>NC_092087.1:30946114-31276948 GCF_045679555.1 Salvelinus alpinus | reverse complement strand
ATGTACTGTGGGAGACAATGTTAGGTTCTGGTCGTATAGCACTTTCTCCCCATCTCTCTTCCCTCTCTCTCTCCTCTTCTCCTCTCTTTCTCCCCATCTCTCTCTCCTCTTCTCCTCTCTTCCCTCTCTCTCTCCTCTTCTCCTCTCTTTCTCCCCATCTCTCTTCCCTCCCTCTCTCCTCTCCTCCTCTCTTTCTCCTGTGCTGAATGCTTTCACGTCTCTGTATCAGGCTGACCAGGCCTCCACACACACACACCCACCCACACACACACACCCACCCTGCCACCCACCCACCCACACACACACCCACCCACCCACCCACACACACACACACACACACACACACACAGTAGCAATTATGGCAATCAGCGGGCCGACCCAATTAGTGTTTCCTGCTCGTTAAGCCCTGGGGGTTGGCTGGCCGACCGTCTCACTTTGCATAACTTAATCTGGAATGACAGGGTGTGACACCCAACCACCCTGACCCGCATAGACCTGACTGACTGTGTGTGTGTGTTTTAGCCAGCTGCCTGCCCCATGTGTGGCAACACTTTTACAGCTGCAGATTGCTCCCAGGCCAGCCCAGGTCAGCACAGTGCTGGTAGAAGTGGATCCAGGAGAAAGACACTTTAGCTAGGTGTGATTCTCCGACCCTCTCCCCTCTCCTCTGGGTCTCTGGCCGTCCTAACCAGTTAGCCGCTGATAGATGACTCATTACTGCTCAAAAAGGAACAGGGCCCATTATTACCACAAACAGGAAACACACACTGCCTCCCCCACGTACTAACAAGTGCATGCACACAAAAATTAGTTTCATGGTCTCATGTTGCTAGGCATTAAACTTGACAGCTACCATGGTTACTGAACACAAAGGGCTGCTGTGAAGGTGTGTTTGATCTCAGTGTGTACGTTCCTGCATGCAAGTGTGTTAGTATGTAAGAGAGTGTGCTTCTGTGTGTGTTTGTTCTCAGTGTGAACTGTGGAAGTTTCAGGAAGCGTTCTGCAGTCGCTAGAAAAGCCCAGCAGAATCCCAGCCCATCACCCTGATTACCACGTAGTGAAGAGAAACAAATAGTTATACATCCTCTCTTCTTTTCCCTCTTTCACACCTCTCTCTCCTTCTCTCTCTCTCCCTCTCATTCTCTCGCTCTCTTTTCTCTTTTCCCTGGGTTCCTAATTGTTTTCTGTGGAAACGAGAACTAGAAAAAGCGGTGAGTATGTCTGTGCTGTATTCCATTAAAGGCAGCCTGATAAACAAGCACACTGGCATCATTAAAGGGGAGTGATAAATAATGGTGGCGTAATTAAAGGGGAGTGATGAGGACACGTGTAGAAATGTTTTGTTAGCCATGCGGACGGACAAATGAAGGAGGAGAGTAATTGCTTTGGATTAATTATTTGGATACGGGGGCCGAGAGGGTACAGCGCTCCTGAGGGGGTTTCTGGATGGGTGAAGGAGGGGATAGAGGGGGATGGTGGGATGGAGGAGGAGGGAGAAGGAAGAGATGGGGAGGGTGGCCGTCTGAGGGTGTCTAACTATCAAAACCACCCGTACATCACCCCACCCTCGCTGTAGCTCAGGTTCACGTTTCCCGGTTGTACTTCAGAGAGGGAAAAACAGATAGACAGCAAAAAGAGAGGAAGGTAGGAGGAGAGAAAAATAGAAAGAGTTAGAGAGAATGATGGAGGGAGGGAAAAAGCGAGAGGAAAGCCAAAAAGAGCGAGAGAGAGATATGAGTGGAGGCCATGCACACAGGGGCCGAGCTAAATGAGGTAGATGTATTTCTAGAAATGTTCTCTAAAGATAAGCAGACAGGAACAGGCTGTCCTCTCACAGCGATCACTCTTTTCTAGCCATCACTCAGTCAGACACAGAGAGACAGAGTTGTCTAAATTGAGTCCTCAAGATGTACCAGGTCCAGACGATAGTGAACATTTCAGATTTACTGCAGGAAATAAGATATCTAAAGCAATGGATCTATCATAGGACAAAGGCTGTGCTAAACAAGCTTTGAGAGCTGAGTAGTTTTGATAGTGAATCTAAGCAACATTATTCACCCTTTTTTTGTATTGAATATGCTGACACCTGGATAAAAAAAACTGTTCAACAAAACCCCAAGCCAAACACCTGTACTAGTCCTCAAAACCTCGCCCAGGAAACAGCATTTCAGAATAAAATGATACACTAATTGTGATGAGGAGGACAATACAGAATAAGGTGAAACTCTACATCACTGTATAGTGGAGAGCACAACAGAACACATTCAGAAGGAGTAGGAGGAGGTGTTCTGAGACCAGACCCAGAACACATTCAGAGGGAGCAGGAGGAGGTGTTCTGAGACCAGAACCAGAACACATTCAGAAGGAGCAGGAGGTGTTCTGAGACCAGACCCAGAACACATTCAGAGGGAGCAGGAGGAGGTGTTCTGAGACCAGAACCAGAACACATTCAGAAGGAGCAGGAGGAGGTGTTCTGAGACCAGACCCAGAACACATTCAGAGGGAGCAGGAGGTGTTCTGAGACCAGACCCAGAACACATTCAGAAGGAGCAGGAGGAGGTGTTCTGAGACCAGACCCAGAACACATTCAGAGGGAGCAGGAGGAGGTGTTCTGAGACCAGAACCAGAACACATTCAGAAGGAGCAGGAGGAGGTGTTCTGAGACCAGACCCAGAACACATTCAGAGGGAGCAGGAGGTGTTCTGAGACCAGACCCAGAACACATTCAGAAGGAGCAGGAGGAGGTGTTCTGAGACCAGACCCAGAACACATTCAGAGGGAGCAGGAGGAGGTGTTCTGAGACCAGACCCAGAACACATTCAGAGGGAGCAGGAGGAGGTGTTCTGAGACCAGAACCAGAACACATTCAGAGGGAGCAGGAGGAGGTGTTCTGAGACCAGAACCAGAACACATTCAGAAGGAGCAGGAGGTGTTCTGAGACCAGACCCAGAACACATTCAGAGGGAGCAGGAGGAGGTGTTCTGAGACCAGACCCAGAACACATTCAGAGGGAGCAGGAGGAGGTGTTCTGAGACCAGAACCAGAACACATTCAGAAGGAGCAGGAGGTGTTCTGAGACCAGAACCAGAACACATTCAGAAGGAGCAGGAGGTGTTCTGAGACCAGACCCAGAACACATTCAGAGGGAGCAGGAGGAGGTGTTCTGAGACCAGAACCAGAACACATTCAGAAGGAGCAGGAGGAGGTGTTCTGAGACCAGACCCAGAACACATTCAGAGGGAGCAGGAGGAGGTGTTCTGAGACCAGACCCAGAACACATTCATAGGGAGCAGGAGGAGGTGTTCTGAGACCAGACCCAGAACACATTCATAGGGAGCAGGAGGAGGTGTTCTGAGACCAGACCCAGAACACATTCAGAAGGAGCAGGAGGAGGTGTTCTGAGACCAGACCCAGAACACATTCAGAAGGAGTAGGAGGAGGTGTTCTGAAACCAGACCCAGAACACAATTATCCGTGACCTCTTGAAGCACCCGGTATGCGTGTGTGCTTGCATGGGTGCGTACGTGCGTGTCTTATTGGAAGGCTGGAGTTCACCTTTACTTTTTAGCAGAAGCTATCACACACACACACACACAACCTTCACCACCCTGTGTTACTACCCCCTACCTTGGCCTCCTCCTCTCACCCACATGAAGAACGGCTGAGTGTGTGTGTGTATAGAGCAGGTAGAGCCATCTGTGGTGTATATCAGAGCCACATGTCCAAGTCCCTGCCACCAGCCAGATCCCCTTACCTAAGTACTTTACCATGTGAGGGAATCATTTAGCCATATTCATTGACGGTAAACTTTCCCTGGAATTGGGGGCCCCTGGCCTACACACACACACACACACACACACACACACACACACACACACACACACACACACACACACACACACACACACACACACACACACACACACACACACACACACACACACACACACACACACACACACACACACACACACACACACACACACACACACACACACACACACACACACACACACACACACACATACACACATACAGAACACACACACAGGGCCCCTGCCTCACAGGTGGTTTCCTTCACTCACAGGAGCGGTGAGTGGGTACCCGGGGGAAGCCGGACTCTGATCAAAAGAAATATTGACATAAATAAAGAATCTGCAGGAATGCTGTGTGTGTGTGTGCATGTGTGTGCGTGTGTGTGCGTGCAAGTGTGTGTATGTAGGAATGCATTATGCAAACAAAATATGAGCTGGGCCCCAAACATTCCGCCGGAGTGGAGAGAAGGAGAGGGGAGAGAGGGGGAGAAGAGAAGAGGGGCGAGAGGGGGAGAAGAGGAGAGGGGAGAGAGGGGGAGAGAAGGAGAGGGGAGAGAGGGGAGAGAGGGGGAGAAGAGGGGAGAGGGGAGGGAGGGGGAGGGGAGGGGAGGAGAGGGGAGAGAGGAGGAGAGAAGGAGAGGGGAGAGAGGGGGAGAGAAGGAGAGGGGAGAGAGGGGGAGAAGAAGAGAGGGGAGAGAGGAGGAGAGAAGGAGAGGGGAGAGAGGGGGGAGAGAAGGAGAGGGGGAGAGAGCGGGAGAAGAGGAGAGGGGAGAGAAGGAGAGGGGAGAGAGGGGGAGAAGAGGAGAGGGGAGAGAGGGGGAGACAAGGAGAGGGGAGAGAGGAGGAGAGAAGGAGAGGGGAGAGAGGGGGAGACGAGGAGAGGGGAGAGAGGAGGAGAGAAGGAGAGGGGAGAGAGGGGGAGACGAGGAGAGGGGAGAAAGGGGGAGAAGAGGAGAGGGGAGAGGTGGGGATACGAGGAGAGGGGAGAGAGGGGAGAAGAGGAGAGGGGAGAGAGGGGTGAAGAGGAGAGGGGAGAGAGGGGGAGAAGAGGATAGGGGAGAGAGGGGGAGAAGAGGAGAGAGGAGAGAGGGGGAGAAGAGGAGAGTTGAGAGAGGGGGAGAAGAGGAGAGGGGAGAGAGGGGGAGAGAAGGAGAGGGGAGAGAGGGGGAGAAGAGGAGAGGGGAGAGAGGGGGAGATGAGGAGAGGGGAGAGAGGGGGAGACGAGGAGAGGGGAGAGAGGGAGAGAGAAGGAGAGGGGAGAGAGGGGGAGAGAAGGAGAGGGGAGAGAGGGGGAGAAGAGGAGAGGGGAGAGAGGGGGAGACGAGGAGAGGGGAGAGAGGGGGAGAGGAGGAGAGGGGAGAGAGGGGGAGAAGAGGAGAAGGGAGAGAGGGGGAGAGAAGGAGACGGGAGAGAAGGGGAGAGAAGGAGAGAAGAGGAGAGGGGCGAGAGGGGGAGAAGAGGAGAGGGGGAAAGAGGGAGTGGAGTCTGGGTTAGTAGTAAATAGAAGGGGAAAGTTATAAAAAAGCCTCTTTTCTTTTTCGCTCTCACTCACTCTCCTGTCTTTCATTTTAGTGCTTTTGGGCATCGCAAAATATTCAGTGGATGAGAGAACGAGCGAATAAGAGACAGACAGAAAGAGAGAGAGAATGAAAGGCCAGAGAGATGGTAAAAGTCAAGATATAAACTGCACATCTAGCTCAGGGCATATCACACTGGATTTCCCCCTTTGGTCACAGTATAATGTTCCACCTCCTATTGTTTGGATTTCTAAACAGGTGCAAATCATCTTCAGCTGAAATTTAATCCTCAGTCGCTGGACCTTTGATATGATAGCCGTCATGTACTACTGTACATATACACACACAGGGACGCACATACAAACACACACACACATACAAAAATGAACTTTCAAAGCAGATAAGTTTAAGTGGGAAACAAAAAGTGCTAAGTAGTGTTGAGTGTGTGTGTGTGTGTTCCCTACAGATGAAGGGCTCCTGATTGTCAAGGGAAATGGTGTGATCTTGATTGTTGTGCTGCCTTTCATCAATCCCCTCCCTTTCCTCTCCTCTATTCCCTCTTTCCCTCTTCTTTTATTCCCATGTGGCTCAGTAGTAATAACACACAGACACACAGACAAACACACAATGGTGCACACAAACCCACGCACACAAACTTTAACTTAACTGCATCACAGAGCCTGCATCAATCAGATTTCAGTGGGGACTGAGAGGGGCCCCCCACTGAGTACTTTCCCCAAAGAACAGGAGATCAGAACCCCCCAGGTAAGGGTGACACACCCCTCAGGTGGGGTAAGGGAGGGGGTAAGAGAGGGGTGAGGGAACAGAGGGGTGAGGGAGATGAGAGGTTCCCGCTGGCATCGCTAGTGGAGCACCACAGGGTGCCCAAGTTCCCACGGAAATCAAGCAGCGAATCAGGCAAGAGATTCACTCAGAGAGGATCACCACTTCACAGCAAGAAGTACAGGTGGGAGGAGAGGAGAGAAGAGAAAAGTAGAGAAGAGAAGAGTAGAGCCTAAACAACCTGTCCGTGAACTCACACCTCTCCTTACGACTTCACCACCTACCCACCTCAACCCTCCATCACTCTCCTCTTCCCTCTCGTCCCCACCTCCCCGGCCAGCCATCAACCCCTTGGTGAATGCAACTTGCTTAGGAAAGAAAAACACCTCAGGAGGAGAAGGAGGGAGTGAAGGAGAGGAAAGAAAAACATGGAAGGTAACTGTAATTAGAGCTGCAGCGTGGTCAGAGCAGAGACAATAAACAACCTGCTGAGATCTCAGTGGAAGCAGTCGTGTGTGTGTGTGTGATTAATACAAAGCAGAGGGGAGAGACGGGGAAAGACAAGCCTCTGTTTATTTGTGTGAGGCTATTTCTCAGGCCCCTTACACTCTGGCTTTCCACATCTACACACAGAGTCTGGTATTCCACATCTACACACACACACAGTCTGGTATTCCACATCTACACACATAGTCTGGTATTCCACATCTACACACACACACAGTCTGGCATTCCACATCTACACACATAGAGTCTGGTATTCCACATCTACACACACACACAGTCTGGCATTCCACATCTACACACACACATAGTCTGGTATTCCACATCTACACACACACACAGTCTGGCATTCCACATCTACACACATAGAGTCTGGCATTCCACATCTACACACACACAGAGTCTGGCAATCCACATCTACACACACACAGAGTCTGGTATTCCACATCTACACACACAGAGTCTGGTATTCCACATCTACACACACAGAGTCTGGTATTCCACATCTACACACACACACAGTCTGGCATTCCACATCTACACACATAGAGTCTGGCATTCCACATCTACACACACACAGAGTCTGGCAATCCACATCTACACACACACAGAGTCTGGTATTCCACATCTACACACACACAGAGTCTGGCAATCCACATCTACACACACACAGAGTCTGGTATTCCACATCTACACACACAGAGTCTGGCATTCCACATCTACACACATAGAGTCTGGCATTCCACATCTACACACACACAGAGTCTGGCAATCCACATCTACACACACACAGAGTCTGGTATTCCACATCTACACACACAGAGTCTGGTATTCCACATCTACACACACAGAGTCTGGTATTCCACATCTACACACACACACAGTCTGGCATTCCACATCTACACACATAGAGTCTGGCATTCCACATCTACACACACACAGAGTCTGGCAATCCACATCTACACACACACAGAGTCTGGCATTCCACATCTACACACACACAGAGTCTGGCAATCCACATCTACACACACACAGAGTCTGGTATTCCACATCTACACACACAAAGTCTGGTATTCCACATCTACACACACAGAGTTTGGTATTCCACATCTACACACACACACAGTCTGGCATTCCACATCTACACACATAGAGTCTGGCATTCCACATCTACACACACACAGAGTCTGGCAATCCACATCTACACACACACAGAGTCTGGTATTCCACATCTACACACACAGAGTCTGGCATTCCACATCTACACACACACAGTCTGGCATTCCACATCTAGACACACACAGTCTGGCATTCCACATCTACACACAGTCTGGCATTCCACATCTACACACACAGAGTCTGGCACTCCACATCTACACACACAGAGTCTGGCATTCCACATCTACACACATACAGTCAGGCATTCCACATCTACACACACAGAGTCTGGCATTCCACATATACACACACAGAGTCTGGCATTCCACATCTACACACACAGAGTCTGGCATTCCGAATCTACACACACAGAGTCTCGCATTCCGCATCTACACATACGGTCTGGCATGCTACATCTAAACACACACAGAGTCTGGCATTCCTAATATACACACACACAGTCTGGCATTCCACATCGACACACACAGAATCTGGCATTCCACATTTACACACACACACACAGTCTGGCATTCCACATCTACACACACAGAGAGTCTGGCATTCCACATCTACACACACACACAGTCTGGCATTCCACATCTACACACATAGAGTCTGGCATTCCACATCTACACACACACAGAGTCTGGCAATCCACATCTAGACACACACAGTCTGGCATTCCACATCTACACACAGTCTGGCATTCCACATCTACACACACAGAGTCAGGCACTCCACATCTACACACACAGAGTCTGGCATTCCACATCTACACACATACAGTCAGGCATTCCACATCTACACACACAGAGTCTGGCATTCCACATATACACACACAGAGTCTGGCATTCCACATCTACACACACAGAGTCTGGCATTCCGAATCTACACACACAGAGTCTCGCATTCCGCATCTACACATACGGTCTGGCATGCTACATCTAAACACACACAGAGTCTGGCATTCCTAATCTACACACACAGAGTCTCGCATTCCGCATCTACACATACGGTCTGGCATGCTACATCTAAACACACACAGAGTCTGGCATTCCTAATATACACACACACAGTCTGGCATTCCACATCGACACACACAGAATCTGGCATTCCACATTTACACACACACACACAGTCTGGCATTCCACATCTACACACACACAGAGTCTGGCATTCCACATCTACACACACAGTCTGGCATTCCACATCTACACACACAGAGTCTGGCATTCCACATCTACACACATAGTCTGGCATTCCACATCTACACACACAGAGTCTGGCAATCCACATCTACACACATACAGTCTGGCATTCCACATCTACAAACACACAGTCTGGCATTCCACATCTACACACAAACAGTCTGGCATTCCACATCTACACACACAGTCTGGCATTCCACATCTACACACACAGAGTCTGGCATTCCACATCTACACACATAGTCTGGCATTCCACTTCTACACACACAGAGTCTGGCAATCCACATCTACACACATACAGTCTGGCATTCCACATCTAGAAAAACACAGTCTGGCATTCCACATCTACACACAAACAGTCTGGCATTCCACATCTACACACAGTCTGGCATTCCACATCTACACACACACAGTCTGGCATTCCACATCTACACACAGTCTGGCATTCCACATCTACACACACACAGAGTCTGGCATTCCACATCTACACACACACAGTCTGGTATTCCACATCTACACACACACAGTCTGGCATTCCACATTTACACACATAGAGTCTGGCATTCCACATCTACACACACAGAGTCTGGCAATCCACATCTACACACACAGAGTCTGGCATTCCACATCTACACACACAGAGTCTCGCATTCCGCATCTACACATACGGTCTGGCATGCTACATCTCAACACACACAGAGTCTGGCATTCCTAATATACACACACACAGTCTGGCATTCCACATCGACACACACAGAATCTGGCATTCCACATTTACACACACACACACAGTCTGGCATTCCACATCTACACACACACAGAATCTGGCATTCCACATTTACACACACACACACAGTCTGGCATTCCACATCTACACACACAGAGTCTGGCATTCCACATCTACACACACAGTCTGGCATTCCACATTTACACACATAGAGTCTGGCATTCCACATCTACACACACAGAGTCTGGCATTCCACATCTACACACACAGAGTCTGGCATTCCACATCTACACACACAGAGAGTCTGGCAATCCACATCTACACACACAGAGTCTGGCATTCCACATCTACACACACAGATTCTGGCCTTCCACATCTACACACACAGAGTCTGGCATTCCACATCTACACACACAGAGACTCAGGCATTCCACATCTAAACATAGAGTCTGGCAATCCACATCTACACACACAGTCTGGTATTCCACATCTACACACACAGAGTCTGGCATTCCACATCTACACACACACAGTCTGACATTCCACATCTACACACAGAGTCTGACATTCCACATCTACACACACACAGTCTGACATTCCACATCTACACACATGCAGTCTGACATTCCACATCTACACACATAGTGAGTTAGGTATTTCACATCAACAAACATACAGTCTGGCAATCCACATCTACACACACAGTCTGGTATTCCACATCTACACACACAGAGTCTGGCATTCCACATCTAAACACACACAGTCTGACATTCCAGATCTACACACAGAGTCTGGCATTACACATCTACACACACACAGTCTGACATTCCACATCTACACACAGAGTCTGACATTCAACATCTACACACAGAGTCTGGCATTCCACATCAACACATACTGTCTGGCAAGCCACATCTAAACACACACACAGAGTCTGGCATTCCACATCTACACACACACAGTCTGGCATTCCACATATTCACACACAGAGTCTGGCATTCCACATCTACACACGCACAGAGTCTGGCATTCCACATCTACACACAGATAGTTTGGCATTCCACATCTACACACACACAGTCTGGCATTCAACATCTACACACACAGTCTGGAATTTCACATCTACACACACACAGAGTCTGGCATTCCACATCTACACACACACAGTCTGGCATTCCACATCTCGACAAACACAGTCTGGCATTCCACATCTACACACAGTCTGGCATTCCACATCTACACACACAGAGTCTGGCACTCCACATCTACACACATAGAGTCTGGCATTCCACATCTACACACACAGAGTCTGGCATTCCACATCTACACACATACAGTCAAGCATTCCACATCTACACACACAGAGTCTGGCATTCCACATATACACACACAGAGTCTGGCATTCCACATCTACACACTCAGAGTCTGGTATTCCACATCTACACACACAGAGTCTGGCATTCGACATCTACACACACACAGTCTGGCATTCCGCATCTACACATACTGTCTGGCATGCCACATCTAAACACACACACAGAGTCTGGCATTCCACATATTCACACACAGAGTCTGGCATTCCACATCTACACACACACAGTCTGGCATTCCACATCTACACACACACAGAGTCTGGCATTCCACATCTACACACAGATAGTTTGGCATTCCACATCTACACACACACAGTCTGGCATTCAACATCTACACACACAGTCTGGAATTCCACATCTACACACACACAGAGTCTGGCATTCCACATCTACACACACACACACACAGAGTATGGCATTCTACATCTACACACACAGAGTCTGGCATTCCACAGCTACACACAAACAGAGTCAGGCATTCCACATCTACACACACAGAGTCTGGCATTCCACATCTACACACACGGAGTCTGGTATTCCACATCTACACACTCAGAGTCCGGCATTCCACATCTACACACACACAGTCTGACATTCCACATCTACACACTCAGAGTCTGGTATTCCACATCTACACACAAAGAGTCTGGCATTCCACATCTACACATAGAGTCTGGCATTCCGCATCTACACATACTGTCTGGCATGCCACATCTAAACACACACACAGAGTCTGGCATTCCACATCTACACACACAGAGTCTGGCATTTCACATATTCACACAGAGAGTCTGGCATTCCACATCTACACACACACAGTCTGGCATTCCACATCTACACACACAGAGTCTGTCATTCCACATTTACACACACACACACAGTCTGGCATTCCACATCTACACACACACAGAGTCTGGCATTCCACATCTACACACACAGTCTGGCATTCCACATCTACACACACAGAGTCTGGCATTCCACATCTACACACATAGTCTGGCATTCCACATCTACACACACAGAGTCTGGCAATCCACATCTACACACATACAGTCTGGCATTCCACATCTACAAACACACAGTCTGGCATTCCACATCTACACACAAACAGTCTGGCATTCCACATCTACACACACAGTCTGGCATTCCACATCTACACACACAGAGTCTGGCATTCCACATCTACACACATAGTCTGGCATTCCACATCTACACACACAGAGTCTGGCAATCCACATCTACACACATACAGTCTGGCATTCCACATCTAGAAAAACACAGTCTGGCATTCCACACCTACACACACACAGTCTGGTATTCCACATCTACACACAGTCTGGCATTCCACATCTACACACACACAGTCTGGCATTCCACATCTACACACAGTCTGGCATTCCACATCTACACACACACACAGTCTGGCATTCCACATCTACACACACACAGTCTGGTATTCCACATCTACACACACACAGTCTGGCATTCCACATTTACACACATAGAGTCTGGCATTCCACATCTACACACACAGAGTCTGGCATTCCACATCTACACACACAGAGTCTGGCATTCCACATCTACACACACAGAGTCTCGCATTCCGCATCTACACATACGGTCTGGCATGCTACATCTAAACACACACAGAGTCTGGCATTCCTAATATACACACACACAGTCTGGCATTCCACATCGACACACACAGAATCTGGCATTCCACATTTACACACACACACACACACACACAGTCTGGCATTCCACATCTACACACACACAGAGTCTGGCATTCCACATCTACACACAAATAGTTTGGTATTCCACATCTACACACAAACAGTCTGGCATTCCACATCTACACACACAGTCTGGCATTTCACATCTACACACACAGAGTCTGGCATTCCACATCTACACACACAGTCTGGCATTCCACATTTACACACATAGAGTCTGGCATTCCACATCTACACACACAGAGTCTGGCATTCCACATCTACACACACAGAGAGTCTGGCATTCCACATCTACACACACAGATTCTGGCATTCCACATCTACACACACAGAGTCTGGCATTCCACATCTACACACACAGAGACTCAGGCATTCCACATCTAAACATAGAGTCTGGCAATCCACATCTACACACACAGAGTCTGGTATTCCACATCTACACACACAGAGTCTGGCATTCCACATCTACACACACACAGTCTGACATTCCACATCTACACACAGAGTCTGGCATTACACATCTACACACACACAGTCTGACATTCCACATCTACACACAGAGTCTGACATTCCACATCTACACACATAGTTTGGTATTTCACATCAACAAACATACAGTCTGGCATTCCACATCTACACACACAGTCTGGTATTCCACATCTACACACACAGAGTCTGGCATTCCACATCTACACACACACAGTCTGACATTCCAGATCTACACACAGAGTCTGGCATTACACATCTACACACACAGAGTCTGGCATTCCACATCTACACACATACAGTCTGGCATTCCACATCTACACACACAGAGTCTGGCATTCCACATCTACACACATAGAGTCTGGCATTCCGCATCTACACATACTGTCTGGCAAGCCACATCTAAACACACACACAGAGTCTGGCATTCCACATCTACACACACAGTCTGGCATTCCACATCTACACACACAGAGTCTGGCATTCCACATCTACACACACACAGAGTCTGGCATTCCACATCTACACACAGATAGTTTGGCATTCCACATCTACACACACACAGTCTGGCATTCAACATCTACACACACAGTCTGGAATTTCACATCTACACACACACAGAGTCTGGCATTCCACATCTACACACACACAGTCTGGCATTCCACATCTCGACAAACACAGTCTGGCATTCCACATCTACACACAGTCTGGCATTCCACATCTACACACACAGAGTCTGGCACTCCACATCTACACACATAGAGTCTGGCATTCCACATCTACACACACAGAGTCTGGCATTCCACATCTACACACATACAGTCAAGCATTCCACATCTACACACACAGAGTCTGGCATTCCACATATACACACACATAGTCTGGCATTCCACATCTACACACTCAGAGTCTGGTATCACACATCTACACACACAGAGTCTGGCATTCGACATCTACACACACACAGTCTGGCATTCCGCATCTACACATACTGTCTGGCATGCCACATCTAAACACACACACAGAGTCTGGCATTCCACATCTACACACACACAGTCTGGCATTCCACATATTCACACACAGAGTCTGGCATTCCACATCTACACACACACAGTCTGGCATTCCACATCTACACACACACAGAGTCTGGCATTCCACATCTACACACAGATAGTTTGGCATTCCACATCAACACACACACAGTCTGGCATTCAACATCTACACACACAGTCTGGAATTCCACATCTACACACACACACACACAGAGTCTGGCATTCTACATCTACACACACAGAGTCTGGTATTCCACATCTACACACACAGAGTCTGGCATTCCACAGCTACACACAAACAGAGTCAGGCATTCCACATCTACACACACAGAGTCTGGCATTCCACATCTACACACACGGAGTCTGGTATTCCACATCTACACACTCAGAGTCCGGCATTCCACATCTACACACACACAGTCTGACATTCCACATCTACACACTCAGAGTCTGGTATTCCACATCTACACACACACAGTCTGGCATTCCACATCTCGACAAACACAGTCTGGCATTCCACATCTACACACAGTCTGGCATTCCACATCTACACACTCAGAGTCCGGCATTCCACATCTACACACACACAGTCTGACATTCCACATCTACACACTCAGAGTCTGGTATTCCACATCTACACACAAAGAGTCTGGCATTCCACATCTACACATAGAGTCTGGCATTCCGCATCTACACATACTGTCTGGCATGCCACATCTAAACACACACACAGAGTCTGGCATTCCACATCTACACACACAGAGTCTGGCATTTCACATATTCACACAGAGAGTCTGGCATTCCACATCTACACACACACAGTCTGGCATTCCACATCTACACACACACAGAGTCTGGCATTCCACATCTACACACAGATAGTTTGGCATTCCACTTCTACACACACACAGTCTGGCATTCAACATCTACACACACAGTCTGGAATTCCACATCTACACACACACAGAGTCTGGCATTCCACATCTACACACACAGAGTCTGGTATTCCACATCTACACACTCAGAGTCTGGCATTCCACATCTACACACACACAGTCTGACAATCCACATCTACACACTCAGAGTCTGGTATTCCACATCTACACACACAGAGTCTGGCATTCCACATCTACACACAGAGTCTGGCATTCCGCATCTACAAATACTGTCTGGCATGCCACGTCTAAACACACACACAGAGTCTGGCATTCCACATCTACACACACACAGTCTGGCATTCCACATATTCACACACACAGACTGGCATTCCACATCTACACACATAGAGTCTGGTATTCCACATCTACACACTCAGAGTCTGGCATTCCACATCTACACACAAACAGAGTCAGGCATTCTACATCTACACACACAGAGTTTGGCATTCCACATCTACACACACAGAGTCAGGTATTCCACATCTACACACTCAGAGTCTGGCATTCCACATCTACACACTCAGAGTCTGGCATTCCACATCTACACACAGAGTCTGGCATTCCACATCTACACACATAGAGTCTGGCATTCCACATCTACACACACACACACACAGAGTCTGGCATTCCACATCTACACACACATAGTTTGGCATTTCACATATACACACACACACAGAGTCTGGCATTCCACAAGAACAAACACACAGTCTGGCATTCCACATCTACAAACATAGTCTGACATTCCGCATCTACACACACAGAGTCTCGCATTCCGCATCTACACATACGGTCTGGCATGCCACATCTAAACACACACACAGTCTGTCATTCCACATCTACACACACACAGTCTGACATTCCACATCTACACACTCAGAGTCTGGTATTCCACATCTACACACAAAGAGTCTGGCATTCCACATCTACACATAGAGTCTGGCATTCCGCATCTACACATACTGTCTGGCATGCCACATCTAAACACACACACAGAGTCTGGCATTCCACATCTACACACACAGAGTCTGGCATTTCACATATTCACACAGAGAGTCTGGCATTCCACATCTACACACACACAGTCTGGCATTCCACATCTACACACACACAGAGTCTGGCATTCCACATCTACACACAGATAGTTTGGCATTCCACTTCTACACACACACAGTCTGGCATTCAACATCTACACACACAGTCTGGAATTCCACATCTACACACACACAGAGTCTGGCATTCCACATCTACACACACAGAGTCTGGTATTCCACATCTACACACTCAGAGTCTGGCATTCCACATCTACACACACAGTCTGACATTCCACATCTACACACTCAGAGTCTGGTATTCCACATCTACACACACAGAGTCTGGCATTCCACATCTACACACAGAGTCTGGCATTCCGCATCTACAAATACTGTCTGGCATGCCACGTCTAAACACACACACAGAGTCTGGCATTCCACATCTACACACACACAGTCTGGCATTCCACATATTCACACACACAGTCTGGCATTCCACATCTACACACTCAGAGTCTGGCATTCCACATCTGCACACAAACAGAGTCAGGCATTCTACATCTACACACACAGAGTTTGGCATTCCACATCTACACACAAAGAGTCTGGTATTCCACATCTACACACTCAGAGTCTGGCATTCCACATCTACACACTCAGAGTCTGGCATTCCACATCTACACACAGAGTCTGGCATTCCACATCTACACACATAGAGTCTGGCATTCCACATCTACACACACACACACACACAGTCTGGCATTCCACATCTACACACACATAGTTTGGCATTTCACATATACACACACACACAGAGTCTGGCATTCCACAAGAACAAACACACAGTCTGGCATTCCACATCTACAAACATAGTCTGACATTCCGCATCTACACACACAGAGTCTCGCATTCCGCATCTACACATACGGTCTGGCATGCCACATCTAAACACACACACAGTCTGTCATTCCACATCTACACACACACCGTCTGGCATTCCACATCTACACACACAGAGTCTGGCATTCCACATCTATAAACACAGTCTGGCATTCCAAATCTAAACACACACAGAGTCTAGCATTCTACATCTACACACATGCAGTCTGGCATTCCACATCTACACACACACAGTCTGGCATTCCACATCTACACACACACACAGTCTGGCATTGCACATCTACACACATACAGTCTGGCATTCCACATCTACACACACACAGTCTGGCATTCCACATCTACACAAACACAGTCTGGCATTCCACATCTACACACAGTCTGGCATTCCAAATCTACACACACAGAGTCTGGCATTCCACATCTAAACACACACAGAGTCTAGCAATCCACATCTACACACACAGAGTCTGGCATTCCACATCTACACACACACACAGTCTGGCATTCAAAATGTAAACACACAGTCTGGCATTCCACATCTACACACACACAGAGTCTGGCATTCCACATCTAAACACACACAGTCTGGCATTCCACATCTATACACACACAGAGTCTGGCACTCCACATCTACACACACACAGTCTGGCATTTCACATATACACACACACAGTCTGGCATTCCACATCTACACACACACACAGTCTGGCATTCCACATCTACACACACAGAGTCTGGCATTCCACATCTACAGATGCAGTCTGGCATTCCACATCTACACACACAGAGTCTGGCATTCCACATCAACACACATACAGTCTGGCATTCCACATCTACACACACACAGTCTGGCATTCCACATCTACACACACACAGTCTGGTATTCCACATCTACACACACAGAGTCTGGCATTCCACATCTACACACAGTCTGGCATTCCAAATCTACACACACAGAGTCTGGCATTCCACATCTACACACACAGAGTCTGGCATTCCGCATCTACATACACAGAGTCTGGCATTCCACATCTACACACAGTCTGGCATTCCAAATCTACACACACAGAGTCTGGCATTCCACATCTACACACACATGGTCTGGCATTTCACATATACAAACACACAGTCTGGCATTCCAGATCTACACACACACAGTCTGGCATTTCACATATACACACACACAGTCTGGCATTCCACATCTACACACACACACAGAGTCTGGCATTCCACATCTACACACACATAGTCTAGCATTCCACATCTACACACATACAGTCTGGCATTCCACATCTACACACACAGAGTCTGGCATTCCACATGTACACACATACAGTCTGGCATTCCACATCTACAAACACACAGTCTGGCATTCCACATCTACACACACACAGTCTGGCATTCCACATCTACACACAGTCTGGCATTCCACATCTACACACACACACAGTCTGGTATTCCACATCCACACTCACACAGTCTGGCATTCCACATCTACACATTTGGAGTCATGCATTCCACATCTACACACACAGAGTCTGTCATTCCACATCTACACACACAGAGTCTGGCATTCCACATCTACACACACACAGAGTCAGGCATTCCACATCTACACACACACAGAGTCAGGCATTCCACATCTACACACACAGTCTGGCATTCCACATCTACACACACAGAGTCTGGTATTCCACATCTACACACTCAGAGTCTGGCATTCCACATCTACACACAGTCTGGCATTCCACATCTACACACACACAGTCTGGCATTTCACATATACACATACACAGTCTGGCATTCCACATCTACACACACACAGTCTGGCATTCCACATCTACACACACACAGTCTGGCATTCCACATCTACACACACACAGTCTGGCATTCCGCAGCCAATAGAAGCCTAATCCTACAGCTCACCCTACGTGGCTAATCAAAGACACTTCCAATCCCGCTGCTGCCCCCCCCCCAACACACACTCACACACGTGACGAGGAGTGGACAGCTTCTGGAGATAATATTAAACTAGAAATCATCTACTGTCAAAAACTAAAGACCAGTTTAATTACTTTCATTACACTTTGGTCACATAGAGGGAGGGGAAGAGAAAGATAGAGATGGAGAGCGGGATAGAGGGAGAGAGAGAGAGAGGGAGAGAGAGCGAGAGAGAGGTAGAGATGGAGAGCGGGAGAGAAGGAGAGCGGGAGAGAGAGTGTAAGAGTGTAAGATAGAGAGAGTTATCTTTAGCTTAGAACAAATCTTTCTACCTCCAGCCAGAGCCACCTTTCTCTCACTCTCCTGCTCACTCCTGCTCTCTTCAAGAGGGTGCAGTTGATGCCACACTGTCCAAGGTGGAATTAGTGAGCTTTAATAAGAGCTAATGCTGTCTCACACTGTAGAGATCACATATTCATTAATATAGCTTTAAAATATGACATTTCTATCCCTGCTGCTGCACTGCACCAAGCCACACGTCACCTCAGTCTCTTTGTGTGTGGGTTAGATGTATCATCTCAGAGAAGTACAGCAGGCCCTCCTCACAGACACCTGTTGGTGGAGCGGGTTTGTGTGTGTGTGTGTGTGTGTGTGTGTGTGTGTGTGTGTGTGTGTGTGTGTGTGTGTGTGTGTGTGTGTGTGTGTGTGTGTGTGTGTGTGTGTGTGTGTGTGTGTGTGTGTGTGTGTGTGTGTGTGTGTGTGTGTGTGTGTGTGTGTGTGTGTGTGTGTGTGTGTGTGTGTGTGAAAGAGAGAGAGAGTCTCAGAGGGAATAAGTTAACCCCACCCTTACCTAACCAAACCTTAGACTATTGTATTTGTGTGTGCAACTTTGCCAAGGTTTGTTGTATCAGTCTGAGTGTAGACATCCCATACCTTCTCCAGTGTATGTGTGTGTGTGTGTGTGTGTGTGTGTGTGTGTGTGTGTGTGTGTGTGTGTGTGTGTGTGTGTGTGTGTGTGTGTGTGTGTGTGTGTGTGTGTGTGTGTGTGTGTGTGTGTGTGTGTGTGTGTGTGTGTGTGTGTGTGTGTGTGTGTGTGTGTGTGTGTGTGTGTGTGTGTGTGTGTGTGTGTGTGTGTGTGAAAGAGAGAGAGAGTCTCAGAGGGAATAAGTTAACCCCACCCTTACCTAACCAAACCTTAGACTATTGTATTTGTGTGTGCAACTTTGCTTGTCAGAGGGGAAAAATACATTTTAAAAATACACTTTTACAGCAGATATTTGTATGCACAAAATACATGCAAACACAAGTTTGCACACAAACACACACACACACACACACACACACACACACACACACACACACACACACACACACACACACACACACACACACACACACAGACACACACACACACACATACACTGGAGAAGGTATGGGATGTCTACACTCAGACTGATACAACAAACCTTGGTACCCCAGGGGGTCACTGCAAGGTTGGTGAGTAGGGGTAAGGGGAGAGAGAAGGGTAGACATGCCATGGCTTTAATGCACTTTTACCATGGATGAGGAATGACCATAAAAGGAGACAGAGACACCCCGAACACTGCTTACTGTAAACACACAGACACACAGAGCAGAGCAGAGAGAGAGAGGGGAGAGAGAGGGATAGGTAGAGAAGGGTGTAGAGTGAGAGAGGAGTAAAACACCTTCTGATCACTGGTGCATTTCGAGACATCCGCAATAACGTCTGCTAAACACGTGTATGCAACTAATACAATTTGATTTGATTTGCAGTTATTATTCCAGACAGGTTAAAGTACAGAGCCACATTTCAAACAGGCCATGTTATTTTCATACGTACACACAGGTCTCACTGGAGGAGCGAGAGTGAAAACCGTATCCAGCCGTAATGTGGCATTCCTGTGACCTGACTCACTGTGTGATTGGTTAAGAGGGTAGAGGGACCTTCAATCTGTTTCCACACACATTCACTACACGCCCTTCACTTCCTGCACCTTCCTTGTGTTCTGACACACCCAGAGGTTTCTGTTCTTTGGACCCACCAAGTAAACATCACTCCTGGCCCTAGTAGTCAGTAGAATCCCACCTACCCATTCACAGCCCAACACCTAGATCTAGACGCTTCCCTGATGCCGTGCCCTGACCAAGAACAACGTCCTGTCCCTAACATGGATGTGCTTTTGAAAGCTGAGTAATAGAAACAGCAGAGTAATGTCTGTCTTTGTTCTATGTTCTCTTGCTGTTGTAATTTAGCTCCCAGGGTTACATTTCAGACCAGTCTTTCACTCTATCACCACAAAAGTACACAAATGAATAAGCTAGATAAATAAAGAAATAATACACAAATGATAGTCAAATTGCTGTGGAGGGGCACAGGAAATAAAGCAGGGATAATTGCTTTTAGGATGATTTTGGCCGTTGTGGCAGAGAAAACCTGGACAGGAGCACACACACACACACACACACACACACACACACACACACACACACACACACACACACACACACACACACACACACACACACACACACACACACACACACACACACACACACACACACACACACACACACACACACACACAAAGCCGGGGCAGAGGCGTCGTAACCATGCAAAGTGGCGAACATGAGACAGGCCGTGGAGTGTGAAAAATATGTCTGTAAATGAATAGAGTAAACCATAACAAATGAATAGATGCATCAAGGTAGAGGACAAGAGAAAGGGAGGGAGCGAGAGAGGGGGGGAGAGAGAGTGTCTGATTTGCGTAATCCCATCATGGAAATTGACTTTTAAATACAATATTCAATTTCCGCACTCCTTGAGCGCGTGAGAGAGCCTGCTTTTTTGGTTAATAATAATAACAAAATAATGTGCTTGAGACATAAAAGCAAATACCACAATGAGGAGAGCGGGCTTTAGAAGGTGGGGAACGCATTTCTACGCAACACAAACAGAGTGTGACGGCCTTCTGTAACAAGGGCGGAGAGAATTAGTTCCACCCTGGCCTTTCAGAACAAGCCAAACCTCTGAATATCAATGAGACATGACTGCTGCAGACAGACAGCATGCTGTACAGAGATATGGAGGAACACTGCTCTACCCATTGTGATTAGGATGTATGAATTATATATCCAGCGTGTTCAGATATGTAAAAGCCCTATGGATGACTTTTGTACGGAATAAGTAGGCTATTACATGCATTGCTCAAAGCAGGCAGTGTACCCCATCTCTGTGTGTGTGTGTGTGTGTGTGTGTGTGTGTGTGTGTGTGTGTGTGTGTGTGTGTGTGTGTGTGTGTGTGTGTGTGTGTGTGTGTGTGTGTGTGTGTGTGTGTGTGTGTGTGTGTGTGTGTGTGTGTGTGTGTGTGTGTGTGTGTGTGTGTGTATATGCGTGCGCGGCCAACAAGCTCTCATAGTCTCACTGCAGAATGATACGTTTTTGCACTTTTCTCTGAACATCAAATTTTGAAGTTTCTCCAAACGTCAAATCTGGATGCTTTTTTCACACCCTGCGTTGCGCCTCCTGATCAGCATCGTTCCATTTCTCCAAATTTCAAAATTGCTCCAAATGTCAAATTTCTAAGTTAAGTGTTAAGGTTTTGGATAAGGTTAAAACATAAAGTTTAGGCATTCATTCCCGAATGGTTAAGTTAAGAGTTAAGGTTTGGGATAAAACTAAATTTAAAAAAGAGTTTCTACCACTGGGATTGAACACACAACCTTCTGATCAGTAGTCATTGGATTAGTAGCATGCTACTTGACGGTAATAGCGCTCAATGTTGCCCCTAGTGGCCAGTTCTTGTAGGCATTTGCCTGGTCTGGCAGAGAGCCAAGTTATTGATCCACCATAGAGGTTAAACAGTCTCCTCAGTAAGGTTCCTAAGGTTTTAATCACTAGATTATCCCACTCATTACCTGATTACACATGAATGATACAAGTAGCTAATGATCATGTCATTATACAACCAGGTCTAACCTACCCAATGTGTGGTCAGGTGAGGTGACAACACAGCCAATCAAACACTCTGATTGATCAAATAAGAACCTAGAAAATGCACTCGTGCACACACACACACACACACACAGACACACACACACACACACAGAGACACACGCCATGTTTCCTCCAGCAGGACTAAATACAGCAGAAACCTGACCTACTTAACTCCTACAACAAAATCGATGCGAGTGCGCTCTCTCTCTCTCTTTCTCTCTCTCTCTCTCTCTCTCTCTCTCTCTCTCTCTCTCTCTCTCTCTCTCTCTCTCTCTCTCTCTCTCTCTCTCTCTCTCTCTCTCTCTCTCTCTCTCTCTCTCTCTCTCACACTCTCACTCTCACACTCTCACTCTCACACACACACACACACATAGGTCCCCTGCAGCAGAATCGATTTGTGGTCCATATAAAACAAACAAGATATGATAAATGATCTCCTAAGCACATAAAGACTTGTTGCTACGCTGTTACCACTGAAACACAGGTGCAGCACTGGATTAGGTCATCACACACACACACACACACACACACACACACACACACACACACACACACACACACACACACACACACACACACACACACACACACACACACACACACACACACACACATTTAGCACTCCAGCCGTAATCAGAGTGTTTATGGGAAAACTGACAAAGAGAGAGAGAGTTGGGAGAGGAACGCAGGAGGAACAGACCGGCCTACTGTAGATGCTACAACCATCTGGTGTCCACCACACTGTAATACTCAGCCAGATAACTCAAGATTGACTTTGAAATTGGACTTCTGTCCATATCCTGAGGACGTGGGGAAATGTCTTCAAAACCAGCCGCTAAGGGGCAACATTACCATCAAGTAGGCTTGGGTTTTGCTTAACCTATCCAAAACTTTAACCCTTAACTTCTAAATTTGACATTTGGAGAAAAAGAAGAGTGCAGAGCAGGAGGAGCAACCGAGGGTGTCAAAAACACTTCCAAATTTGACATTTGGAACAACTTTGAAATATGACATTTGGATAAACGTGGATAAACATCATCATCTGAAGTCAAATTGGTAAAACTTGGAGATCTTGTTGGTAATATTAAGGCCTACTACAGTGACAAAGACTGATGGAGGAAACAGACAGGGGAGAGAAGACAGAGACAGAAGAGTCAAACAAAGAGAGTGCTAATGAAAAGGGGGAGGAAGTGGAGAGTAAGAATGAGAAGAGGAGGAAGCGGAGGGATGAAGTCCAGGAAGACCCTGACAGATATGAAGGCTTTCCCTTCCTGAGAGGTAATATAGAGAGATTAGTGAGGGAGTGGGAGAGGGAAAGAGAGAGACAGCGAATGAGAGGTGGGGGGAGAAAGAGGTGAGAACGGGGAAAGAGAGGTGGGGGGAGAAAGAGGTGAGAACGGGGAAAGAGAGGTGGGGGGAGAAAGAGGTGAGAACGGGGAAAGAGAGGTGGGGGGAGAAAGAGGTGAGAACGGGGAAAGAGAGGTGGGGGGAGAAAGAGGTGAGAACGGGGAAAGAGAGGTGGGGGGAGAAAGAGGTGAGAACGGGGAAAGAGAGGTGGGGGGAGAAAGAGGTGAGAACGGGGAAAGAGAGGTGGGGGGAGAAAGAGGTGAGAACGGGGAAAGAGAGGTGGGGGGAGAAAGAGGTGAGAACGGGGAAAGAGAGGTGGGGGGAGAAAGAGGTGAGAACGGGGAAAGAGAGGTGGGGGGAGAAAGAGGTGAGAACGGGGAAAGAGAGGTGGGGGGAGAAAGAGGTGAGAACGGGGAAAGAGAGGTGGGGGGAGAAAGAGGTGAGAACGGGGAAAGAGAGGTGGGGGGAGAAAGAGGTGAGAACGGGGAAAGAGAGATGGGGGGAGAAAGAGGTGAGGATGGGGACCGATGAACCGATTGGAAAAAATGTGACAAAAAAATCTCTGTCCTGAAAAACTTGAACCTCCGCTATGAACAGCTCTCCTTCTGTCTTTCTCTCTGCCCCGTCCAACTCTCCTCTCTTTTTCTCTGCCCCGTCCAGCTCTCCTTCTCTCTTTCTCTCTGTCCAGCTCTCCTTCTGTCTTTCTCTCTGCCCCGTCCAACTCTCCTCTCTTTTTCTCTGCCCCGTCCAGCTCTCCTTCTCTCTTTCTCTCTGTCCAGCTCTCCTTCTGTCTTTCTCTCTGCCCTGTCCAACTCTCCTCTCTTTCTCTCTGCCCCGTCCAGCTCTCCTTCTCTCTTTCTCTCTGTCCAGCTCTCCTTCTGTCTTTCTCTCTGCCCCGTTCAACTCTCCTCTCTTACTCTCTGCCCCGTCCAGCTCTCCTTCTCTCTTTCTCTCTGTCCAGCTCTCCTTCTGTCTTTCTCTCTGCCCTGTCCAGCTCTCTTTCTGTCTTTCTCTCTGCCCTGTCCAGCTCTCCTTCTGTATTTTTCTCTGCCCCGTCCAGCTCTCCTTCTGTCTTTCTCTCTGTCCAGCTCTCCTTCTGTCGTTCTATCTGCCCCGTCCAGCTCTCCTTCTGTCTTTCTCTCTGCCCTGTCCAGCTCTCCTTCTGTCTTTTTCTCTGCCCCGTCCAGCTCTCCTTCTCTCTTTCTCTCTGTCCAGCTCTCCTTCTGTCTTTCTCTCTGCCCCGTCCAGCTCTCCTTCTGTCTTTCTCTCTGTCCAGCTCTCCTTCTGTCTTTCTCTCTGCCCCGTCCAGCTCTCCTTCTGTCTTTCTCTCTGCCTCGTCCAGCTCTACATCTGTCTTTCTCTCTGCCCTGTCCAGCTCTCCTTCTCTCTTTCTCTCTGCCCCGTCCAGCTCTCCTTCTGGCCTTCTCTCTGCCCCGTCCAGCTCTCCTCCTGTCTTTCTCTCTGCCTCGTCCAGCTCTCCTTCTGTCTTTCTCTCTGCCCCGTCCAGCTCTCCTTCTGTCCTTCTCTCTGCCCCGTCCAGCTCTCCTTCTGTCTTTCTCTCTGCCTCGTCCAGCTCTCCTTCTGTCTTTCTCTCTGCCCCGTCCAGCTCTTCTTCTGTCTTTCTCTCTGCCTTGTCCAGCTCTCCTTCCCTCTTTCTCTCTGCCCCGTCCAGCTCTCCTTCTGTCTTGCTCTCTGCCCCGTCCAGCTCTCCTTCTGTCTTTCTCTCTACCCCGTCCAGCTCTCTGTCTGTCTTTCTCACTGCCCCGTCCAGCTCTCCTTCTGTCTTTCTCTCTGCCCCGTCCATCTCTCCTTCTGTATTTCTCTCTGCCCCGTCCAGCTCTCTTTCTATCTTTCTCTCTGCCCTGTCCAGCTCTCTTTCTCTCTTTCTCTCTGCCCCGTCCAGCTCTCCTTTTGTCATTCTCTCTGCCCCGTCCAGCTCCCTTTCTCTCTTTCTCTCTGCCCCGTCCAGCTCTCCTTCTGTCCTTCTCTCTGCCCCATCCAGCTCTCCTTCTGTCCTTCTCTCTGCCCCGTCCAGCTCTCTTTCTCTCTTTCTCTCTGCCCCGTCCAGCTCTCCTTCTGTCTTTCTCTCTGTCCCGTCCAGCTCGCTTTCTCTCTTTCTCTCTGCCCCGTCCAGCTCTCCTTCTCTCTTTCTCTCTGCCCCGTCCAGCTCTCTTTCTCTCTTTCTCTCTGCCCCGTCCAGCTCTCCTTCTGTCTTTCTCTCTGCCCCATCCAGCTCTCCTTCTGTCCTTCTCTCTGCCCCATCCAGCTCTCTTCCTCTCTTTCTCTCTGCCTCGTCCAGCTCTCCTTCTGTCTTTCTCGCTGTCCCGTCCAGCTCTCTTTCTGTCTTTCTCTCTTCCCCGTCCAGCTCTCTTTCTGTCTTTCTCTCTGCCCCGTCCAGCTCTCCTTCTGTCTTTCTCTCTGCCCCGTCCAGCTCTCCTTCTGTCTTTCTCTCTGCCCCGTCCAGCTCTCCTTCTGTCTTTCTCTCTGTCCCGTCCAGCTCTCTTTCTGTCTTTCGCTCTTCCCCGTCCAGCTCTCTTTCTGTCTTTCTCTCTGCCCCGTCCAGCTCTCCTTCTGTCTTTCTCTCTGTCCCGTCCAGCTCTCCTTCTGTCTTTCTCTCTCTATCAGTGGAGGCTGCTGAAGGGAGGAAGGCTCATAATAATGGCTGATACCATTCCACTCATTCCGCTTTAGCGATTACCACGAGCCCATCCTCCCCAATTAAGGTGCCACCAACCTCCTGTGCTCTCTGTCTCTGATATGTTATGTTCTATCCAGCCAACAAATACAGGAGACATTTCTATCTGTAGGCTTTATGGCTCTGTAGCATGGAAGCAGCAGCAACAGCTACATGACAATTCAGATCGATTCTTTAAGGGCTAGACACACACATACATGCATGCACACACACACACACACACACACATGCAGACGCCGGCATGCACACAAACGCACACGTATGCACATATCCAGACCTTATTGTTTAAAAGGTTGGATACTCTGGGTAAATATATGCGGAGCTGGAAATATATATTTTTCCACTATCTGTCTTACTACACACTCAGTCGGACACAGATACCGTAAACTGTCAGCCACACATACATACACAGGAATTGACAGTCACCAGCCAGTGAGGAGTGGGGGGGGTGGAAAGTCATATTTTTACAGAGAGAGGTTGATGTGAGGGACTTCTCCTGGTTAAAGATGCTTGGAAGGAACAGCCTGTTCAGAAGACCTGGTGGTTGGCTGTGTGTGTGGAGACCTGGCCAGCAGCATCACACACAAATGACTATTATTTTTGACTTAAAATGTATTTTTCTTAAAACTGCATTGCTGGTTAAGGGCTTGTAAGTAAGCATTTCATTTCATTTTGTAAGGTCTACTACACCTGTTGTATTCGGCGTATGTGACAAATAAAATTGGATTTGATTTTGTGACTGCAACAAATCACTTGTTTCACCTTTGATCCTCTCAAATGTATGAAGCACAGTCAAACTCGAAACACACACACACACACACACATAAACATATACACACACACGAATACACACACACACGCTCATACTCACACACACTTCCATTGCATTTTCTTACCGTCCTTTATACCGTCAAATGAATAAATTACACTTGATTTTACAGAACATTATTTACCTGATAGGTGTACTATCTTGTAATATTTGAACGTTAAGAATTCCCACATCAACTTCCATTAGGCGTATGAAAAGAGGCACACATTACAGATGAAGCCATCACATTGATGGACGTCTCATTTGAATATAATCACACCTGTCTGTCCTGATGAGACAGCACCGACTAATGACGGGTTATTCTGAGAGGGAGAGAGCACACACACACCACACATACACACACAAACAGCGACGAGGGGGCTTCATTGGCTGAAGAGCTTCTCATCTCCCATCAATGTACTCTGCAATCTGCCTGTCATTCAGTCAGACACACACACACACACACACGCTCTCTCTCTCTCTCTCACTCTCTGTCACACACACATACACACCTCCTAGTCCCATGTGCTGAGATCAGAGTCAGAGCCAGAACCACTGTTAATTTTACAGCAAGATGGCAATCTGTCTCTTCCCATGAGTAATTGTGTCTTGTGCTTTTGATGATATTGATATTACGGCTGTATATCTTACACTGACATGTTACCATTTTGAAATTGTTTGTTGAATTGATTAAAAGAAAATGGAACATCATACATATCATTAGATGCTGATCGGTGGATGTTCTCTCAGTAACAAACCCGGAACTCAAATCTTGTGTAATAGCGTCAGATGCTCAATTAAGTTCTCAGGGGAGATGTGTTAGAAAGATAGCGGAACGAGGATCGGAAGCAGAGCAGTTGCCCCAGCCCCCTCTCTCTGCAAGTTTCAGGCAAGTCTATGGACCAAATGACCCCTCTCTTTCCGAAATTAGAGAGATGCAAGCACGTGCGAATCGTGATTTGTGATGAAGAATCTGGGTACCGGAACAAAGTGTCTGTCCAGAAGAGATTTCCCCAAGAATAATAACAATCGAGTCACCCACTGTAGGACAACATTCATCTAACAGGACAGCTGTACTCACACTCCCTGCACATCCTCTCCTGTTTATTTTGGACTCTGTTCAGTACATACACTCAACATGCATGACTGTCTGTGTGTACTTGAGACAAGTTTAGCCTGAGTTGGGCTACCCTATCTCAACTGCCACAACAGACTTTTATTGGTGCCGATCGGAGGGGGTACTACCGTCAGTGGCAACATCACACTCACACGCACGCACGCACGCACGCACGCACGCACGCACGCACGCACGCACGCACGCACGCACACACACACACACACACACACACACACACACACACACACACACACACACACACACACACACACACACACACACACACACACACACACACACACACACACACACACACACACACACACACACACACACACACACACACACTGGCAGCAGCAGCAGTAGAGTAAGGCATTACCATAAATTCATTAGAGGACCAGGGCAGTGTTTATAAACACGTAGAGATGTTGTTTAAAATGTCTGACTGAACAGATTACTGATATAAACGTTTTTCTGGAGGAAACAGCCAAGACATACTCCATGTTTACACTAGGAGATGGAGAAATATGGAGGGAGAGAGGGAAGAGTGAGGGGTGAGTGGAGAGAGGGATAGAGAGTTGAGGTGGAGGGGAGAGAGGGATAGGGAGGTGAGGGGGGAGTGGAGAGTGGAGAGACGGATAAAGAGGTGAGAGGGGAGTGGAAAGAGAGAGGGAGAGGGGAGGGAGGAAGAGGTAGCAGGAGAGGAAGAGAGGTGAGAGAGGTGAAGAGAGAGGGGAAGAAAAAGGTAGGGAGGGGAGAGATGGAGAGAGGGGGAAAATATGTGGGGGAGAACGAGAGAGAGAAAGGGGGAGGAACAGGTAGAGAGAGAGAGGGAAAAGTGGAGGAGTGAGTACACATATCCCTCCACAGGTTCCTAAGTGGCATGATTTACAGAGTGAAATAACATCCAATAAAATAAACACCAGTGCACTCTGCTCTGCATTGCTGCCCCGTGCTGGGCTGGGCTGGGCTGCACTAGACTGGATTGGACTGCACAAGGCTGCACTGGACTGCACAAGACTGCACTGGACTGCACTGGACTGCACTGCACTGGGCTGGGCTGCAGTGGGCTGGGCTGCACTGGACTGGACTGGGCAGGGCTGGACTGAACTGGGCGGGGCTGCACTGGACTGGACTGCACTGGACTGGGCTGGGCTGCACTGGACTCCACTGGACTGGACTGGGCTGGGCTGGACTGGGCTGCACTGGACTAAGCTGCACTGAACTGGACTGGGCTGGACTGGGCTGCACTTGGCTGGGCTGCACTGGACTGGGCTGGGCTGCACTAGGCTGCACTAGGCTGCACTGGACTGCACAAGACTGCACTGGACTGGACTGCACTGGGCTGGGCTGCACTGGGCTGGGCTGCACTGGACTGGGCTGGGCTGCACTAGACTGGACTGGACTGCACTAGACTGCACTGGACTGCACTGCACTGGGCTGGGCTGCGGAGGGCTGGGCTGGACTGGACTGGGCAGGGCTGCAATGAACTGGGTGGGGCTGGGCTGCACTGGACTGGACTGGACTGCACTAGACTGGGCTGGGCTGCACTGGACTGGACTGCACTGGACTGGGCTGGGCTGCACTGGACTGGACTGCACTGGACTGGGCTGGGCTGCACTGGACTGGACTCCACTGGACTGGACTGGGCTGGGCTGGGCAGGGCTGCACTGGACTGGGCTGGGCTGAGCTGGACTGGGCTGCACTGGACTAAGCTGCACTGAACTGGACTGGGCTGTACTGGGCTGGACTGGACTGGGCTGGGCTGCACTGGACTAAGCTGCACTGAACTGGACGGCTGGGCTTCACTGGGCTGGGCTGCACTGGACTGGGCTGGGCTGCACTAGACTGGACTGGACTGCACTAGACTGCACTGGACTGCACTGCACTGGGCTGGGATGCAGTGGGCTGGGCTGCACTGGACTGGGCGGGGCTGGGCTGCACTGGGCTGGGCTGGGCTGCACTGGGCTGGGCTGCACTGGACTGGACTGCACTGGACTGGGCTGGGCTGCACTGGACTGGGCTGGGCTGGGCTGGGCTGGGCTGAACTGCGCTGCACTGAACTGGGCTGGGCTGCACTGCACTGGACTTGGCTGGGCTGGAATGCACTGGACTGGGCTGGGCTGCAGTGGACTGGGCTGGGTTGGACTGGACTGGACTGGACTGGGCTGGGCTGGGCTGGGCTGTACTGTACTGGGCTGGGTTGCCCTGGACTGGGCCGGTCTGGATTGGGCTGCACTAGACTGGGCTGCACTGGATTGGACTGGATTGGGCTGGGTTGCACTGGGCTTGGCTGTACTGGACTGGGCTGGGCTGCACTGGGCTGGGCTGGGCTGGGCTGCACTGGACTGGACTGGGCTGGGCTGGGCTGCACTGGACTGGGCTGGGCTGCACTGGACTGGGCTGCACTGGACTGGACTGGACTGGGCTGGGCTTGGCTGGACTGGGCTGGGCTTGGCTGGACTGGGCTGGACTGGGCTGCACTGGACTGGATTGGGTTGGGCTAGGCTACACTGGGCTTGACAGGGCTGCACTGGACTGGGCTGGGTGGACTGGACTGGGCTGGCCTGGGCTGGACTGGACTGGGCTGGACTGGGCTGCACTGGACTGGACATGGCTGCACTGGACTGAACTTCACTAGACTGGACTGGGCTGGTCTGGGTTGCACTGGACTGGGCTGGACTGGGCTGCACTGGACTGGGCTGAGCTGCACTGGACTGGGCTGGGCTGGGCTGCACTGGACTGGACTTGGCTGGGCTGGACTGGTCTGCACTGGACTGGACTGGGCTTGGCTGCACTGGGCTGGACTGGGCTGGGCTGCACTGGACTGGGATGCACTGGACTGGGCTGGTCTGCACTGGACTGGGCTGCACTGGACTGGACTGGACTGCACTGGACTGGGCTGGGCTGGAATGGACTGCACTGGACTGGGCTGGGCTGGGCTGCGCTGGACTGGGCTGGGCTGGACTGGGCTACACTAAACTGGGCTGGGCTGCACTGGACTGGGCTGGACTGGGCTGCATTGGGCTGGGCTGGGCTGGTCTGCACTGGACTGGACTGGGCTGCACTGGACTGGGCTGGACTGTGCTGCACTGGACTGGGCTGCACTGGACTGGGCTGGGCTGCACTGGGCTGGGCTGCACTGGACTGGGCTGCACTGGACATGGCTGGACTGGATTGGGCTGGGCTGCACTGGACTGGGCTGGGCTGGACTGGGCTGGGCTGGGCTGCATTGGACTGGGCTGGGCTGGGCTGCAATGGAATGAGCTGCACTGGGCTGGGCTGCACTGGACTGGGCTGGGCTGGGCTGCACTGGAATGGGCTGCACTGGGCTGCACTGTAATGGGCTGCACTGGACTGGGCTGGGCTGGACTGGGCTGGGCTGTTCTTTACTCTGGGAGACCTCAGAGAAACCAACCTTGGTGTCTGCGTGTGTGTCTGGTGTGAAAGGTTGGATGCAAGGAGGGGGGACAACGATGGTTGAGGGGGGCACGAGAGATGGAGGTCATTGGTTTTGAGGCACTTAGCTTTGTGTGTCTGCATGGGGTGGGGGTGATGGGGGCGGAGGTGGCGCTGGGAGGGTTGTTGAGGGGGCGAGAGGTGCAGGCCAGGGCCGGGTGGCTGGTGGTTTTGGAGTGGAGCTCTCTGGTTTCCAGGATTCTGTCTACACGTCCTCTCATCTGTCAACCCCTCTGGTGCTGCTGGGGAAAAACACTGCTGGATGAGTTTCAAAGCTGCTTCCTTTAGTCACCGCAAACACACACATACACACACCGACAACACACAAACACACACACACAATACACACACGGACAGCACACAACACACAAACAGCACACATACACAGAGAGAGACAGAGGAGGGATAGAGAGAGACAGAGGAGGGAGAGAGAGGTAGGTATGAAGTTACAGCACGAATGCTAGATGCCTGTAGGGCTGTGAGGAGGCCTCTTGGCCTGGTACTGAGGGAAGGATACTAAAGCAGCACTTCAGAGGGGGAATAAAACTCACACTCAATTAAGGCAAAGACATAGTTAAACCTAAAGATAACACAGGGAGACAACTACAGGTTCTCCCTCAAGCTCCAATAATTGTGTATGTATCCATAGTGAAGGTGTGTGTGTGTGTGTGTGTGTGTGTGTGTGTGTGTGTGTGTGTGTGTGTGTGTGTGTGTGTGTGTGTGTGTGTGTGTGTGTGTGTGTGTGTGTGTGTGTGTGTGTGTGTGTGTGTGTGTGTGTGTGTGTGTGTGTGTGTGTGTGTGTGTGCGCGCGCGTGTGTGTGTGTGTGTGCGTGTGTGTGTTACAGTTACTCATACGACAGCCAATACTGTCCCATACCTAACCGTAGCAGACAGTTTGAGGAGGAGGAGGAGGAGGGAGATAGTGGGTTAGAGCAGAGAAAAGAGAAGAGGGAGAAAAGGGAAAAGCAGACAGGTTGTTCTGTGAGAGCACACACAGACGTACGCTGTTTAATGTCTCCCTGACATTTGTGCAGCCCCCCTCTCTCCCATTTCACCCGCTCTATGGAGACGGATGGGCAGAAGGGGAAAAGAAAGGGAAAAAGAGGAGGAAGAAAACGGTGGGGGTCCAGAAAAAGATGTGACGTGGTGTCTGTACATGAAGCAAGGTCAGGAGACCCAGACAGGGTTAGAGGTCAGGGTTCACAGCAGGGCTAGCCAATCAGAGGACAGCAGAGAAGGTGGGATTAGGTTTCACTCACGGTGATGCTTTCTCCCTCTGTCTTTTCTGCTCACGTACACAATATAAACAAAAGTATGAGGACACCCCTTAAAATTATAGGATTTGGCTATTTCAGCCATACCAGTTGCTGACAGGTCTATAAAATCGACCACACAGCCATGCAATCTCCATAAACAACATTGGCAGTAGAATGGCCTTAATGTAGAGCTCAGTGACTTTCAACGTGGCCCAGTCATAAGATGCCACCTTTCCAACAACTTAGTTCATCAAATTTCTGCCCTGGTCAACTCCTAGTGCTGTTCTTGTGAAGTGGAAACATCTAGGAGCAACAATGGCTCAGCCGCGAAGTGGTAGGCCACACAAGTTCACAGAACAGGACCGTTGAGTTCTGAAGCATGTAGCGTGTAAAAATGACCTGTCCTTGGTTGCAACATTCACTATGGAGTTCCAAACTGCCTCTGGAAGCAACATCAGCCCAAGAACTGTTCGTCGGGAGCTTCATGAAATTAGTTTCCATGGCCGAGCAGCCGCACACAAGCCTAAGATCACCATTCGCAATGCCAATCGTCGTCTGGAGTGTTTTATAGCTCGCCGCCATTGATCTCTGGAGCAGTGGAATCGAGTTTGACGGAGTGATGAATCACTCTTCACCATCTGGCAGTCGGACATGCGAATCTTGATTTGGCAGATGCCAGGAGAACGCTACCTGCCGAATGCATAGTGCCAACTATAATGTTTGGTGGAGGAGGAATAATTGTCTGGGGCTGTTTTTCATGGTTTGGACTAGGCCCCTTAGTTCCAGTGAAGGGAAATCTTAACGCTACGGCATACAATGACATTCTAGATGATTCTATGCTTCCAACTTTGTGGCAACAGTTTGGGGAAGGCCCTTTCCTGTTTCAACATGACAATGCCCCCGTACACAAAGCGAGGTCCATACAGAATTTTGGGGGGAGATTGGAGTGGAAGAACTTGACTGGCCAGCACAGAGCCCTGGACCTCAACCCCAATGAACACCTTTGGGATGAATTGGAACTCCGACTGCGAGCCAGGCCTAATCGCCCAACATCAGTGCCTGACCTCACTAATGCTCTTTTGGTTGAATGGAAGCAAGTCCCCACAGCAACGTTCCAGCATCTAGTGGAAAGCCTTCCCAGAAGAGTGGAGGCTGTTATTTCAGCAAAGGAGACACCAACTCTATATTAATGCCGATGATTTTGGAATGAGATGTTCGACGAGCAGATGTCCACATAATTTTGGTCATATAGTGTACTTTTCCTCTCTGACTCTCTTTCGCTCTCTTTTTATCCCGTTTCATTCTTCTTCTTTTCACTCTCTCTCTGACTCAACCTCACAGACTCTCTACCTCCTTCTCTCCTCCTTTCTGAAGGCTACAGCGGAATTCTGAGAGGATCTTTCAGAAAGCATCTTGATCCTTGTCTACACAGGAACGTTCCCCATAGAGCGATAGGGAATACTCCACAACAAATCCAATCACTTCTGTAGTAGCCTGCCTTCTTCTATAAGGCAGCTTTAAGGAGAGGCTACCTAATGCTTTGCTGAAAGTCCTTGAATAAATTCTTGGTGCATTCCGTCACTCGCTTAGCGAGGCTTGTGGACATCGCTGATTCTTTTCCCCTGCTGTCACTAATGCAAGCCTGTTATTCATTTCACTGCTTTAAAACAAACCATCTGTGTGTCTGACTGACAGACCTCGATACACAGTAATACCTACACATATAGCCCATAGCAGAACGTCACTAAAAAGTTTTCCAATCAGTGGCAGTCTTAAGAGGTTAGATCCAGTGGCCTTGCATTGACAGACTATCACAGTCTGGAACATTACACTACAGTGGTGGAGTCTCACCCCAGTGAGCAGCCCGAGCTGTAGTCCTGCTGTTTTTATGGCCATGTCCCAAACCAAACAGCTGACACTCAGAGCCTGCCCTTCCCATTATTTACCTAGTCCTCAGTCCCTACCTAGTGTACATACCTGGCCCTGTACTGGCTCTATCAATATCGTTCAGCAAAGTTTTATGAATTTGCCCTTAGATGCTGACCTTAGATCAGTTTTGCATGTAATAACTTGAATGGTTAAGGTGAGGATTTGGGGAGGGTAGCTGTACCTGTAGCCTTCTTACCTAGTAAAGCCCTGGAGCTAGCACGCACTACACCCTCCAAACACTACTCCTACTGCAGACACTACATAACCTGATCAGCACCAAGACAAATAGAGGCCTGATTGCTTCCCCATGTTCCATCTGGGTTCCGTTAGTGGTGACAGGAGAGCGCTGCAGGATGGAGGGGGGTGGTGGATGAGGGGGTGGAAGAGGTAGATGCCGACGGCTGCTTTTAAACAGCCACTTTGCAGAGGGGGGTTTTGAAACACGCCATTGACCAGGCAGGGGCAATTACTGCCAATCGGTGCTGTCGGCGGGACCACTTTCCCCCGTCAATAAAAACATTTTAGTTGGGACGGCTCGGAACTGTGTGGAGCAGAGCCGGAGCCAGAGTGCTGCTCGTCCAGAGTTCTAACATTCCAGATCGGAAGCATGCAGCATTCCAGAGCTGGGGAATAAAGAGCCCTCTGATTTAACAGAGGCAATACAGGAGCGGTTTGCTTAAGATAAAGCCACAGTAAGAGCAAGTCAAATGTGTGTGTGTGTGTGTGTGTGTGTGTGTGTGTGTGTGTGTGTGTGTGTGTGTGTGTGTGTGTGTGTGTGTGTGTGTGTGTGTGTGTGTGTGTGTGTGTGTGTGTGTGTGTGTGTGTGTGTGTGTGTGTGTGTGTGTGTGTGTGTGTGTGTGTGTGTGTGTGTGTGTGTGTGTGTGTGTGTGTGTGTGTTGACAGGAACACTGCTTCCGGATGCTAAACAAACTGTCCTCTTTTTCCCCTGATGGTAAAGGTTAGGATTTGGGGATGGTAAGCTGATCCTAGATCTGTGCCTGAGTACCAATTATGTACATCTGGGGCAGTAGGGAGGACCATCTGATTTAGCCCATAACCCCTGACACCTAACCCTCCACCTGTCTGTGCTCAGACTGTGCAGTCCACAACAGCCAAGTGTTCCATGACAACAATATTCTAATTGATATTGGTACTAGTACTGAATAGTCTTCGAGGTTTTTGAGCCAACATGGTGTCCATGACAATTATGTATCTCAGTTAGAGTAAGTCCAACTCCGTACAGCTAGGGCTCTAGTCCAAACTGTAAGAGACCAATGGTACTCTGTGTGTTGGTGAGAAATTGAGTGTCTCCTTGTCTTGGTCTGTTCTGGTCTGTGTGTCTTAATAAACGGTTATATTTTAAACCATTACCTATAGGATTGTCATCATGAAGAGCACTAGTGCATTACAAACACCGAGATTGTATTTTACTGAACTCAAACTGCAACTCTGACACAAAGAATCCTTCAAAATCACTGGTATGTTACCATTAGTCCCACTCTCACACTCACCCCTCCACCTGCATACAGTCAAACTAAAGTTGGGTTAGTTAGGCCCTCCTTGCACTTTTCCTCCACTGACTCTTCACCACCACTTACCCACAGCACCACCTTCTGGCCATCATAAGCATAACAACAGGCTATAAAAAAAGGTATTTGTGCAACCATAGCCCCCAGTCTGTTCCAGTTCAAAAGTTGAATTTAGCACTTTTCCCCCCAATACACTATGTCATTTTTCATTATCTGTCCAGACATGCATGCAAGAAAACATGTAGGCACAGTTGCTGTTCTCCTTCCTCTCCCTCCCATCTCTCCTTGTACCTCTACTGTTCCCTACCCTCTTCTCTCTCTCTCTCTCTCTCTCTCCCTCCTCTTTTCTATTCTTCTTATCTCTTTCTCTCTCCCTCTCTCCTTCCCCCTTTCTCTCTCTCTCCCTCCCCCTCTCCTTGGTCTGTCTTCAGTTCACTGCTGCGAATCTTCCAAACAGCAGGACAATAACAACTGCTTGTTGTCACCACGGATACACACTTCCATCCCTGAGCGTTCCCTAGGAGCATCTGGCTATTGTTTGCCGTAGCCTCCATCTCCCTTACCCCTGACTGCCGTGTACTCAACATGTGTGTGTCTCTGTGTGTTTCTTTCTTTCTATATCTCTCACCATCTCACAGATGGATAGCAAGGATTAAGGCCACACACACACACACACACACACACACACACACACACACACACACACACACACACACACACACACACACACACACACACACACACACACACACACACACACACACACACACACACACACACACACACACAGATCCCTGATCAGTCTCCTTCCCTCTTCTCTCTCTCCTCTGTCCCAGCCAGGCCAGATGTGGCCTCTTATCAGGAGATGGAAACCTGAGCTCTAATCATTATCATCATTTCCCCATGCTAGATTTATAGACTAGTTTGGATTTATAGTTCTGACGGGCTGGAATAGGAGCGGGGAGGAGAGAGAGACACACACCACCCTGCCCTCTCTTTCCCCTTATCGTGTGGGGCTAGCCCTGCAGGCTGTAGCCACCTGCAAATTACAACTTAGTACTCGAAGAGTTAAGACTGCGTTCTTTCAGCCCATTGTGTGTGTGTCTGTGTGTGTGTGTGTGTGTGTGTGTGTGTGTGTGTGTGTGTGTGTGTGTGTGTGTGTGTGTGTGTGTGTGTGTGTGTGTGTGTGTGTGTGTGTGTGTGTGTGTGTGTGTGTGTGTGTGTGTGTGTGTGTGTGTGTGTGTGTCAGGGGGAGGCTCGTACAGCCTCTAGTAGAAAGCCTTTAATCCCGGGACTGTCAGACCCAAACCCGGCTTGACGTCCCATTGATGTGTAACAGAACAAAACACAGGGCCCCTCACTAAGCCCCCGACCCGGGCCCCTCGGCCCCCAACCCCCCCCCCCCCCCCCACTGGCACTAAAGGGAAGGGCATTCTGAGGCCGTACACACACACACAAATGGACGTGCACACAGGCGTGCACACACACACACAAAGGGGAGGGCATTCCTCAGCCACTAAGGGCCTCGTCTTAAAGACGAAAACACAATCACGAGACAACACACACTCAGAGTAAATTCATCACTCTATACAACAACAACTAAACAACACAATATTATTTATCAATGAAGGACTTCCATGACAATTCATTTTTCCCCATATAATTTGTTTATAAATTCTCCACTGACAATGGAAGCATAAACAATAAAGTTAATCCTTAGTTGTTTTGGTAATGACAAGGTGAGAAAGTTGTACTAATCAAAGTAATGTATTTATTCTACGTTATAAGTACTTAAGTTATATTCTTTACTATATTCTACACATTATGAACTTTGAGTACTGAGTAGGCATTAGCTTCGAGAAGTGTTGTGGTATATTTGTGTATTTATTAGGATCCCCATTAGCTGACACGAATGGTAACAGCTAGTCTTACTGGGGTTCGACAAGTAACGACTAAGACATTACAGATAAAATACTTTTTATAAATGTGCATACATTTAAAAACATTTAACATGTAGTGTGTGCGTGGGCATCTTTCAGTTACACATACATGTCAGTACATACACACATCAAGGAGGTCACATGGGGGAGAACCCTCAAACTCAACTCTGGACCTCAAAGCCAGTCCCACTGCAATTGTTCCCCTTAATTGCACCCACCTGGTGAAACCAGCAAGAAAACCTGGTCCTTTCACAATACTTTATGGTAAATATGAAAGCGACTAATTTCTCTGAAAAGGGGAAAAAGACATTTGATTAGCTTAATTTCTCAGAGATCAAATTACATTTCAACTAAATAATGTTCCAGGAATGCTAATCGTATCTGTTTCTAACTACAGATAGGATTTCAGAACAATCTGACATCGTGGGTGTTGAAATCCTCTCTCTTGTGCTTTTTGAGGTAGAACCAACCGGAAGGGAAAACCAAAGGCTTCACTGTATTTGTATTTGTGCGTGTGTGTGTGTGTGTGTGTGTGTGTGTGTGTGTGTGTGTGTGTGTGTGTGTGTGTGTGTGTGTGTGTGTGTGTGTGTGTGTGTGTGTGTGTGTGTGTGTGTGTGTGTGTGTGTGTGTGTGTGTGTGTGTCACACTGACCATCCATTAACAACACAGCTCCACCTTAAATTGTGCATATTCATGAGACACATATTCAAATGCACAGGCATGACCCCTGCAGATCACACACACCTCTCGTTTGCTCTTTCTCTCTCTCTTTCTGTCTCTCACTCACACACACACTGCCACTCAATCGGTACAAATTAAAACTAGGCCTTGAGTCAATGTAGTGCTGGAGCTTGGAGTATGCTAATGAGAGAGCAGAGAAACAGGTAGAGAGGGGATGGAACTGTGGTGCCATGGAGGGCTCAGGTTGAATAGACATCTACAAATACATACACATTATGTGTAGAATTTCTATAGTGTTGAGAAGCAGCAGGGCTTTGACTGGATGAGAAAGAGAGAGAGAAAGAGAGAGAGAGACCTCTGTCTATGGTTAAGCTCTCCTGTCTGCAGCACTTATGGTCCTTTTAACCTTGACTGTGCCTCAGTCCTTAGGTTTTACTAGGCAGACACAGGCTACATCCCAATTATCTCTCCTCCCTCCCAAAGTGTGCACTTGTTCCCCTCCACTTGTTCCCCTCCAAGTACAAGAAATATGGTGAAAATGCACTCTAGCCCATGCCTCCACCAATCCAAGGTGTTTCGTCAGTCCACTTCACTCTCTCAACAGCCATATTGTTCTTAGTTCCGGCCTTGCACACATTTTGGTCATTTCATGAATTCATGTTCCTCCTTATTGCATGGATTGTATTATTTTCCTGTAATCAAATGTATGCCTACATGTTAGCTATCAGTGCTATGCTGTACAATGAATTAAGTTCACTTTCAGCCATTTTCTGGTATTCGTGTTAGGCTACAATGTTTGGTTGGTTTCACCATAATGCTCTCACACAATCATTTGGTTTATGAAACTATATTTGGCACTTAGCCTACATGGTCTGCTAAATATGATGCATTTTGCAGTCATTAAAAGTCATTAATTACTCACTGTAAAGACTGGACTGGAATGAATGGCACTTATCAAACATATCAAACATATGGAAACCACATGTTTGACTCTGTTCCATTGATTCCATTCCAGCCATTATAATGAGCCCATCCTCCCATAGCTCCTCCCACCAGCCTCCTCTAGCCCGAGTCCAGGTAGGAGGGTTACCAACTGGTATTTATTGCAGTCTCTTTCAGACCTTTTGTGAATTGCAAATCTACTGCTGAACACTGAACACACCTGAAAGATGGTTGTCCAGCATTTCCTGCCATCTCCCCCTGGCCTGAGACACATTAGGTTACTTTATCACTCATTTTAATTCAGATAATGATCTAGGCCTACATTGGATTTTTTTAATTACTTAAATGTAGCCTAATTAACATAGATACTTCTAACAAAAACCGAAATTAACCACATATTTCATTTGTGTCTCGATTTGATAGGCCAACTTGGCGATATCATGTCCCAAACTGTGAAAAATTATTTAGAGGAAGCATCAGGTTATGCTTCCAAACTTAATAGCTTGTAGTATTGTATGACTGTTATCAATTATGTAGCCTAATGATTGAGTCTGAGGGAGGTTATTGCTAGAGAGAGAGAGAGAGAGAGAGAGAGAGACTATCCCTAACCTCTGTCTACTCCGTGGAACCTCCAGTGTGATGACTATCACTATAACAAGAGTCCAGACAGCTCCACCCAATATGGACGTGATGGAATTTATTTTTCTCTTCAGGGCTCTTACTAACCTTAACCCCTCTGCAGCAGCCAGATGTTACCGGGAGACTGAAGAAAGATATTTCTTATTGCATAAAGGCATTTTTTGTTTTCACAAATGTAAAACAAATTAATAGCCTACTTCTAAATTCTCAGTTTTGTGAACATTTAGGGGATATATTTTCATGATTCATAATTTTTTGTAGGTGTGTTATATGAGACTGGCACGATTTATTCCTGTTTATGTAACATTTAGGCTACCTGAACTGATAGAGGAATTGATTATAGATAACATGTCATTTTTGTTTCAATAACTGACTAAACTACTTTTAATCTAGACCAATTAATGATAGCTATTTGTAGGACTAATCTAATGATCCACTAAATCGAATATAAATATACTTTTTTCAATACATTCTCATTTAAAATACCTGATGAAATGTTTAAAACCCTGAAGAAATAATTGAGCTGATATCTTCCATTTTTGAGTTTCTCTTTTTTGGCAAATAGTCTGTGCCATCTTGTGGGGTTCAAGAAATGGTTAAGTATTCAAACAATTAAACATTATTGTCGACTCTCTGCTGAAATATCCGAAACGTCTACTTTGAGTATTTCCCGTTAAAAACGTGTTAACAAAAGCCGTGTACCATCCTTACTCCGTCTCTGCGCTCACATTAACAATAGCCGTCTGGGCTACAATGGCCATAAATTAAATCCTCCATTTTTGGCAAGTCTCCACACTTAGCGTTTCATTCTTGCCTGTTTCAGAAGTTGATAAAGAAAATTAAGCTGCGGCTCGTGATTAAATAATTGCGATGAAAATGGCCATACATTCTGCCCAGACAAAAAATCGCCTTTAGTTTGGAGGATTATTATTAAAACTCGAAACAGTAAAACAAGCTTTAAACACGCCAGAGGCAATGAGTGTAAAGAGAGGGAGAGAGCGAAAGAGGACACGAGGCTCTTTGGTCGCGCGGTTCTCCCGCTGCTGCACCCGTTCCCCGGTGGATGGTGGTTCATGCCTCCACCGGACTTCCCTACTCATAATAAACACATTTGATGCCGGTTGTTTCCCAATAAAACCAAGCCTTTAGTAATCAGGGCGTTAAGGGACCGCATTAGAGCTGCGCTGCTCTATCCCTAATGGCTTCATTAGTGCTCTCTGATTCCCCACATTATTGTGGAAACAACTTTTATCCCGCGCAGTAATCAGCCTGCCCAGAAGAATAGAACGCACGGACCATGTAGTGAGGTTTTTCCTTTTGTGTTATGTCTCGTTGGGTAACAATAGACAGCTCACTTCAATACCAGACTTCATCACACAGTCATACCTGTAGCCATTTGGTAAATAGCCTAGTCTTAATCTTCAATCCAAAACTCCATTCTGAAATGAGGTGATGCTTTTATGAAGCGGAGTGAAGACCAACATGTTGTTTTTATCATTCTTAATATAAGGGAATACAGTTTTCCAATGCTTAATAAAGGTGAATTGTTTCGTACAAACCACTGCATGTTGTGCTTCATGTTTAAGTGATCATATTATCACTATTAAAATGTTAAATTATTCTGAAGAGAACTCAAGCACCGACCTCAATGAAAGTTTCATTTTTTCAAACGCAATAAAAAAAGTGCTTATTATTCCAAATTGCTCAAGAAATTGGATTCATTGAGTGAATCTTTATCATGCATTAACGCTGTTAGATATTAGCCTACTATGCACATTAGGCAGCCTATGACAGACGGACACTAGTCTAAATATATTAATGGACAATTATTAAGAGCGGGTCATGTTCGAGGGCACCGGATTTCAGCTTTACGCAGCTTCCACATCCATGTCATGTGTGGAGTTGGTCATAGCGGTGACTTATCGATGTTAATAACCAGAGGATATATCCGTATTTAGTTTCAGCAAACCATGTAGGATAGGTCTACCGGACTATAGCGCATAGGTTCATTACACCGGCCTGCCTTTCAACAACAGAAAACGTAAAGTTGAGCACGACATTGCAGAATTTAGAGAAAAAATAATCAAATGGTTATAGTGTTGTGATTTATAGTTGACGGATTTGGTTTTTCATTTTGGTTCGGCAATTTACCTTTTAAATCTTCAAACTCATAGGTTGAAATAGATATAGAAAAGGTCAAACATGCCAGAGGCTAACAGCAGATTAATCACAACAATTTAGTGGGCTGTATTAAACATCTTCCGTATTCAATTATCTGTTGCCTAATTCACTCAGATGTACATATAGCCTAGGCCTACCACATCACTCAATTGATTCTTAACACAAATGATTCATCAAAAGTACAATAGGCCTATTCATAGTAGCATCACATCGTTATAAAAGTACAATAGGCCTATTCATAGTAGCATCACATCGTTATAAAAGTACAATAGGCCTATTCATAGTAGCATCACATCGTTATAAAAGTACAATAGGCCTATTCATAGTAGCATCACATCGTTATTATAAAAGTACAATAGGCCTATTCATAGTAGCATCACATCGTTATAAAAGTACAATAGGCCTATTCATAGTAGCATCACATCGTTATAAAAGTACAATAGGCCTATTCATAGTAGCATCACATCGTTATAAAAGTACAATAGGCCTATTCATAGTAGCATCACATCGTTATAAAAGTACAATAGGCCTATTCATAGTAGCATCACATCGTTATAAAAGTACAATAGGCCTATTCATAGTAGCATCACATCGTTATAAAAGTACAATAGGCCTATTCATAGTAGCATCACATCGTTATAAAAGTACAATAGGCCTATTCATAGTAGCATCACATCGTTATAAAAGTACAATAGGCCTATTCATAGTAGCATCACATCGTTATAAAAGTACAATAGGCCTATTCATAGTAGCATCACATCGTTATAAAAGTACAATAGGCCTATTCATAGTAGCATCACATCGTTATAAAAGTACAATAGGCCTATTCATAGTAGCATCACATCGTTATAAAAGTACAACAATAGGCCTATTCATAGTAGCATCACATCGTTATAAAAGTACAATAGGCCTATTCATAGTAGCATCACATCGTTATAAAAGTACAATAGGCCTATTCATAGTAGCATCACATCGTTATAAAAGTACAATAGGCCTATTCATAGTAGCATCACATCGTTATAAAAGTACAATAGGCCTATTCATAGTAGCATCACATCGTTATAAAAGTACAATAGGCCTATTCATAGTAGCATCACATCGTTATAAAAGTACAATAGGCCTATTCATAGTAGCATCACATCGTTATAAAAGTACAATAGGCCTATTCATAGTAGCATCACATCGTTATAAAAGTACAATAGGCCTATTCATAGTAGCATCACATCGTTATAAAAGTACAATAGGCCTATTCATAGTAGCATCACATCGTTATAAAAGTACAATAGGCCTATTCATAGTAGCATCACATCGTTATAAAAGTACAATAGGCCTATTCATAGTAGCATCACATCGTTATAAAAGTACAATAGGCCTATTTATTCATAGTAGCATCACATCGTTATAAAAGTACAATAGGCCTATTCATAGTAGCATCACATCGTTATAAAAGTACAATAGGCCTATTCATAGTAGCATCACATCGTTATAAAAGTACAATAGGCCTATTCATAGTAGCATCACATCGTTATAAAAGTACAATAGGCCTATTCATAGTAGCATCACATCGTTATAAAAGTACAATAGGCCTATTCATAGTAGCATCACATCGTTATAAAAGTACAATAGGCCTATTCATAGTAGCATCACATCGTTATAAAAGTACAATAGGCCTATTCATAGTAGCATCACATCGTTATAAAAGTACAATAGGCCTATTCATAGTAGCATCACATCGTTATAAAAGTACAATAGGCCTATTCATAGTAGCATCACATCGTTATAAAAGTACAATAGGCCTATTCATAGTAGCATCACATCGTTATAAAAGTACAATAGGCCTATTCATAGTAGCATCACATCGTTATAAAAGTACAATAGGCCTATTCATAGTAGAGCATCACATCGTTATAAAAGTACAATAGGCCTATTCATAGTAGCATCACATCGTTATAAAAGTACAATAGGCCTATTCATAGTAGCATCACATCGTTATAAAAGTACAATAGGCCTATTCATAGTAGCATCACATCGTTATAAAAGTACAATAGGCCTATTCATAGTAGCATCACATCGTTATAAAAGTACAATAGGCCTATTCATAGTAGCATCACATCGTTATAAAAGTACAATAGGCCTATTCATAGTAGCATCACATCGTTATAAAAGTACAATAGGCCTATTCATAGTAGCATCACATCGTTATAAAAGTACAATAGGCCTATTCATAGTAGCATCACATCGTTATAAAAGTACAATAGGCCTATTCATAGTAGCATCACATCGTTATAAAAGTACAATAGGCCTATTCATAGTAGCATCACATCGTTATAAAAGTACAATAGGCCTATTCATAGTAGCATCACATCGTTATAAAAGTACAATAGGCCTATTCATAGTAGCATCACATCGTCGTTATAAAAGTACAATAGGCCTATTCATAGTAGCATCACATCGTTATAAAAGTACAATAGGCCTATTCATAGTAGCATCACATCGTTATAAAAGTACAATAGGCCTATTCATAGTAGCATCACATCGTTATAAAAGTACAATAGGCCTATTCATAGTAGCATCACATCGTTATAAAAGTACAATAGGCCTATTCATAGTAGCATCACATCGTTATAAAAGTACAATAGGCCTATTCATAGTAGCATCACATCGTTATAAAAGTACAATAGGCCTATTCATAGTAGCATCACATCGTTATAAAAGTACAATAGGCCTATTCATAGTAGCATCACATCGTTATAAAAGTACAATAGGCCTATTCATAGTAGCATCACATCGTTATAAAAGTACAATAGGCCTATTCATAGTAGCATCACATCGTTATAAAAGTACAATAGGCCTATTCATAGTAGCATCACATCGTTATAAAAGTACAATAGGCCTATTCATAGTAGCATCACATCGTTATAAAAGTAACAATAGGCCTATTCATAGTAGCATCACATCGTTATAAAAGTACAATAGGCCTATTCATAGTAGCATCACATCGTTATAAAAGTACAATAGGCCTATTCATAGTAGCATCACATCGTTATAAAAGTACAATAGGCCTATTCATAGTAGCATCACATCGTTATAAAAGTACAATAGGCCTATTCATAGTAGCATCACATCGTTATAAAAGTACAATAGGCCTATTCATAGTAGCATCACATCGTTATAAAAGTACAATAGGCCTATTCATAGTAGCATCACATCGTTATAAAAGTACAATAGGCCTATTCATAGTAGCATCACATCGTTATAAAAGTACAATAGGCCTATTCATAGTAGCATCACATCGTTATAAAAGTACAATAGGCCTATTCATAGTAGCATCACATCGTTATAAAAGTACAATAGGCCTATTCATAGTAGCATCACATCGTTATAAAAGTACAATAGGCCTATTCATAGTAGCATCACATCGTTATAAAAGTACAATAGGCCTATATTCATAGTAGCATCACATCGTTATAAAAGTACAATAGGCCTATTCATAGTAGCATCACATCGTTATAAAAGTACAATAGGCCTATTCATAGTAGCATCACATCGTTATAAAAGTACAATAGGCCTATTCATAGTAGCATCACATCGTTATAAAAGTACAATAGGCCTATTCATAGTAGCATCACATCGTTATAAAAGTACAATAGGCCTATTCATAGTAGCATCACATCGTTATAAAAGTACAATAGGCCTATTCATAGTAGCATCACATCGTTATAAAAGTACAATAGGCCTATTCATAGTAGCATCACATCGTTATAAAAGTACAATAGGCCTATTCATAGTAGCATCACATCGTTATAAAAGTACAATAGGCCTATTCATAGTAGCATCACATCGTTATAGTATTTAGCGAAATATTGTGTTTTTTCACGAATAGGATGATCAAACCAACCCATTATAATGGAACCGGGTGTTGTTTTATTGTAAAAGTCATTAGACATATACTCTTCAGTTCAATCCACACTGACCCTAATATCTTTCCCTAATGTCTTTTTGTCTGTTTATGGCTGATAAATTATCTGATTGCGTCCTCTGGTGGGTGATCTAGCAAACTACATCACTGATCATAGCAGGCAAATGCAGTAGGCCTGTTTTGCACCTTTTAGCACATCATCTGGTTGAACACCACTTCCTTCTTTACAGGCACGTGCCCTTTTGGGTTGAGGTACAATCCCCCCCCCCCCCCCCCCCATTTTTTTTGGTATAAATGTTTTGTCATTGTTGTACTGGACCCACTGCCCCCAAGTTGTCGTCAAGTTTGCGACCACCCACCCCATCCGTTGATCTGCCCTGTACGGATTACGCTGGCGCACAGTTGCGCCTTTTTCCCAAATATGGGGTCCAAGTATGGTTGACTGCATAGTTAGAGTCTGTCTGAAAGTGGGCATTTCAAAAGAAGTGGGAGGCTCAACAGCGATGGGTGTAACATCAACACTCCATTATTGGTTAAACCAGCCATAGACAGGTGCACCTCTTGTCAGCTTAATGTTTTCATGGCAGGTTAAGAGAACTAATGTACCTGTTTAGCGGAATTAACATAGCAGCTTAGGATAATTACTATGGCCGGTTAGTAGAAAGAGGCTAAGGTTAGGAAAAAGGTTAGTGTTAGTCTTAGCTAAAATGCTACAGTTGTCAACAATGACTGGTTGTGCAGCTCAATCAGCCTAGCAAAACGGTCTTGAGTGGCAACAAATCTGGCCAATTAGCTGATTCGCTTTCCAAACACCCACTTCTGTTGATTTTCCCTCTACTGTTGCCCCCTACTTTCAGTTACCCATGACTCCTTTTTCCCCCAGTCTGCCCTGTATAGAGTACAACAGTATGAGTCATAATACCCATAAAACCTTAAATAAGGGCTGTGTTTCGTGTAGGCTTACCCCGGCGTGACATTTTGATAACCGTGTAAGTCTCTCTAGGAATAGGGGAATTTTATCAATATATTCGCCTGTATTAACCCCCCAGAAATGAATCGCTAATTAGCTGCTAATGTGGCTATCATAAAGAACTACAAATGCCATGATGATCTGGACGAGACTGCCGAAACAAGGCAAAGGTACATTTAGTAATTCATGAATTGGCTACATTTCTTTAAATTGAAAATTCAGTGAACTGTCTTGTGCAAGTTTTAAATTGACACGAAAACAAAAGATGTTAGCAAAGATGTAAGCTAGGTGCAGGAGATTGCAGGGATTTGTAGTCTTGCATGATGTTTACTTTGATGCCAATTAGGGACAGATCGAAATTTACTGGGGGGAGGGGCTGGTCCAACTCAAGGTGTCATAAAAATAAATGTACCAATGTTGTTGTTGTTTTTTTAGCATGACCCTCCCCTTGTATTGTAAAATAAATTTTACACCCTCACCCATCATAGAATTAACTCAAATAATGTTTACGACCACACATAACAATAACTATAGTGATTCTGTGTTATAAATGTGGATGTCGACTTTGCCGCTTCAGCATGCTTTTGTGGCACAGTCGATGGCACGCAGAGCTATGGGCCAGAAGGTTGAGTTTTCACTGATCACCACATACGAGCTACCTCTCCCTGCCTGTTTCATTACATTACGATCAGATCCGGCAGCAGATAATGATCAGCTTGGGGAAATCAGATTTTCAACATTTTGATGCCAAATTTTCCACCAACAGGTTTCTGTGCCAATGCATGACACACCCAATAAACAAAGCATACCGATTTTGGGTACTTCAATATCATGGTTTGCGTTTTCAACACCACAATAAAGAGATTATTTCAATCTCGACAAACAGAAAATATATACCTTGTAGGCTTCTCCAGTACCAAAGGCTTGGCTTGACAATCTCTGAATGTCATTAACCTTTTTGGTGTTTTGTAACGGATGTCTATTTCCATTCATCTATTGGCCGCTGCACAGTTTGGATTGATTGATTGACTGATTTAATTTGTCAGTTAAAAAAACACATATTCAGTGCATTCGGAAAGTATTCAGACCCCTTGACTTTTTCTACATTTTGTTACGTTACACCATTATTCTAAAATCTATTTTAAAATGTTTTTACCTCATCAATCTTCACACAATACCTCATATTGACAAAGCAAAAACTGTTTTTTGGGGGGGGTTGAAATATTACATTTGCATAAGTATTCAGACCCCTTACTCAGTACTTTGTTCAAGCACCTTTGGCAGCAATTACAGCCTCAAGTCTTCTTGGGTATGTCGCTGGGCCACCCAAGGACATTCACAGACATGAAGCTGGTTGAGAGAATGCCAAGAGTGTGCAAAGCTGTCATCAAGGCAAAGGGTGTTTACTTTGAAGAATCTCAAATATAAAATATATTTTGATTTGTTTAACACTTTTTTGGATACTACGCTACCGTTCAAAAGTTTGGGGTCACTTAGACATGTCCTTGTTTTCCATGAAAACATACATGAAATTAGTTGAAAAATGAATAGGAAATATAGTCAAGATGTTGGCAAGGTTATAAATAATGATTTTTAATTGAAATAATAATTGTGTCCTTCAAACTTTGCTTTCGTCAAAGAATCTTCCATTTGCAGCAATTACAGTCTTGCAGACCTTTGGCATTCTAGTTGTCAATTTGCTGAGGTAATTGGAAGAGATTTCACCCCATGCTTCCTGAAGCACCTCCCACAAGTTGGATTGGCTTGATGGGCACTTCTTACGTACCATACGGTCAAGCTGCTTCCACAACAGCTCAATAGGGTTGAGATCCTGTGACTGTGCTGGCCACTCCATTATAGACAGAATACCAGCTGACTGCTTCTTCCCTAAATAGTTATTGCATAGTTTGGAGCTGTGCTTCAGGTCATTGTCCTGTTGTAGGAGGACATTGGCTCCAATTAAGCGCAATTCTCAGGGTATGGTATGGCGTTGCAAAATGGAGTGATAGCCTTCCTTCTTCAAGATCCCTTTTACCCTCCCACTTTACCACCACCAAAGCACCCAAGACCATCACATTGCCTCCACCATGCTTGACAGCTGGTGTCAAGCACTCCTCCAGCATATTTAAATTCTTTCTGCATCTCACGAATGTTCTTTGTGATCCAAACACCTCAAACTTAGATTTGTCTGTCCATAACACTTTTTTCCGATCTTCCTCTGTCCATTGTCTGTGTTCTTTTGCCCATCTTAATCTTTTCTTTTTATTGGCCAGTCTGAGATATGGCTTTTTCTTTGCAACTCGGGCCTAGAAGGTCAGCATCCTGGAGTTGCCTCTTCGCTGTTGATGTTGAGACTGATGTTTTGTGGGTACTATTTAATGAAGCTGCCAGTTGAGGACTTGTGAGGCGTCTGTTTCTTAAACGAGACACTCTTAATGTACTTGTCCTCTTGCTCAGTTGTGCACCGGGGCCTCCCACTCCTCTTTCTATTCTGGTTAGAGCCAGTTTGCGCTGTTCTGTGAAGGGTGTAGTACACAGTTTTGTACGAGATCTTCAGTTTCTTGGCAATTTCTCACATGGAATAGCCTTCATTTCTCAGAGCAAGAATAGACTGACAAGTTTCAGAAGAAAGTTCTTTGTTTCTGGCCATTTTGAGCCTGTAATCGAACCCACAAATGCTGATGCTCCAGATACTCAACTAGTCTAAAGAAGGTTTAGTTTTAGTTTTATTGCTTCTTTAATCAGAACAACAGTTTTCAGCTGTGCTAACATAATTGCAAAAGGGTTTTCTAATGATCAATTAGCCTTTTAAAATGATACATTTGGATTAGCTAACACAACGTGCCATTGGAACACAGGAGTGATGGTTGCTGATAATGGGCCTCTCTCTTTACACCTACAGTATGTAGATATTCCATAAAAAAATCAGCCAAATCCAGCTACATTAGTACTACACTGGGGCGCACTGCCTTCATATCATAGGCCAGCATTAGCTAAAGCTTAATAATAGCCACACCATACCAAACTTTCACAAATGTTTCTTAACTTTATCAGGGTGATATCAAAAGTAAGTAAGGCCATTGTTTATAGGGAAAATACAAGCAGAAGAGCGATTGTAAACCAGGGAAAAAATTAACTTCCCTCCCCAGTGCCTAATAAAAAATCACACAACCCTCCCCTATTTTGGACCACCCCTCCCCCCAGTAACTTACGATCTGACCCTTAGCAGTTTCGTATCTGAGAGTAAATAGAGCCTAATATATTGAGAAAAGTCACCTTGTCCTAGAGAGATTTACATGGTTATCAAAACATCACGCCAGGGTAAGCCTACACAAAACACAGCCCTTATTTTAAGTGATTCTAAAATTCCCTATTGGAAAAATTAATGGTGGAATATTGATTGGATACCATTTCCCTGTTTGACCTCTAGGTTTTATGGGTATTATGACACCTCCACTGTGGGGCTCTATGGAGATTGCTCGTACCTGGTATCCAAACATGCATGGCTTGAGAGATGCGGTCACCGTTCTAGCATGTGTAGCTAACTATCTAGTTTAAATCCCAACAGTACTGCTACAGAATCATAACATTTGATAAACACTTAATTTATCCTACATCATCATCAATATCTGGTCTGGTTGTCTGGTACACGCAGTAGAGAGAGGCAGAAAGATATAGAGGTAAATCACAATCACTAAAAGAAATGGAGCTATATAACTAGCATATTTACATTAAACAGCTGATAGCCCACCCCAGGGTCAGCTGATAGCCCACCCTCTTTTCCCGATGTCAATAATATCTTTAGGAGGCACTGTTACTAGCTTCCTTACAGTTTGTGATGATGAGTGAGTGTGTTGTTGCAGAAATAAATAGGTCTATGCAAGAACAAAAAATTGCTACAGAGATATTTGGTATGTTATTTATTTTTCATTTTGAGCACCCCCTGAAAGGTCTGTGCACGGCCCTGCTCCTTTACAGTGCGTTGATCTGTTCGCTGCTCTGGCACCCCAATGGTGGAACAAACTCCCTCACGACGCCAGGTCAGCGGAGTCAATCACCACCTTCCGGAGACACCTGAAACCCCACCTCTTTAAGGAATACCTAGGATAGGATAAAGTAATCCTTCTAACCCCCCCCCCCTTAAAAGAGTTAGATGCACTATTGTAAAGTGGTTGTTCCACTGGATATCATAAGGTGAATGCACCAATTTGTAAGTCGCTCTGGATAAGAGCGTCTGCTAAATGACTTAAATGTAAATGTAAATGTAAATGTTTATTCACCATTTCTGCAAAGATAACTGAAATCACTCAATCAAACTAGTATACATGCACATGAAATGTATAACACACAAAATTAAATTGTATATATTATTGAAACATTAAACAGAATACATTTCACTGTCCCTGTCTCTCCCCTGATACTTGTCCCTCCCCTGCAGGTCCCTGGTCCTGTTCCTCTTGAGGAGTTCCTGGAGCCCACTCGAGGAAGGTACGGAAGTGCTCTGCTGTGTTGAGCTCAGGTTTCTTCAGCAGCAGGTGACATTTTGGCAGATAGTAGGCCGCCATCAGCCCCATGTTACTGAGCAAACTGACAGATACATGGACAATGGAGCGTTCCTTGTCATTCAGACCAGTGTAGATGGGGATGAAGACCACCCAAACCACGCAGTAGGCCAGGGTGGAGAAGGTGATATCTCTGGCCAGGTTGTATTGGCGAATGGGCTTCACAGCCATGAAGGTGCACATGAAGGATATGAGGGCGAGGAGGCCATTGAAGCCCTGCATCAGGCCCAGACATAAGATGGGCTCCACAGGGCATCGTAGGAACTTTCTCACAAAGGTCACCTTTATCTTGGCCAGGTACCGGGATAGAGAGGGCCCCTCCTGGACATAATAGCCACAGATCCCTGCCTGCACACCACAGCAGGCCAGTACCAGCAGCCAGCCTCCAGGGCCTCTCAGTGTAACCAGATGAGACGGAGCCTTCTCAGGGAACTCAGTCACATACACAATCTGTCAAAAGAGGGAGGAGGATGGAAAATTAGCTAATATTTGATTCAAGATACTCTGGGTCTTCCTCACTCATATTCATTCAAATGTCTCCTGGACTGTTGGCTTTCTTTTACATCAAAGAAAACCTATTTAAACTATACTGTATATAGAAAAGTATGTTTTAGTGGATTTGGCTATTTCAGTCACACCCATTGCTGACAGGTGTATAAAATCGAGCACACAGCCATGCAACCTCCATAGACAAACATTGCCAGTAGAATGATCTTACTGAAGAGCTCAGTGACTTTCAACGTGGCACCGTTATAGGATGCCACCTTTCCAACAAGTCAGTTCCTCAAATGTCTGCCCTACTAGAGCTGCCCCGGTCAACTGTAAGTGCTGTTATTGTGAAGTGGAAACTTCTAGGAGCAACAAAGGCACAGCCATGAAGTTGTAGGCCACACAAGCTCATCGAACAGGCCCGCCGAGTGCTGAAGTGCGTAAAAATAGTCTGTTCTCAGTTGCAAAACACACTACCAAACTGCCTCTTGAATTGCCTCTGGACTGCCTCTGGACTCACTACCAAACTGCCTCTGGACTGCCTCTGGACTCACTACCAAACTGCCTCTGGAACTGCCTCTGGAGTTCCAAACTGCCTCTGGAAGCAACATCAGCACAATAACTGTTAGTCGGGAGTTTCATGAAATGGGTTTCCATGGCCAAACAGCCGCACACAAGCCTAAAATCGCCATGCGCAATGCCAAACGTCGGGTGGAGTGGTATAAAGCTCGCCACCATTGGACTCTGGAGCAGTGGAAACGCATTGTCTGGAGTGATGAATCACGCTTCACCATCTGGCAGTCCGACGGACGAATCTGGGTTTCGCAGATGCCAGGAGAACGCTACCTACCTGAATGCATAGTGCCAACTGTACAGTTTGGTGGAGGAAGAATAATGATCCCGGGCTGTTTTTCATAGTTCGGTCTAGGCCCCTTAGTTCCAGTGAAGGGAAATCTTAATGCTACAGCATACAATTTTTTTTATTTCACCTTTATTTAAACAGGTAGGCTAGTTGAGAACAAGTTCTCATTTACAACTAATACCTGGCCAAGAAAAAACAAATTAATGCTACACAAACAACAACACAGAGTTACACATGGAATAAACAAACATACAGTCATTAACACAATATAAAAAAAGTATATGTACAGTGTGTGCAAATGAGGTAAGATAAGGGAGGTAAGGCAATAAATAGGCCATAGTGGCGAAATAATGACAATTTACCAATTAAACACTGGAGTGATAGATATACTGGGGTGCAAAGGAGAGAGAAAAAAATAACAGTATGGGGATGAGGTAGATGGATGGGCTACTTACAGGTGCAGTGATCTGTGAGCTGCTCTGACAACTGGTGCTTAAAGTTAGTGAGGGAGATATGAGCTTCCAGCTTCAGTGATTTTTGCAATTTGTTCCAGTCATTGGCAGCAGAGAACTGGAAGTAAAGGCAGCCAAAGGAGGAGTTGGCTGTGGGGGTGACCAGTGAAATATACCTGCTGGAGCGCGTGCTATGGGTGGGTGCTGCTATGGTGACCAGTGAGCTGAGATAAGGTGGGGCTTTACCTAGCAAAGACTTATAGATGACCTGGAGCCAGTGGATTTGGCGACAAATATGAAGCGAGGGCCAGCTAACGAGAGCATACAGGTCGCAGTGGTGGGTAGTATATGGGGCTTTGGTGACAAATGGATGGCACTGTGATAGACTGCATCAAATTTGCTTGGTAGAGTGTTGGAGGCTATTTTGTAAATGACATCGCCGAAGTCAAGGATCGGCAGGATAGTCAGTTTTACGAGGGTATGTTTGGCAGCATGAGTGAAGGATGCTTTGTTGCGAAATATGAAGCCGATTCTAGATTTAATTTTGGATTGGAGATGCTTAATGTGAGTCTGGAAGGAGAGTTTACAGTCTAACCAGACACCTAGGTATTTGTAGTTGTCCACATATTCTAAGTCAGAACCGTCCAGAGTAGTGATGCTGGACAGGCGAGCAGGTGCGGCAGCGATTGGTTGAAGAGCATGTATTTAGTTTGACTTGCATTTAAGAGGAGTTGGAGTCCACGGAAGGAGTGTTGTATGGCATTGAAGCTCGTCTGGAGGTTAGTTAACACAGTGTCCAAAGAAGGTCCAGAAGTATACTTAACTATACTTAACTTAAATGTAAATGTTAAATGTAAATGTATACAGAATGGTGTCGTCTGCGTAGAGGTGGATCAGAGACTCACCAGCAGCAAGAGCGACATCATTGATGTATACAGAGAAAAGAGTCGTCTCAAGAATTGAACCCTGTGGCACCCCCATAGAGACTGCCAGAGATCCGGACAACATGCCCTCCGATTTGACACACTGACTCTGTCTGCGAAGTAGTTGGTGAACCAGGCGAGGCAGTCATTTGAGAAACCAAGGCTGTTGAGTCTGCCGATAAGAATGTGATGATTGACAGAGTCGGAAGCCTTGGCCAGGTCGATGAATACAGCTGCACAGTATTGTCTCTTATCGATGGTGGTTATAATATTGTTTAGGACCTTGAGCGTGGCTAAGGTGCACCCATGACCAGCTCGGAAACTAGATTGCATAGCGGAGAAGGTACGGTGGGATTCGAAATGGTCAGTGATCTGTTTGTTAACTTGGCTTTTGAAGACCTTAGAAAGGCAGGGTAGGATAGATATAGGTCTGTAGCAGTTTGGGTCTAGAGTGTCTCCCCTTTGAAGACGGGGATGACCTTCGGCAGCTCTCCAATCTTTGGGGAACTCAGACGATACGAAAGAGAGGTTGAATAGGCTAGTAATAGGGGTTGCAACAATTTCAGCGGATCATTCTAGAAAGAGAGAGTCCAGATTGTCTAGCCCAGCTGATTTGTAGGGATTCAGATTTTGCAGCTCTTTCAGAACATCAGCTGTCTGGATTTGGGTGAAGGAGAAGCGGTGGGAGGGGGGGGGGGGGGGGCTTGGGCAAGTTGCTGCAGGGGGTGCTGAGATGTTGGCCGGGGAAGGGGTAGCCAGGTGGAAAGCATGGCCAGCCGTAGAAAAATGCTTATTGAAATTATAGATTATCGTAGATAATCACCGATTATCATCAGTGGTGACTGTGTTTCCTATCCTCAGTGCAGTGGGAAGCTGGGAGGAGGTGCTCTTATTCTACATGGACTTTACAGTGTCCCAAAATGTTTGGAGTTGGTGCTACAGGATGACAATTTTTGTATGAAAAAGATAACCTTAGCTTTCCTAACTGACTGAATATATTGGTTCCTGACTTTTCAGTTCCCTGAAAAGTTGATCGCGGGGGCTATTCGATGCTAATGCCGTACGCCACAGGATGTTTTTGTGCTGTTTTTTGAATGGTGCATGCTTATTTAAGATTGTGAGGACAGCACTTTTAAAGAGTAACCAGGCATCGTCCACTGACGGAATGAAGTCAATATCCTTCCAGGATACCCGGGCCAGGTCGATTAGAAAGGCCTGTTCGCTGAAGTGTTTTAGGGAGCGTTTGACAGTGATGAGGGGTGGTCGTTTGGTCGCAGACCCATTACGGACGCAAGCAATGAGGCAGTGATTGCTGAGATCCTGGTTGAAGACAGCAGAGGTGTATTTGGAGGGCAGGTTGGTTAGGATGATATCTATGAGGGTGCCAGTGTTTACAGATTTGGGGTTGTACCTGGTAGGTTCATTGATAATTTGTGTGAGATTGAGGGCATCAAGCTTAGATTGTAGGATGGCCGGGATGTTATGCATGTCCCAGTTTAGGTCACCTAACAGCACAAGCTCTGAAGATAGATGGGGGGCAATCAATTCACATATGGTGTTCAGGGCACAGTTGGGGGCAGAAGGTGGTCTATAGCAAGCAGTAACGGTGAGAGATTTGTTTCTGGAAAGGTGGATTTTTAAAGTAGAAACTCAAATTGTTTGGGCACAGACCTGGATAGTAAGACAGAACTCTGTAGGCTATATCTGCAGTAGATTGCAACTCCGCCCCCTTTGGCAGTTCTATCTTGTCGGAAAATGTTATAGTTAGGGATGGAAATTTCAGGGTTTTTGGTGGCCTTCCTAAGCCAGGATTCAGACACGGCTAGGACATCCGGGTTGGCAGAGTGTGCTAAAGCAGTGAATAAAACAAACATAGGGAGGAGGCTTCTAATGTTAACATGCATGAAACCAAGGCTTTTACAGTTACAGAAGTCAACAAATGAGAGCGCCTGGGGAATGGGAGTGGAGCTAGGCACTGCAGGGCCTGGATTAACCACTACATCACCAGAGGAGCAGAGGAGGAGTAGGATAAGGGTACGGCTAAGGGCTATAAGAACTGGTCGTCTAGTACGTTCGGAACAGAGAGTATAAGGAGCAGGTTTCTGGGCGCGGTAGAATAGTGCATAATGTACAGACAAAGGTATGGTAGGATGTGAATACAGTGGAAGTAAACCTAGGCATTGAGTGACGATGAGAGAGGTATTGTCTCTAGAGACATCAATTAAACCAGGTGAGGTCACCGCATGTGTGGAAGGTAGGACAAGAGGGTTAGCTGAGGCATATTGAGCAGGGCTGGAGGCTCTACAGTGAAATAAGAGAATAATCACTAACCAAAACAGCAATGGACAAGGCATATTGACATTAGGGAGAGGCATGCGTAGCCGAGTGATCACAGGGTCCAATGAGTAGCTGGACGGGCTGGTGACACGGCGATTCAGACAGCTAGCGGGCCGGGGCTAGCAGAAGGGACGTCGCAAAGGAAAAAGTCTGTTGTAGCCCCCTCGTGCGGTTACGTCGGCAGACCAGTCGTGATTGATCAGCAGGGGTCCGTGTAGTAAAAATGACATTCTACAATGACATTGTAGATGATTCTGTGCTTCCAACTTTGTGGCAACAGTTTGAGGAAGGCCCGTTCCTGTTTCAGCATGACAAAGCCCCTGTGCACGAAGCGAGGTCCATACAGAAATGGTTTGTTCAGATCGGTGTGGGAGAAATTGACTGGCCTGCACAAAGCCCTGACCTCAACCCCATCAAACACCTTTGCGATAAATTGGAACGCTGACAGCGAGCCAGGCATAATTGCCCAATGTCAGTGCCCAACCTCACTAATGCTCTTGTGGCTGAATGGAAGCAGGACCCCGCAGCAATGTTCCAACATCTAGTAGAAAGCCTTCCCAGAAGAGTGGAGGCTGTTATAGAAGCAAAGGGGGGCCAATTCCGTATTAATGCTCATGATTTTGGAATGAGATGTTCGACGAGCAGATGTCCACATACTTTTGGTCATATAGTGTAGATGTATAATATCTCAATGATTCATGTTTGTCTGGTGTTCTACAGGTCTAGGCTTTACCTGCAGTGAGAAGGCTAGGATGGTGGACAGGGTGACCGTGTGGAAGATGGAGCTGAGGGGAAGCTGCAGACGACACACCATGTCCCCTGGCTGGACCAGGAACAGCAGCAGGCAGGCACAGCCTACCATCATGCTGAGTAGGGACACACCACCCAGGGGCCCCCCAGAGGCTCTCACCAGCGGAGAACCCCGGTGCTGCAGGAACAGGACCCCCACAGCCCCCTGACAGGCCAGCAGCACCAGCATGGCCAGCAGCAGCCCCAAGGACTCAGGCTGGCCCCAGGTCAGGAAGTCAAAGGTAGGCTCGGTGCAGTTGGTGCTACGTACCAGGGACCACTGGCCCTCTAGACACTGGGTACACTGGATGTCCACTAGAGTCAGAGAGGGAGCAGAGACGTGTAGTTAGAATGATAGAACCTGATAAGAGTAGAAAGTCTTAAGGCCAGTCTTATAACGCCACCACTCACACCTTTCAGTTTTGTAGATGTATTGAGCATTTTTTTAACACAGCGTTTGTCAGCATGTGAGAAAAGTGTAAAGCTGATGTCCATGTTGCTAGAGAAAAATATCAAATAAATCTACAAAACATAATCTCAAGAGTTATCGAGTTTTAATGCATAGATTGATGGAAGTCTGTGAATCACCCACTTCTGCCATTCTGGAAGGTGCCCGGTAAACAGTCAATACAGTCAAAGCAGCAGGAATGGAAGCCTTTCACTCTGCGCACCTGGCCAGGGCCACACTCAGAGGAACAGGTAGACTCAGGGGCCTGCAGCAGAGGTGGTGTCAGAGAGAACTACTTTGCAGGGCGTAGCTGGCACATTGAAATGTTTAGTCCCAGAGGGGAAAATGTGAAAAGCCGATAAAGTGCAACATAATGTTTGATGAGGAGATGCGGGCGGAGATTACCTTAGCACATACTGTATGCCATTGGATGAGAGTGTTATTGATTGACAGGTTCTCATAGAAGGTGCCGACATCTTTGAAACTCAGATTGTTGTTGCCCCAGACCCACTGTAGTATGTTGTAGCCAATGTTTGGGTTTCCATTACTGTCAAACTCAAAATGACTTCCATTTAGACTGAAGTTAACCTCCTTGAGCACCTCCAAAAGCTGCAGGGTGTCAATCAATGTGTTATTTATCTTTGTTAATTGCATGTGTAAAGTACCTTGCACAGCTTCACATAATCATTGTTTGGAGAAAAAAATACTGAGGGAGAATGTACCTGCCAGGGGTAGAGTTTGCTTTTAGCGTCCCTCAGGCAGCTCTTAGCATTGCACCTGAGCATGTTGTGCAGTGCGTGTGCAACACTGTAGATGGCAGCATAGACCCTGAAAGCTGACCTCTGCAGTATGGGCTTTGTCACTAGACTTATGTTGTCTAGGGACAGGTTCCAGCAGTCTGGGCATGGGTTCATACTATGGGTTGGCTCTGTATCTGGACCTGGTGAGGGCTGCCTGGCCCTCTCCTCTCTGATCCTGGAGAAGAGTTCCCTGGTGTAGGGTGTGAGCAGGCCCAGGGTCTGGCTGTGGACTGTGAAGGCAATGATAGTGCCCACAGTGTGGATGTTTGGGAGAGTTGACAAGTCACTGTTCAGGGCCCACGCATCGCTGGCCACCCAGACCCCTGTCAGATTCCTCCTGATCACCTGATCACAAACAGCATGTTGGGATCTTACGTTGCCCCAGTTCTTACAGACAAATGTATTATTCAGAGGAGGCTGGTGGAAGAAGCTATAGAAGGACGGCTCTTTGCAATGGCTGGAATGCAATAAATGGAACAGTATCAAACACAACAAACATCTGGAAACCACATTTGACTCTGTTCCATTTATTCCTTTCCAGCCATTCCAATGAGTCTGTCCTCCTATAGCTCCTCCCACCAGCCTCCACTGGTATTCGTGTATCCCTCTAATCTGAATGTAGATGCTATAAATGAGTAGCATTACTGTACTTAAAAGCAGTCAAATCAACGGCTGCATAAAGCCTTTTGAAAAGCTTCTGAGAAACTTTTTACAACTTTGTAAAATTCTCTAGACCTCTTGTGTGACTTGCTGTCTTACTGACCTCAGTGAAGAAGGCTCTGGCGGGCTGGGAGAGAGAAAACACCACCACCACACCCACTTTGCTCTCTGTGATGCGGTCCAGCATCTCTCTGACCACAGGCTGTGGGTCGCTATAGATGGGGATTAACCCCTCGTACGCCACACAGATGGAGCTCTCTGCTGCCAGGGTAGAAAACTGGCGCTGGCCCTGACGTCCATACTCATCCTCACTGCCCACGACAGCCACCCAGTTCCACTGGAACCTGTTCATCAGACGCACCATGGCCTCCACCTGCCTCTTGTCACTGGGCACTGTGCGCAGGAACGATGGGTACAGACTCTTGTCACTGAACTTGTCACTGGTGGCACTGTAGCTGATCTACAGGGGGCACATGGTAATGAAACAGATGAAACAACAGTAGATTAAAAACAAACGGTTATGTCTATACTCATTGCAGTTGTATCTCATATGTTCATCTTAGTTTCACCACAGCACACAGTTCAATCCAAATGACATTTAAGGGATTGTTGTAGAGGGGCAAAAGCTGTATTCCAATTTTTTTTATCACCTTGTTTTTTGAGTATGTTATTGTTTGCATTGAAAGACAACTTTCCAACATGTGACCAAACAAACCTGCGGCATGAGGAAGAATCCCAGTAGTTTTCCTATGACTGAGACCATCTCTGAGGTGGATGGGCCGATGACAGCCACCACACGGGTTACGTAGTCCGTGTAGTTACACATGATGGCCAGCTCTCGGCTGGAGCCCTCTGTGAGAAAGAAGAGGGTGGGCTTCACGATGACGGCAGACTGCTTGCAGGTGTCGAAGATCTCATAGCCCAGCCTGATGCCAGGGAGTAGGGTGGAGTTGGCGTTGATCTCATCCACTGTGTACTTCATCACCAGGGCCATACCCAAACCAAACGTATTAATACTGCCATTCCAAACACAGGACAGGGAGGGGCTGTTATAGTGCTCTCCATGATCAGATGATTCAAACATATTAGAAGCAAGCAATACTTAGAATGAAACATGTGGAATCTGCAAATACAATTACAGTATAAAGGCACTAGACATAGAACAAACGTCATATTCAGACAAAAGTACATTAATCATTCATTATAAGTGGGTCTTGTGTTACTGTACCTGTCACAGCTAATGCTGTCCGGCTCTACTCTCTGGCTCAAGTTGCTGGTGAGATCATTGATGGGGAAGAGCCCCCCGAGGAGGATGTCTCCCGAGGAGTTGAACAGAGTTGTAGTGATGTTCTGGAACCATGGTGGAGAGCTCTGACTACACCCTGCTCCAAACAGCCAGCATAGAACCAGCAGTCTCAATGGCACTGCCATGCTGCTGAGGGCAGGAAGAGACATGTTGAGAGGACATGGCAAACATCAGAGAGTAAAAAAGGCATCAACAAATGAGAGTTTAAAGAGATGCATTGAGAGATAAATGAAGGGTGAGAGGGAGAGAGAGAAAGAAGAGACAGAGTCAGCAGCTGATGCTGTGAGAGAAAGGTAATTTGCCAACCAGTTACAGAGTGATGGAGAGGCTCACCTGTATGGGTACTTTCACAGCCCAGCGAGTCAATGGGGAGAACTGTTCTATCAGTCTGTCTGCACCTCCTGTGTCTCCTGTATTGTGATGAGTGGTGAACTGAATACCTGGGGTCAGGCTGTCCTGTGCCAGACTACAGGTCTCATCACAGGTGTGCAGTTGCTGTCAGCATGACTCCGGAGGTATATTTGCATTTAAATTGATGGTGCATGTGAAGATGTTTGAAATGAGACACCAACATATGAAAATCACCAGGTGACAGGTTATTGTACCACACTTCCAGAGCATTTTATTGATATTTGCTTGTGGTTGGCTGATCAGGCCTCGTCAGTGTAGTGCGTTGTTGGGGGTTAGAAGATACCACAAACCTGATTTGCACCAATTTTATAAGACAGTAAAACCTCCCTGGTGACCATGTGTGTGTTTGATGAGTCCCTCTGGTATCTCCATTTCATAGATCTATAATATTTAGGAAAATCAGATGTCAGGTGGCAAATCAACAGAAGCCTATCTGTCTCTCTCCTGTCCTTTTCTGCTGCCGCGGTCATTTCATGTTTTCATGTGTATCTGAACTATTGCCGTTCAGGCAGGCAGAAATACAGCCGGTATGAGGAGTTTCGCATATGATGAAACAGCTCAGATACACATGGAAACATGAAATGACCGCGGGAATCGATAGAACATCACTCAGAGATGCACCAGAATGATGTAACATTCAAAATGGGTGAACCTTTTCTTTAAGGTTGAGTTGCAGTTGAAGTGTGACAGCTGAGCGTTTCTGTTTTCTCTCTAGGATTTTTGCATATTTGTATTAAGCCCGTATTAAGGTGTGTGTTTGGACACTAGTTAAATCAGGTACTGTGGACTTTCCTCTATCTTGTCTGAGATCTTGGCGTGAGCAGGTAGGCACATTGTGATCAAACTTGATGTTTCACTTTAGTACTGGTTGTCTACTTTCCACCCACATTTTTCCTCTTTACCTTCAGTTGATGATGTAAAGTGCTCTCACACAGAGACAGTGTTTAATATTTCTGTTCATTATACACATTTTTGCTTGTTTGCACGTGTACACTACTGTGAGGTGGGTTTTATGTGTGTGCATCTATGCACCACAGGAGGTTGGTGGCATCTTAATTGGGGAGGACAAGTTCATGGAATTGGCTAGAGCGGAATTAGTGGAATGGTATCAAACACATGGTTTCCATGCATTTTATTCCAGTCCAGTTGCTCCGTTCCAGCCGTTACTGTGAGCCATCCTCCTCTCAGCAGCCTCCACTGCTGTGCACATTGTTATGTATTTTAGCAAGATGTTGCGCGGGCAGTAGACTCAGATAAACATCTTGTTTGTGAATGGCATTTTTTTGTTTGGTTCTTTGGTAGGCTAAGCCATGAATCCACCCACAGCCTTCCTAAAACTTTCCAGTGATAAGGTTCCAGGACACACACACACACACACACACACACACACACACACATTTTCAGATGAAAGACAGATCTACTGTATATATTTTAGCACAACACAGCATACACTTTCACCACTAGGTGTCAGGTGTGGGTTTATAATACACTGATACACCACAAAAAACAGGAAGAATGCCTGATTTGCACCGTTTTTATAAGACAGTAAAACCTCACAGGTGGCTTTGTGTGTGTTTGATGTGTCCCTGTGGTATCTCCATTTCATAGACCGGTCACACTTTATTTGGATTGTCCGGATTTTCCATATGTAGATGCTCTACTGATCAACAAAGTATCTGTTTACTATCAACAAATATGTTACTATCAACAAACTCTCTGTTGATAAGCAACCGCTTGCTAAGTTTACATTTATGGTTAGGTTTAGAATAAGGTTAAGGTTAGGATTAGGGCTAGGGTTAAGTTTAGGGTTAGGGTTAGGATAAGGGTTAAGGTTAGGGTTAGAGTTAGGGTTAGTAGAAACTTTACTGATAGTCTGTAGATAGTCTGTAGAGCATCTACAGATGGACTATCCGTATAAAGTGTTATCCATAGACATATAATTTTTAGGAGAATCAGGTGTCAGGTCGCAAATCAACAGAAGCCTATTCGTCTCCTGTCTTTTTCTGCTGCCGATACCACTCTGTTAGCACAAGCTGTTCAACATTTACCAAAATCAATATTAGCATAATATATCTACTTCTACCATTATAATCTTAAAGTTAAGTTGAAGTTGGAGTTGAAGTGTGATAGTTGGGTTTGTTTTCTCTGTGACTTTGGCATATTTCTATTAAGCCCTGGATACTAGTTTTACCAATGTTTTGCATTCACCTTTGCATGTCATTTTATTTGTCCATTTTCATCTAGGCAGAACGGCACATTTCCAGCTTCCTCCAGGTATTTTGCATTAAACAATAAACACCTTTTAACCTTAAAGGGGCAATCTGTAGTTGCTACAATAATCTTTTGATTTATGAATTCATGTTATGTACCCATTGATTCTTGAAGAATATAACTTATAAATGCCTCATGATCTTATTTGAACTGTCGTCCCCCTTCAGAACCCAAAATATAAGCTTGTTTTACTCCAATGTTTGTAAACAAAGTAAATGTAAATAAACACTGTATAGCTTCAAAACATGGTTAGAACTATGATTTTGATATCATGGATGGTCAATCCTTGCAAACATAGCTCTGTCTATGATTTTGAGAGTGGTTACATTTATCCAGCCACATCCCTCAGCTTTTTACTGAAACAGTGGCGGAGTTGATGATTTTGTTATTTTTTCAACTGCTGATTGCCCCTTTAAAACACCATCCTCTGAATTTGTTTTACTAACTATCATGATCAGTGTGATAACTACACCCTTTACTGTATATAATAAGGCTATACTTAAATGTACTTATTCACAGCTCTTTAATTATGTAACAGATGATGTCTAACAGACAATACATACATTGTTGGTGTGTGTTTGGATACTAGTTAAATCAGGTACTGTGGACTTTCCTTTATCTTGTCAGAGATCTTGACGTGAGCAGATAAACACACACCAATGTTTGTGATGAAACACTTGATGTTTCACTTTAGTACAGTGTGTCTACTTTCCACCCAAGTTTACATTTTTTACGGCATGATACTATTTCCTTTTTAACATCAGTTTGTGATATAAAGTGAACTATAGCGAAAAGGAGATACAATTTCTGTTCATCCATGTTTTTGCTTGTTTGCATGTGTACACACCTGTGAGGTAGGTTTTATGTCGATCCTTTATTTGAGCAAGATGTTGCGTGGTCAGTAGACTGAGATAAACATCTTGTTTGTCAATGGACGTTTTTTTGTTTGGTTCTTTAGTAGCCTACGCCATGAATCCACCTCCAGCCTTCCTAAAGCTTTCCTGGGATAAGGTTCCAGGACACACACACACACACACACACACACACACACACCTTGTCAGATGAAAGACAGATCTATATACACTGAGTGTACAAAACATCAAGAACACCTTCCTAAAAGTTAGTATTTTGTCTTTCCCATTCACCCTCTGAATGGCACACACACAATCCATGTCTCAAATGTCTCAAGGCTTAAAATATATATATTTTTACCTGTATCCTCCCCTTCATCTACACTGATTGACGTGGATTTAACAAGTGACATCAATAAGGGATCATAGCTTTCACCTGGATTCACCTGGCCAGGCTATGTCATGAAAAGAGCATGTATTCTTAATGTTTTGTACACTCAGTGTACACAGCATACAGTTTCACCACTAGGTGTCAGGTGTGGGTTTATAACACACTGACACACCACAAGAAACACTAAGAACTCTTTACATGGGGAGATTTCCTGTAATAAGTTTTAATGTGGACATTCTTTTTCACAAAGGTATGATATTTATCTCATTCGTGGGGGTCAGAGCCCTGATGTGGGGAGAGAATCTGAGTTCCTGTGGTGGAGGTGGAGGTTGAGGGGATTCCAGGGTTTCTGTCTGTGTGGGTAGTGTGTACACATGCAGGCTGTTTGGACAGTTGATAACAGAGGTGAGTGTACCTGCCTACTGGGAACCAATGGTTGTCTTTCCTCACTGTACAAGACTGGTTGTTCTGAACAAACATAATGGTCCTGCAAACGAAAACAACATGTTTGATTAGTCTGTTGTTTTCCTTTGGTCAACGTTATGACCTGCATAATAGGATTGTAGCTATTGGTTAATTGCAGACATGTTTTACAGATGCAACAAAGTAGACATCAGTCTACATTTACATTGAACATAAGCATAGGGGTTGAACAGAGTTGTAGTGATGTTCTGGAACCATGATGGAGAGCTCTGACTACACCCTGCTCCAAACAGCCAGCATAGAACCAGCAGTCTCAATGGCACTGCCATGCTGCTGAGGGCAGGAAGAGACATGTTGAGAGGACATGGCAAACGTCAGAGAGTAAAGTAGGCATGAGAGAGAGAGAGAGAGAGAGAGAGAGAGAGAGAGAGAGAGAGAGAGAGAGAGAGAGAGAGAGAGAGAGAGAAACTGATGCTGTGAGAGAAAGGTAATTTGCCAACCAGTTACAGAGTAATGGAGAGGCTCACCATTATGGGTACCTTAACACCCCAGCAAGTCGATGGGGAGAACTGTTCTCTCAGTCTGTCTGCACCTCCTATGTCTCCTGTATTGTGATGAGTGGTGAACTGAATACCTGGGGGCAGGCTATGGCCCACTGGGCACAGACGTCAGTTCAACGTCTAGTTTGGATTTACATTTGGTTGAGTTGTCAACTAACGTGAAATCAACAAAACATTTCACAATGTCATTGGGTTTGGGTTAAAAACGTAATTTGCTGATGACACAACAGTGGTAGGCCTGATCACCGACAACAACGAGACAGCCTATAGGGAGGAGGTCAGAGACCTGGCCATGTGGTGCCAGGACAACAACCTCTCCCTCAACGTGATCAAGACAAAGGAGATGATTGTGGACTACAGGAGAAGGAGGACCGAGCACGCCCCCATTCTCATTGACAGGGCTGTAGTGGAGCAGGTTGAGAGCTTAAAGTTCCTTGGTGTCCACGTCACCAACAAACTAATATGGTCCAAGTACACCATGACAGTCGTTAAGCGGGCACGACAAAACCTTTTCCCCCTCAGGAGACTGAAAAGATTTGGCATGGGTCCTCAGATCCTCAAAAGGTTCTACAGCTGCACCATCGAGACCATTCTGACTAGTTGCATCACTGCCTGGTATGGCAACTGCTCGGCCTCTGACCGCAAGGTACTACAGAGGGTAGTGCGAACGGCCCAGTACATCACTGGGGCCAAGCTTCCTGCCATCCAGGACCTCTATACCAGGCGGTGTCAGAGGAAGGCCCTAAAAATTGTCCAAGACTCCAGCCACCCTACTCATAGACTGTTCTCTCTGCTACTGCGCGGCAAGCGGTACCAGAGAGCCAAGTCTAGGTCCAAGAGGCTTCTAAACAGCTTCTACCCCCAAGCAATAAGACTCTTGAACATCTAGTCAAATGGCTACCCAGACTATTTGCATTGTCCCCCCTCCCCTCCCCTCTCCACACCACTGCCACTCTCTGTTGTCATCTATGCATAGTCACTTTAATTAACTCTACCTACATGTACATACTACCTCAACTAACCGGTGCCGCCGCACATTGACTCTGTACCGGCACCCCCCTGTATATACTGTTATTTTTTACTGCTGCTCTTTAATTACTTGTTACTTTTATCCCTTATTCTTATCCGTATTTTTTTTAACTTCACTGTTGGTTAGGGGCTCGTAAGTAAGCATTTCACTGTAAAATCTACACCTGTTGTATTCGGCGCATGTGACTAATAAAATTTGATTTGATTTGAAAAGTTGGGTAAAAAAAAAGACAAAATGTCTTGACGTTGTTGACTTTTTGCAATTCCAATCACTTTTCCATGTTGATTCAACATCATCGTATTCCAAAAAATAATAATAATGATGTGCAAACAATGTTGATTCAACCAGTTTTTGCCCAGTGGGAGGTCTCACCATAGGTGTGCTGTTGCTGTCAACATGACGCCTGAGGTGCATTTACATTTACATTAGTGGTGGACATGAAGATGTTTGAAACAATACACCAACATATGACAATAACCAGGTGACAGGTTATTGTCCCACACACCCTGAGCATTTTATTGATATTTGCTTGTGGTTGGCTGATCAGGCCTGGTCAGTGTAGTGCGTTGTTGGGGGTTAGAAGATATTAGCACTTTAATACCACATACCTGATTTGCATCGTTTTTTATAAGACAGTAGAACCTCACTGGTGGCCTTGTGTGTGTTTGAGTCCCCGTGGAATCTATTCGTCTCTCTCCTGTCCTTTTCTGCTGCCGATACCACTCTGTTAGCAAAAGCTGTTCAACATTTACCAAAATCAATATTAGCATAATATATCTACTTCTACCATTATAGTCTTAAGGTTAAATTGAAGTTGGAGTTGAATGTGATAGATGAATTTGCTTTCTCTATGATTTTTGCATACTGTATTTCTATTAAGCCCTGGATACTATTTTTACAAATGTTTTGCATTCACCTTTGCATGTCATTTTATTTGTCCATTTTCATCTAGGCAAAACGGCACATTTCCAGCTTCCTCCAGGTATTTTGCATTAAACAATAAACACCTTTTAACCTTAAAGGGGCAATCTGTAGTTGCTACAATAATCTTTTGATTTATGAATTCATGTTATGTACCCATTGATTCTTGAAGAATATAACTTATAAATGCCTCATGATCTTATTTGAACTGTCGTCCCCCTTCAGAACCCAAAATATAAGCTTGTTTTACTCCAATGTTTGTAAACAAAGTAAATGTAAATAAACACTGTATAGCTTCAAAACATGGTTAGAACTATGATTTTGATATCATGGATGGTCAATCCTTGCAAACATAGCTCTGTCTATGATTCTGAGAGTGGTTACATTTATCCAGCCACATCCCTCAGCTTTTTACTGAAACAGTGGCGGAGTTGATGATTTTGTTATTTTTTCAACTGCTGATTGCCCCTTTAAAACACCATCCTTTGAATTTGTTTTACTAACTATCATGATCAGTGTGATAACTACACCCTTTACTGTATATAATAAGGCTATACTTAAATGTACTTATTCACAGCTCTTTAATTATGTAACAGATGATGTCTAACAGACAATACATACATTGTTGGTGTGTGTTTGGATACTAGTTAAATCAGGTACTGTGGACTTTCCTTTATCTTGTCAGAGATCTTGACGTGAGCAGATAAACACACACCAATGTTTGTGATGAAACACTTGATGTTTCACTTTAGTACAGTGTGTCTACTTTCCACCCAAGTTTACATTTTTTACGGCATGATACTATTCGGTTTTTAACATCAGTTTGTGATATACAGTGAACTATAGTGAAAATGCTATACAATATATTTGAGGTGAGTTTTATGTGTGTGCATCTGTGCACATTGTTCCTGTATTGCAGAAAGATGTTGTGCGGGCAGTAGACTGAGATAAACATCTTATTTTTGAAAGGAAGCATGCAACTCTGTCAGAAGAAAGACAGATATATATATTTGAATGCAGCATACAGTTTCACCACTAGGTGTCAGGTGTGGGTTTATAACACACTGACACACCACAAGAAACACTAAGAACTCTTTACATGGGGAGATTTCCTGTAATAAGTTTTAATGTGGACATTCTTTTTCACAAACGTATGATATTTATCTTATTCGTAGGGGTCAGAGCCCTGATGTGGGGAGAGAATCTGAGTTCCTGTGGTGGAGGTGGAGGTTGAGGGGATTCCAGGGTTTCTGTCTGTGTGGGTAGTGTGTACACATGCAGGCTGTTTGGACAGTTGATAACAGAGGTGAGTGTACCTGCCTACTGGGAACCAATGGTTGTCTTTCCTCACTGTACAAGACTGGTTGTTCTGAACAAACATAATGGTCCTGCAAACGAAAACAACATGTTTGATTAGTCTGTTGTTTTCCTTTGGTCAACGTTATGACCTGCATAATAGGATTGTAGCTATTGGTTAATTGCAGACATGTTTTACAAATGCAGCAGAGATTACATTTGCATTGAACATAAACATAGAGGAATGGGTACACTCTAATCAGTAATTGATTTTGTGTATTTTCACTTACATGTCAAGGGCCCAGGGCTGGGTTTCTAATAAGCTAACATGTGGAATTGTTTTAAGAAGGTCATTAGGATCATTTAGCTATTTGATAAAAAATGTAGGACTCCTGTAAGTATATAAAAAAAACATTATTTGATTAAATATTGAATTTGGCCATAATGCTATTAGCCCATAAAAGCTCATTGAATAACATATTCATAGATGTCAGAACAGATAATCCAAAAATAAATCAAAAATGTCTGTCCTGTATCTGAGAGATACATGTATAAGATACATGTATATTTATACCCTTTTTTGTCACTTTTTTGTACTTCCATATATACTGCCATTCATTTTTTAAACTGGTACCGGGCTACCTTCAGACGAGTCTTGTGAGGCTTGTGGGTGAAACAACCGACATGTACTTGTGCATGAGAGTCTCACCTTTCGATGGTGGGGTCATAAAAGTGTGAAGCCCAAACTGTTCGGACCCTACAGACGTTTTCGTGAGGAGACCGATTCTCGGGATGTGTCCAGATCAGACAAACATCTCTGTAGCTCTGCCACTTTCCCCCGCTGATGTGGAATGCCGACATCGGAGGATGTGGTGGATTGAGATGCAACCCATGCAAAAAATATATCTCTAGCTTAAACTGATGATTTTGATGAGGATTATTATTAAAAAATGTTATGCGGACACCAGTTAAGATTATTGTGTGTGTGTGTGTGTGTGTGTGTGTGTGTGTGTGTGTGTGTGTGTGTGTGTGTGTGTGTGTGTGTGTGTGTGTGTGTGTGTGTGTGTGTGTGTGTGTGTGTGTGTGTGTGTGTGTGTGTGTGTGTGTGTGTGTGTGTGTGTGTGTTCAAAGCAGTGTTTACATAGCTGGCCTACAGAAACTATGGAACCACTGCTTTGCGAAGGCTGAGACTGTTGCAAAACTCTCTGACCGCTCCATTCAGTCCTCTGTGAGCTGAGAGAGAAACAGGCTTAGTGCCCACCCCCTTCACTCATCCCCACCTTCCCCCCTGGCCGCAGAATGGCTGGATCAGCCTCGCTCTAATCTCCATCGTTGGCCAGAGGAACAGTGAGCCTGTTGTCGACATGCTGGCCTCGTACCCCACAGGACCTGACAAATTATTAACCAGCCATAGTAGAGCAGGCAGAGCAGAAGACAGCCGGCCCGGCCCAGCCCAGCCAGGAAGTGGAATACTAAAATGTGCTGCTGAACATGAGGCCATCTGTCTTGATCAGCTCCAGTGCCTGACACTGCATAGTGAAAGTGTGGGAAAGTGGGGATCCTGCTGTGCCAAAGCAGGGAGGCCAAGCAGCACCAACCCAGCTGTGCTGTAGAGTACACCATGCAGTTCACAACACACTGCTCACATTAATGACTACATCAACAACAGTAAATCAAACCAGCCCATCAGTATAGACCAGTCTGTCCTTGACAAAACAGCTTAAAATGACTTCCTTGCCTCTAAGGCTTACGCACTGTGCCTTTTAGCTTGCCTCCAAGGGTTAAGCACACAATTTATCGTAGCGTCCTGCCCGCCTCCTTTTCAGTGGTCCAACTTGTTCTTCCGGACTTCAAAGTATGTGGGTGTGTGTGTGTGGGTGTGTGTGTGTGTGTGTGTGTGTGTGTGTGTGTGTGTGTGTGTGTGTGTGTGTGTGTGTGTGTGTGTGTGTGTGTGTGTGTGTGTGTGTGTGTGTGTGTGTGTGTGTGTGTGTGTGTGTGTGTGTGTGTGTGTGTGTGTGTGTTTTGGAGTTTGTATATTTATCATATATCATACAGCTGCAGTATACGAATATGTTATATGTAAATGAATGAAGCTAACTATAGTTGTAAGTTAGTTCCACATGAATGCATACCCTTGCACAGACTATGGCATAGAGTTAGAAATATACCGGGACAGGTTGATGTTTTAACCTGATGCTGAGCTGTAACCTCCATATCAGAGTTGACTGTTGTAATAACTTACCAAACCAGCAAATGAGAAAAGTAAGAGTAAACAACAGTGAATGCCAATGATCCAAATCCTTAGAATCCACTTTATCGGATGTTGTTGCATCATGTCCACGACTTAGGACCAATCCTGTTTGCACTACAGAGTGTCTAACCAGCAGGTTGCAGGTCAGGGAGAGGTTGCCCTTGGCACTTAATTCACAAAAGGGTTTGCAGTACAAACCAGGGATATGTGTGTGTGACTCCATCTCTGCCAGTGGCTTCTTCACCTTGTAGTCTAACACACTAGAGAAGAGGGTGAGTGAGTTTATTGACCCTTGTGGGTATGAGAGGCTGGGAGAGGATGCTGTAGCATGAGAGGAGCTATGCACTCTGCAATGGTAAGAAAGGAAGTGTGAGTGTCTAAAGAGATATCAGTGACAGAGTGAATGCCTGGGGAAGAGGCATGTGACAAAGTGTAAAGCTGGATGAGTGGGTTTTGAATGTATGACAGTGTATGTGAGGATGAAAGAAAGGAGAGAGTGTAAAAGATGGTGGAAAGGAGAGAGTGTAAAAGATGGTGGAAAGGAGAGAGTGTAAAAGATGGTGGAAAGGAGAGAGTGTAAAAGATGGTGGAAAGGAGAGAGTGTAAAAGATGGTGGAAAGGAGAGAGTGAAAGAGTGAGTGGGTTGAGGGGTCACAGAGGGAGCAATGATTGATTGAGTTGAATGCCTGACTGTTGATACTGCATGTTGGCTGATGTTATCAGCAGCTGTGCAAACTTTGGGGACATTAGCAAAACTAGTGTTCCGTTTACTGTAGCTAGCTAATTCCTGTGACCTGCATGATGCAACACACTCGCTAACAGACTCCTTGCACAATAACACCCAGGACAGTAGACCTGTTTGCACCTGTTCTTCATTACATCAAACAGAACATGTGTTTTTCGAGAGGACATTTACATTTGCTGTCGACTTTGTTTTGACATGAAAATGTGGAGAAGGTCAGAGAGGAGCAGAACTACTATACAGCAGAAGTTACTCTATGGTCAAATGGATGTCATTCTCAGTGATCATTATTGGCATGTGTCTTTGTCTCTTCCCTCTTCCCTCCTAGAAACTTCCTCATCCATCCAGACCTCATATAAATCAAATCAAATCCAATTGTATTTGTCACATGCGCCGAATACAACAAGTGTAGACCTTACCGGGAAATGCTTACTTACAAGCCCTTAACCAACAGTGCAGTTCAAGGAGAGTTAAGAAAATATTTACCAAATAAACTAAAGTAAAAAATAATAAAAAGTAACATAATAAAATAACAATAACGAGGCTATATACAGGGGGTACCGGTACCGAGTCAGGGGGTACATGTTAGTTAGTTGAGGTAATTTGTACATGTAGGTAGAGATGAAGTGACTATGCATAGTCCAGTAGCCCCAAACTGAGGTAGCCCTGTTGTGAACAGCTGGAAAAACATCCCACAAGTGGGCGGCTGGTTCTGAACAGTACCAAATTGTTGTCGCCACAGGGAAATGGGGGAGCGGGGAGCGAGCGAGTCAGTGAGTGAGCTGTGGAATTTTACCAGGTCAGCCTTACGTAAGAGGCTGAGAAGCCATGGTGAAGAGGCAGGGAGGTACACTAACAGTCAGGCAGAGCGAGAGAGAGACAGAGCAGAGGGATACAGGTTGACAGGCAGGGAGAGAGGTAAAGGAAGAGGCAAGAATGGGATGAAGAATGTTCTGTATGACCACTCAATGTCAAAGCAGCTTTGAAAGTATAAGAGATGGTGTCTCTCTCAATAATTAACCTTTTTCTTTCTCTGTAAACCTTTCACCCTTTTCCCTCTCTCCCTCCTTCCCTCCGTCCTCTCTCCTGTCCTCCTTTCCTGTTCTAGATCCACACGTGAGTCAGTGACAGTCTGTCACTCAGTGGGTGATTTGATGCTGGTTTATTAGAGCGAGGAGTGCCTTTCTCTCTGACTCAAGTAATTGCCTTCCTCTGAAGACAGACAGGACTTAGCATCTGCTGTGGAGAATAAAGGAGGAGGGGGTGTCTGTTTTTAGAAACAGCCCAACTGACACAGTCTGACCCTCAGGGTGTCTGTCTCTGTCATCCCCAGTGCAGGTTGGGATCTGCCAGAACCATAACCACACTCCCAGTTATTCCTGGGTAGTTCACCTAATGCTGCCCGCCCCGTAATGCACCGCAAAGCACAGTCATTTCCTCCTTCATACATCCCACCTCCAACTCATTATAAGGCAGATAGTTCATTGCAATTATTTCTTAATCACCAGGTGAGCATTTAGAAACAACACAGACACGCTTTATTAAGCTCTTACTGATTAGTTAAATGTCAAGGCTCTGTTTGACCATAAATCTACTTTAGTCTTCTAAATGGGGTATAATATAGGGTAGATTGTATCATGTATGTGCGATGCCCCCTTTGACACAACAGCCTCTCATCAATTTTGATGTTCGTTTTGACATAGAACACCATCATTCCGGAATCCACAGTCACAGTATCCCTTGCTACAGGACAGAGAAGCAGTGCCATTCACTGCATTGACTCCTATCATTACCATTGTTACTCTATCATTATAGCTATCTTATTCCCCTGTCCATTCAAACACTATTTCAATTATTTTTAGTGCTGCTGGCCCAAGGGCGGTAGAGAGAGAAAGAGAGAGAGAATGAATAGGGATAGAAGCGAACAGAATATGGGAGGAAAATAATCTTGCGGAACAGGAAGATGATAAGATGAAAAGGGTGAGATCTGCTCTTTTCATTCGATTTAAAGTATCAACTTTCAGAGGGATTTAAACCGACTTCATGATTTACTGTATTGGTGGTGTGGGACAACCTAGTATATTATGTAGCTTCCAGCTGCCAAAATGACTGATATGGTAGATATTGCAGTGAATGCTGTGGTATTGCCCCTATACAGTGGGGCAAAAAAGTATTTAGTCAGCCACCAATTGTGCAAGTTCTCCCACTTAAAAAGATGATAGAGGCCTGTAATTTTCATCATAGGTACACTTCAACTATGACAGACAAAATGAGAAAGAAAAATCCAGAAAATCACATTGTAGGATTTTTAATGAATTTATTTGCAAATTATGGTGGAAAATAAGTATTTGGTCAATAACAAAAGTTTATCTCAATACTTTGTTATATACCCTTTGTTGGCAATGACAGAGGTCAAACGTTTTCTGTAAGTCTTCACAAGGTTTTCACACACTGTTGCTGGTATTTTGGCCCATTCCTCCATGCAGATCTCCTCTAGAGCAGTGATGTTTTGGGGCTGTTGCTGGGCAACACGGACTTTCAACTCCCTCCAAAGATGTTCTATGGGTTTGAGATCTGGAGACTGGCTAGGCCACTCCAGGACCTTGAAATGCTTCTTACGAAGCCACTCCTTCATTGCCCGGGCGGTGTGTTTGGGATCATTGTCATGCTGAAAGACCCAGCCACGTTTCATCTCCAATGCCCTTGCTGATGGAAGGTTTTCACTCAAAATCTCACGATACATGGCCCCATTCATTCTTTCCTTTACACGGATCAGTCGTCCTGGTCCCTTTGCAGAGAAACAGCCCCAAAGCATGATGTTTACACCCCCATGCTTCACAGTAGGTATGGTGTTCTTGGGATGCAACTCAGCATTCTTTGTCCTCCAAACACGACGAGTTGAGTTTTTACCAAAAAGTTCTATTATGGTTTCATCTGACCACATGACATTCTCCCAATCTTCTTCTGGATCATCCAAATGCTCTCTAGCAAACTTCAGACGGGCCTGGACATGTACTGGCTTAAGCAGGGTGACACGTCTGGCACTGCAGGATTTGAGTCCCTGGTGGCGTAGTGTGTTACTGATGGTAGTCTTTGTTACTTTGGTCCCAGCTCTCTGCAGGTCATTCACTAGGTCCCCCCGTGTGGTTCTGGGATTTTTGCTCACCGTTCTTGTGATCATTTTGACCCCACGGGGTGAGATCTTGCGTGGAGCCCCAGATCGAGGGAGATTATCAGTGGTCTTGTATGTCTTCCATTTCCTAATAATTGCTCCCACAGTTGATTTCTTCAAACCAAGCTGCTTACCTATTGCAGATTCAGTCTTCCCAGCCTGGTGCAGGTCTACAATTTTGTTTCTGGTGTCCTTTGACAGCTCTTTGGTCTTGGCCATAGTGAAGTTTGGAGTGTGACTGTTTGAGGTTGTGGACAGGTGTCTTTTATACTGATAACAAGTTCAAACAGGTGCCATTAATACAGGTAACGAGTGGAGGACAGAGGAGCCTCTTAAAGAAGAAGTTACAGGTCTGTGAGAGCCAGAAATCTTGCTTGTTTGTAGGTGACCAAATACTTATTTTCCACTATAATTTGCAAATAATATCATTAAAAATCCTACAATGTTATTTTCTGGATTTATTTTCTTCTCATTTTGTCTGTCATAGTTGAAGTGTACCTATGATGAAAATTACAGGCCTCTCTCATCTTTTTAAGTGGGAGAACTTGCACAATTGGTGGCTGACTAAATACTTTTTTTGCCCCACTGTACCTCCTACTGTACAGTACATGCTAGTTTTTAAACTTTGTTTATGATCTTAGTTTGCAAAATTGTGCAAATATTTTAGGCCATAAATGAATTCGAGAATAAGCTTGGAGAAAAACGTGGAAATATACTGCAGAATAGGACACAATATATTTTATTTGGCATGTTCATGGGTTGCACGTCCATCACTCGGTCTCGTTGTTGCCATTGTTATCAACGTTCTACAGATGCCGCAGCGTATTGATGTCCGACTGATGCTTGATGCTCAGTCTTTCTGAACGGGGGCTAATGAATGTTTCATCAAAATTACACTGAAAGGGTCTGGAAATATGATTACATTGCAAATGATGACATTGCTAAAGAAGACAAATACGTAGTAGAAAACATAGTAGAAAACAATTTTGCCATCATTATAATGTGGTCAAGTTTACTAGAGAGATGGCAATGTTGCCATGAGCTAGTAAAGTTTGTCAGAAATAGCTAGCAATTCTAACATTAGCTAGCTAAAAATGTCAGTGCTACCCTCAATCTAGCTAGCTAGCTAAAGTTATACTGCATCTACAGTCAATCTGGCGACATCACAATAATGACAAAAGCTTGTCCTACTAATTATTTGCCTCCTTTTGGAATGTCATCATGTTTCCAAGCCACAGTAATACACTTTAATCTAAATCTTTGTCAGCACCTACTGAGACTCCATTGAGTAGAATGCTCAGCTGGGCATCAGTCCTAAAATGAATGTTCAAAACAATATTGTGAGGAAACTTGCAACCCATGAATACTTTTGACAGAGTAATGTTATTGTTCTGTGACATTGCTCAGACTGTTTGTATAATATTGACAGACTTGCGTGGGCCTTGATAAAGTATATACATTGTTTGTGAACAAAGGCATCAGCTTTAATAACTACAGATGTTGTAGGGCTGTATTTACTGAAGTATGTCCCGTTTTACAGGGAAATATGACTCAGTTGGGCTCTTTAGACACTGAGCTTTTACGTCACTTAGGTGACCTTACAGGAAAATCCACATTGCAGTACTTACAGTAGGTGACATGAGTAGTCATCACCATTGTCATGCATAAAAAATGTCTCAGGTGTTGACAACATGTGGCATTGGGACACAGGGGAGGTCACTGCAGGAAATAACAGCTGTAAGTCAAACCCACTTTCAGTTGGTTTCTCATCAGCTGTGTCTGTTATCCTTAACCCTAAAATATAAACTCAGCAAAAAAGAAACATCCTCTCACTCTCAACTCCGTTTATTTTCAGCAAACATAACCTTTCTGGCGCAGGCGTTCCGCTAGCGACCCACCTCGACAACATCCGGTGAAATTGCAGCGCCAAATTCAAAATACAGAAATAGTCATAATAAACATTCATAAAAATGCAAGTGTTATACATCGGCTTAAATATGAACTTCTTGTTAATCCAGCCGCTTTGTCAGATTTCAAAAAGGCTTTTACGGCGAAAGCATACCATGCGATTATCTGAGGACAGCGCCCCGCTTACAAAAGCATACAAACATTTTCCAACCAAGTAGAGGAGTCACGAAAGTCAGAAATAGCGATACAATCAATCACTTACCTTTGAAGATCTTCATCTGGTTGCAGTCACAAGAATCCCAGCTACACAATAAATGTTTGTTTTGTTTGATAAAGTCCCTCTTTATATCCCAAAAATGCAGTTTTGTTGGTGCGTTGTGTTCGAAGGAGGTCAAAACATGCAGACGAATACATCCTAATAGTACCGGTAAAGTTTGTCGAAACATGTCAAACGATGTTTATAATTCATCCTCAGGTTGTCAATTGGCTAAATAATCGATAATATTTCAACCGGACAATAGCGTATTCAATAGACAGGAAAAACAACGAAGGGCGCGCACTCGGTCACGCGCGCAAACCAGCACTGCATGAATCTACAGTCCACTAACAGAAAGGTCTCATTCTTCTTAATTTTTCAGAAAACAAGCATGATACAATGTCTAAAGACTGTTGACATCTAGTGGAAACCATAGGAACTGCAATCTGGGTCCTAACCCATTAGATACTCTTTAGGCATTCAATTGAAAACTACCCACATCAAAAAAATCCCACTTCCTGGATGGATTTTCCTCAGGTTTTCGCATGTTACCCCACTCTTCCACCAAGGCACCTGCAAGTTCCCAGACATTTCTCGGGGGAATGGCCCTAGCCCTCACCTTCTGATCCAACAGTTCCCAGACGTGCTCAATGGGATTGAGATCCGGGCTCTTCGCTGGCCATGGCAGAACACTGACATTCCTGTCTTGCAGGAAATCACGCACAGAACGAGCAGTATGGCTGGTGGCATTGTCATGCTGAAGGGTCATGTTAGGATAAGCCTGCAGGAAGGGTACCACATGAGGGAGGAGGATGTCTTCCCTGTAACACACAGCGTTGAGATTGCCTGCAATGACAACAAGCTCAGTCCGATGATGCTGTGACACACCACCCCAGACCATGACTGACCCTTCACCTCCAAATCCATCACGCTCCAGAGTACAGGCCTCGGTGTAATGCTCATTCCTTCGACGATAAACGCAAATCCGACCATCACCCCTGGTGAGACAAAACCGCGACTCGTCAGGGAAGAGCACTTTTTGCCATTCCTGTCTGGTCCAGCGACAGTGGGTTTGTGCACATAGGCGACGTTGTTGCCGGTGATGTCTGGTGAGGACCGGCCTACAAGCCCTCAGTCCAGCCTCTCTCAGCCTATAGTGGACAGTCTGAGCACTGATGGAGGGATTGTGCGTTCCTGGTGTAACTCGGGCAGTTGTTTCATCAGTGCTTTGAGTAGAATGCTCAGTTGTGCATCAGTCCAAAACAATATTGTGACGAAACATGCAACCATGAATAAAGCTAAAATAAGACGGAAGGTGTTCAAAGGCCTCCCTTAGCTTGCAAAACAGCTGTATCTGACTAAGCATATACTAATCATACACCTCCACACAGCACAGCAGACCACCGCCTGCCCCAAAGAGAGAGAGGGGGAGGGACAGAAAGAGTGAGAGAAGGAAATTAAAGGATAAAAAAAGAAAGGTAAGGAAATAATGATAGACAAAGGGAGAAAGAGGGAAGTAGGGTCAGTTCAGGAGCCTGTCTCAGCTTGAGTCACTTATTACAAGCTTAGTGATTCAATATTGATTCAATATATTTAGATATACAGTAGATGGCTACAGGCCATTACTGGCAAATTGTGTCATTCCAAAATCCATGACTGTACCGTCTGACTCATACAGTTGCTAGACCACATACAGTATAACCGGACATTAATTCATTTCATGAGAGCATAAAACGAAACATCTATTTTATGTAGCCAGGTGCAGGGCTTTGCTAACCTTCTTTCAAGATATATGCAATGTGTGGACCACCATATTGAATGATTCATTCCATCCACACATCCTGGAATACAGGCAAGTCACTTTGTTCAGATAAAGTCAATATTTCCTAATTACTACCTGTCTCTATGTGCTTACCCCCATACAGGACTCCTGGTAAAAGTCTGTAGTGGATTAGACATAAGGTGGGTGAGTGGTGGTTGGTCTGCCAGCAGCATCCAGACCTGACCAGTAGGCAACTGGGTGGGATATACTGTACTGTGTATGAGGGTAGGGCTGTTACGTGACCATCTTACCGCCACACCAGCGGTCACGAGTCATGACAGCAGTCAAATTCCACGTGACTGTTTAGTCAGGTAATTAGCTTTCTCTAATCTCTGACTCTGCTGATGGTCATTAGTAGCCTACCAAACGTGCTAACTGCCTGGTACTCAGCACTCTATTGTCCCTCTAATCCCTCTGACATCAATGCAAATGTAATTGAAAATCTAATCAAACACTTAATGAGAGCCCATGAGCTCATGTTGCGCAACATTTCTATAGGCTATGCAATTGCGCGAGAAAACAAAGTGATGACCTCTACTAAAAAGAGCAGGATCCAATCAGTATTTTATAGACTAGGCCTACTATATTTATTTCTCAACTTTCCTAATATTAAGCACATTGCTTTACAACAGGAGTATAGCCTACCTTGCTGGCATGAAAATGAACCACGGAAAAGCGTCGTCCATTTGCTATTTAAGTGCATAGATGACGTATTTTTTTTCCCGCTGCCCCTGTTTCGAGACAGGTGCATGATAATGGTCCACTCTAAATCAACACAAATTTCACACATACGGGATTTAGTATATGTAAAGACAACATTAAATCAATAATAGTGTGATGAGTGAAAATATTAGCCTATCACTTGTGAATGATGCCCATCTTAAGGCAAGAAACAGCACATGCTTTTTTTTGCGACTTTTTCAAATCATAGTCACACTCTTCATGTAGCCTAGCCCATAGGCCTATATGTTTAGATTAGGTCTGTATCACAACTAGTGGCCAGATAATTTCTTATCATTTCTTTCTTAACAGCCAGTGAAAGTGCAGGGCGCCAAATTCAAACAACAGAAATCTCATAATTAAAATTCCTCAAACATACAAGTATCTTATACCATTTTAAAGGTAATCTTGTTGTTAATCCCACCACAGTGTCCGATTTCAAAAAGGCTTTACAGCAAAAGCACCACAAACGATTATGTTAGGTCACCGCCAAATCACAGAAAAACACAGCCATTTTTCCAGCCAAAGACAGGGGTCACAAAAAGCAGAAATAGAGATAAAATGAATCACTAACCTTTGATGATCTTCATCAGATGACACTCATTGGACTTCATGTTACACAATACATGTATGTTTTGTTTGGTAAAGTTCATATTTATATAAAAAAATCTCAGTATACATTGGCGCGTTATGTTCAGTAGTTCCAAAAACATCCAGTGATTTTGCAGAGAGACACATCAATTTCCAGAAATACTCATAATAAACGTTGATCAAAGATACAAGTGTTATACATGGAATTTTAGATCCACTTCTCCTTAATGCAACCGCTGTGTCAGATTTCAAAAAAGCTTTACGGAAAAAGCAAACCATGCAATAATCTGAGGTCGGCGCTCAGAGCCCACTCAAGACAAAAAGATATCCGCCATATTGTGCAGTCAACAGAAGTCAGAAATAACATTATAAATATGCACTTACCTTTGATGATCTTCATCAGAATGCACTCCCAGGAATCCCAGTTCCACAATACATTTTTGATTTGTTCGATAATGTCCATCATTTATGTCCAAATAGCTACTTTTGTTAGCGCATTTGGTAAACAAATCAAAACTCACGAAGCGCGTTCACCAGTTGCAGACGAAATGTCAAAAAGTTCCGTTACCGTCCGTAGAAACATTTCAAACGATGTATAGAATCAATCTTGAGGATGTTTTTAACATAAATCTTCAATAATGTTCCAACCGGAGAATTCCTTTGTCTTCAGAAAAAGCCAATGGAACGGGAGCTACCTCTCATCTGAATGCTCATGACCTGCTCCTGGCAATTTGCCAGACTCAATCCCCTCTCATTCTGCCCCCCTTTACAGTAGATGCCTCAAACAAGTTTCTAAAGACGGTTGACATCTAGTGGAAGCCTTAGGAAGTGCAACATGACCAATATCCCACTGTATCTTCAATAGGGGCTGAGTTGAAAATCGACCAACCTCAGATTTCCCACTTCCTGGTTGGATTTTTTCTCAGGTTTTTGCCTGCCATATGAGTTCTGTTATACTCACAGACATCATTCAAACATTTTTAGAAACTTCAGAGTGTTTGCCATCCAAATATACTAATAATATGCATATATTATCAACTGGGGCTGGGGAGCAGGCAGTTTACTCTGGGCACCTCTGGGCACCTTATTCATCCAAGCTACTCAATACTGCCCCCAGCCATAAGAAGTTAAAATGAAGCACACTAAACCACTTTACAACTGGTGTAGAGCCTAACCGGCAAGCAAATGTAGTGTGTGAGTTTCAAGTGTGGGGAGATCATTTCACCATAAAAATGCACCTTTATAATAACAGCATTACATGCCTAATCACATTTGTGGTCACTTTTGAGAACGGTGTTTTCCTGCTAATGGAACATTCATGCTTATAGCCTCCTGCCGTGTACGCATTGCTGCGCTTATAATGTGAAGAAATAGCCTAATAGTTGATCAACATTTTAAGCTAAATGTTCTCATCTGTAGCGTCAGGTTCATTGCTTAAAACAGTTTATGCTAGTTGTTGTATTAATTTGGGATCTATCGCATCCCACAACTGTTCCAGACTATTTTGGGAATATTTAGTTCTCGCACTGACTAGAATAGGTCAGATTTTGTACTATGGGAGATAGTAGGTTGACATAGGCTAGTGCTTTTGCTGTTTGTTATGCATACTCATCTTGTTGGCTGATGAAAAGTAGATGTGGACAGTTCTTCCAATATCTTCAATATACACCTCAGAATTGGATAAGGACGCAGGCAGTTGCATCCCCGATGTATTCGTCTTTACTTGTAGCCTGTGAGAAAGACCCGATCACATGACTGAGAGCCCTGTGAGTGGGAGGTGCTTCGGCATGCATCCGGGAGAACGGAATTATAATTATTATATTCAGCCCAAGGGCAGAACGGCCACTGTCCGCAAAAGGCATGGATTTTTTTAAGGGGCGTTAAGGCCACACAAAGGGGATGCAGCCTGGAAATTCGAAGCATTATCAAGTGCTTGTCAAATTGTGAATGAGAGACTGATGAAGTTTGTACAGCCTGCATCAAAAAAACAAAGCAGAGCTCATACCTTTCATTTTACTTTTTTAAGTCATCATTAGATGCATCATGAAGCCTTAGAATGTGTAAAAAATCGCAACAAATAGCCCAATGTTTGTATTATGAGTAAAGTTACATAAATAACTCTAAATTAAGCATATAGGAGTACCTGTTTCTTTGTTAACCGCTCAACACAGAATATCCACAGATAGAACAATGAGAAAGATATTTCACCGGATGTATAAATATGAAGCATCCGCTTGGCGTTTCCACTCACTACCAAATATGGTAGTGAAAGGAAGCTCAGTGGCCGGCAGTGGGAGAAGATGGAACGAGAGATTTTGTCCGACATTCTGTAAAAATGTTCTCATCGATGAAACATTTGACCTCAATACAGTTCCCAAAACTAAAATCTGTTGCGAACAGAGTGGACAAAGTTTTGTAGACCTTACCCTTTGCCAAATTTCCCAAAAATAGCATTGTTTAAAGGACAACTAAGAATAGCCTATGCTTCTGAAATAGACAACATTTTTGTCATATCATGTTTCTTTAGACCTGTCTAAAATAAATAATGGATTGATTGTGATGGTGTAGGCTATATTACATGGATTTATTAGACTTTTTAAAATGTAGATGTTCCAAAGGTCTGCTTGTAGGCTATACGTGGAAGCCGGGAGATGCTAAACCGCCACAGCCCTATGTGAGGGCTACATTACTGTGGTCCTTCAATGATGAGCAATGAGACAAATATGAAGATTGACCCGTGTCTGTGTGTGTGTGAGACTATTAAAATACAAAGAGATGTTATGCTTGTGTGAAAGAGCTTGCTTTTACTTTATGTGGTTGTTAGTGACTGGTGCTTGTAAAGGGAGAAAATGTGCAATATTGTATTTGATTTACAAGCAGGTTATAGTTTGTGTGTTTTACAGATGTAAATGTGGAGTGTATGGTGAGAATAAAGTTGATTGTTGACGTGTGGGAGTGTGTGGCAGGCATAAAATTGATTGTTGACATGCGTAGTAGGCCTGGGAATTGCCAGGGACTTCACAATACTATATTATCACAATACTATATTATCACAATACTATATTATCACAATACTATATTATCACAATACTTTTGTGCCGATATGATATGTATTGCGATTTTCACGATTCTCACAATTCTACAAAATCAATACTGTGATTTTATTGCAATTCGATGTTCCAAACATATTGCTCACCATATGTCTGCTGCAGAGGGACAAGAGAGAGATATGAGAAAATAAGTTTTAATCAGTCATGGAAATAAAATTGCTGGAAATAAATTGGCTCCCTATTTAAAAAGAAGATGGAAAATAAGCGATGAAGGAAAAATACTGGAGTTTTGGTGCAGGTACGGCTAACTAGCGCAAAAATAATATTGCGATACTGTAAAAACTATACGATACTTCGTCCAAAATAATACTGCGATACTATAAAAACTATACGATACTTCGTCCAAAATAATACTGCGATACTGTAAAAACTATACGATACTTCGTACAAAACTATATCCAGATATGTAACTGTATCGATTATTTTCCCCATCACTAGTGCGTAGGCTATTACTTGAGTCTGTATGTGTAGGTGTGGAGTGTATGTTTATATGGTTAACATGTGGGTGTATGTGTGACTGTGTGCTGGAGAGGTGTGTGTGTGTGTGTGTGTGTGTGTGTGTGTGTGTGTGTGTGTGTGTGTGTGTGTGTGTGTGTGTGTGTGTGTGTGTGTGTGTGTGTGTGTGTGTGTGTGTGTGTGTGTGTGTGTGTGTGTGTGTGTGTGTGTGTGTGTGTGTGTGTGTGGTGGGGGTAAAGTGGATGGTTGACTCCACTGGAATGCGGCGCTGACTCAGTTCGTCTGGCAGCCATAGCCTTGCTCACTCTGTGGACTCATTCACGCTCTACACCCCCTTTTGGGGTGGGGGGGGGGTTGCCTGTTGCCTCATGTCGGATTTCCGGCAAGTGTCTTGGAATTTCAGGGAACGGAGCTCCAGGAAGCCCAGGGACGCTGCCTTGTTTGGGTTCTAGTCAAGTCTGGCCTCAGTTCTCTGCCGTAAACAAACCAATCCCTTGGTTACTGCTGTATACAGTATAATAACAACACAAACTCACTCCCCACTGTGTGTCTCAAAAGATAGTTAAAGCCTCAGCATAGCCACTGGAAGATGTTTGGAGGTGGGGGTGCTGCGATTTTATTTCTCCGGGTGGGCAAATATACATGTTTTGCCCGCGCTACAGACGGCTATATCGGTCCGCTAATACAGGACTACTAAAGGCCCACACATATATATTTTTGTATTCAGATTTGTTTATTCTTATCTTTCAGAGGGTGCTGCAGCACCCTCAGCACCCCTACTTCCCGTGGCTATGAGCCTCAGTCAGTCTTAAAGGGCAATTCTGCCACTTTTCATCCTCATATTCATCATCTCCAGCACCAAACCAGTGTCTACATGTGTAAAAACAGCGTGTTTCTATGATCTATGATTAAAAAGGTTAGAAGAAAGATCCTAAAAAATGCTTCACCAACATCACAGGGTAGGATTGAAAAAGCTGTGATTTTTTACATCTGCAATGAGTTTCTAGCCCAAGGGAGGGTATTTTGTTGCTCCCCACATCACCGCAAATCGCAGTGTTTGAAAATCACAGTTTTTAAAAAATGTTTTAACTTTTGATGATGTCATTGGGTAGAACTTTTTTACTTTATAATTTGTTTCTACAAAACGTAGGAATTTGCCATTTTCACATATGTTGACACTGGTATTGTGCTGGAGATTATGAAAATTAAGTTGAAAAGTGGTGGAGTTGCCCTTTAAAGGCATTTATTCTCAGTGCAGGTGGTTGGTAGTGCTATGATATAACTTGCTTTGTTCTATCAAGAAGAAAAACACTCTGTCTTCTCTCAGTCCCACGCCTGTCCCACCACCCACCATGGACAGACAGAGAGACCTGCTGTGTCTCCCTCTACGGGGCCACTGGCCACCTGCCCACCCTGCCTAGCTGCTGCTGTCCAGACTGAGCAGATCGTCTTTCAGCCAGGGATTAGCTACACCTCTCACTGGACTGTCACAACAAAACATGCTATCACACAGCAGAGGCTAGCTTATAATACACCAAGAGGAGCTTCTGACATCCCAATCATTTGACAGACACTGACCTAGAGTTATGACTCACTTATGAAACTGCATTTACTTATACCAATGCAAATTAAATGTTAAAGCTTTAAAAAGACTCCAATTCAACTATAGAGCACTTTCCTGAAATCGACTCTGAAGGATCAAGCACATGGTAATTTCCCTCAGCACTTTTGTTTCAACTTGCCATTCTAGAATTTCCCTACACACTGTACTGTAGATTAGTACTGCTGGTGCCTGCTTATGGGGGGGGGGTTAGAAGTTGGGTTAGAGTTAAGGTTAGGGTTAGGGTTAGGGTTAAGGTTAGGGTTAGGGTTAGGTTTAGGGTTAAGGAAAATAGGATTTTGAATGGGAATACATTTTAGGTCCGCATGAAGATAGAAAAACAAAACGTGTGTGTGTGCCTGTGTGTCTCCCTGTGTGTTGAGCATGCCACAAACTGCATTCTGTTAGTGTAAAGAAGCATTGCAGGAAGGCTCCTTAATGCAGATATGCATGCATATGCAAACACACAGACGCACGCACAGACACACACATACACAGTAACTCTGGGGCAGAATGCCAGCGGGCTGGTAGAATGTGACCTGATGACCTTTGCCTGTATGTAGACTTCCACATGCAACCCTCAGGAGGGGAGGCCTGAATAGACCCGGTCTTCGCTAATGGAAGACTCTCTGTTTGTAAACCCTGACCATATGACACATGCAGAGAGGTAACTGGGGCAAGCACTGCACACTTACAAACACATACACACACACACACACACATTTACACACACACACAGAGACCCCAGTGCGCACACACACATACACAGGCGACCCCAGCGCACACAAACATATGTATGTATGTATGTTCAAAATAAAGGAAAGGGAAAGATAGGGAGCATGGAGGGGAGGGGTTGACCAAGGTTATTATCAGCGGGTATGTCTTGTGTTGTACAGCACTTGGTGAACCTCGCAGCCACACATTTTACTGCTTTCATAAATCCTGACTTACCTGTTTGACGTTTTTTTCAAACACGTGCTCAGTTCAGTGAGAGGCTGTGCTTGATTTATTCAACCTTAGAAATAACTTTACATACAAAACCACAAAACTCAAACTGGTGGTGAAAGTGTCCAGGTAAATATTACACAATACATCCACTCATGCATGGACAGACTGTACAATGTTAGTACACATGTACACATGCATGCAAACCCACAGACACACAGACCCAAGCACACTCTGAGGTAAATATGAAGGCAGTCTATTGCACAATGAGTTAGGAAGCATGATGTTGAATGCCTGTCCAAGCAGTCACACACTTCCGCTGCCTAAATCTAACGGCACCACAACATGGTACTTGACATGCTGTGTACATTGGATTTCAGCTGTAAGGATGCTCTACATATATTGAATGATCTTATGGGTTTAGAGATCTGAATGCCCAGCCCCTGAGGTGAGGAACTCTTCTTCTGTTGTACAGGATATGGAAGAGGGGACTCTCCTATGTTGTCTCAAACAGACAGGACATGAGTAAACCCCACCCTCTGTGCAGGGAGAAAGGACACTAATAGATCTGACAGGTCTGGTTCAACCGGTCACAGATGACAAGCCTTTGGAATTGCTCCAAGTCGATCTGACTCAAGCGTGTGCCTTCTCCGAGTGTGAAATCACACCTATTAAACTAATTTGCATTTGTGCCACATATTAAAGACAAGACCTTGTTACCTTGATTTGATTAATGACCTATTTTTATAGGCATGAGATGACTGGAATCCAGTACTGTGGCGCAGGGTTATAAATTCAATAAATAGTCTTTTTTTGTGACCTCTAGGTTGTGTCCCTCTGACTCCAGACTTTTTCCCAGTAATAAATCTGACATATGTCCACTTTGTCACTAATGTGACTTCGATATCAGGTCCACAACTGATAATAACCAGTGCCATTCTACACAGCACCTGTATTTGATTTACTCATGAAGAATCTCAACCTGCGTGAAGCTGGTAGCTGTCTCCAGAGCTCAGTCTGTATCGTTGTCTGTGTCATATCTCTCCTATTAAATCCACAGGTGCAGATCCTACCTGGCGAGAGTCAGACAGGCTGGTGCCAAGGGGCCATAAAACAATCAGGAGACGGCCATATATATATCCTGCCTATCAAATAGCTAACAGAGCAGAGATGGGCCCATTGAGTCAGGTCACGTAGGAACAAACAACAGGGCCACTGCCCCTCCCCGGCCCCTCAGTCGCTGTCACAAGAGAGCCTCTATGGCACACAGACACCCAGTCTTTCTCCTTGCAGTGTAAGGTTACCAATCCCATACTCACAGCTCTCAGACTGAGTGAACATTATGTACTGATCTAATCTATTAGAAAGGGTTTGCCCAAGACACAGCAGGGGGAAATGGTAGTGCTGAAAGGGAATGAGCTAGACAGGCCCAAAGAGCTGCAGCTCCTATTCTCCGGTGCTGCAAATCTGTTGATGCATACAGGACTCTGGCTCTCAATCTGATTAGTAGCCTAGCTACACACCCACCTAGATATTTGGAAAGCCAGGAAAGTGGACCTGCGATTGGATGCTTGCAAAGGGACAAATGTATGAATGTCTAAAGCTTCCACAAGTGCACACAAATAATGCTAACTAGCGCAAACACCCTAACACATGTCTGGCTTTTGATAGGCCCTATTCAGTGTTGTTATCAGGGGAGGTATGTACATCTAAAAGATAATGCTCAGAACAAACTGACAACAACTCTTCCCCTGCTTAATCTATTCAGTTCCACTACTGAGGGGTGACTCTATCACTAGGGCAACACGTCAAACAAACAATGTGTGGGCTTGTATGTGGATGAAACCCTAGACCCACCACAACTGCCTTCCACCACACAAAATGCATTGAGATCTGAAGTCATCACAGAAGACCAGAGTAATTAGTAGACTCTAACACAAGTCCTGTTCCTTAGAACCAACCAAGCATGTGGGTGGAATGGGTTTCTGGGATAATGACTGTTTAGGTTTTCTCTGTTTACCAGAATTGTGAACTCTGTAAATACAGGATGTGCCACAGGGTTATTATTCTCCCAAGGCTTTGTGTTCTCATCCATGGCTCATTGGCTGGCCCACACAGCCCAGCGAAGAGGAGGGGGTGAGCTGTGGAGAGGTTTGGTTGAGTTGGCTGCATACTGATTATCTATTCCCAGGCCTTTGGGAGCATGATGGCATAATGATCATCTCCATTGTTTCTCTGAAGCCCTGTAAACCATTGAAATACAAGGGGGAAGGATACATCACAATTCTGTAATGTTCAGCCTTTTAGTCACTCTAAAAAAGGTGTGTAAACAGTTTGGGGTCACATGGGTTGGAAGGTGGGGGTTTGTTACTAGACTGATAAATTACATTATCCATCCGGACCTTTGCCACCTAGAAAATGTGTGTGACCGGACCTTCTCAAATAGTGCTTGAGTACCCAGCTGGTTTAGGTGTTGGGTTATGCCTACGCAGGTACATTGATTATAAAAGGTCTACAGTTTTTTTTTTCTCTGCACAAAGATTCACCAAGAGAAAACCTCAGGGAGGCACACTGCACACATGCCACCTCCTACTCCTCGCCTATCACAAACAAAAATCTAAGTGAAACACTCATTATTTTCTGCCAGTAGTTGACTCATAGTCACATAGCGAGAGCTGCAATTAGTCAAATGAGGGGGTACCCAATGACAAACATGACTTACCCCCTGGGCAACTGAGTAAGAGTTAGCATGTGCATTCAATGAACAGAGTTCTTAGTCCGTGTGTCACTCTGTTCCTTCCGTAGCCAGAGGGGATTTCATCTTGTCCCATCAGTAAATAGCCTGGAGTCTTCCCCAGTGCTGGGAAGGGAACCTATTGGTGTCACATGTGTATTTAGTCTTGATGAGACTACAGACTGGGCATTGGCCATTCAACCTGGGGCATAATCAATAGGCCTTGTCTGGTTGTCCATATGAGAACTGAGTGGTTATCAGGCCTGCTGTGTGGTAGGTAACAGGATGTACTAAGACACTGAGGGATTGTAAATACACTGGGGACACAGTGAGAGGTAAACAACTAGAAAGCGGAAGTTAAAGGCGGAAACAAACACAGAACCCTATCATACGCTCTTTGGACACAAAGGAAACAACAATGAGGGAATTAAATTCACTGGGGACAGAGATGGGCCAAAACAGATGAGAAACAACATAAGAATTAGATACTCAGGGGACAGTGCAAAGGTAGAAGCACAATTGGGACAACGTGAATAGTACACTCCAGGGACACAGCTTTTGTTCTCTGTGACTGTGAATGGATATTGGGGAGATACATAGAACATTAGTGTTTTGAGGAAAGTGTGTTTGAGAGACAGTGCAGGTCTAAGTATCTGGTTTCACTGTAGGTTAGTGGGATTTTATAGGAAATAGAAGGAAAATTAGCACTATTGTTCTCTGGTGGGTGACAGAGAATCCACACCTACATTTATAGGTATTCTCAAAGTTTAAAAAAAAGTACAGCAGTTTATATGGCGTTCTCTTCGAAGAGAGAGGATGGCACACTGGACAGTGTTGGACATTGTTCAGCAGGGAATGGCCCTGTTATGTAATGTGAATATGACAGACTGTAGAAACAGAGGGAACTTCAATAACAAGCTAGCACACAATGTGCCAGATGCTGAGGCCATGCAAACAACCACTTCTGACGTAGGCATTTATATGATTTATTTGTATTAATTTAACCTTTATTTTAACAGGGAAGACATTGAGACCTAGCTCTCTGTGACAAATGTGCCTTGTATATACCGTACCTGTCACACCCTGATCTGTTTCACTTGTCCTTGAGCTTGTCTCCACCCCTCTCCAGGTGTCGCCCATCTTCCCCATTATCCCCTGTGTATTTATACCTGTGTTTTCTGCCTCTGTCACCAGTTCATCTTGTTTGTTCAAGCCTACCAGCATTTTGTCTCAGCTCCTGTTTGTCCCTAGTCTCTCTTTTTCTCGTCCTCCTATTGTTTTGTTTTTTTACCTTTGCCTGTCCTGACCCTGTACCCGCCCACCTGACCACTGTCTGTCTCTGACCCTGAGCCTGCCTGTCGTCCTGTACCTTGGCCCCTGCTCTGGATTATCGACCCCTGCCTGACCTGAGCCTGCCTGTCGTCCTGTACCTTGGCCCCTGCTCTGGATTATCGACCCCTGCCTGACCTGAGCCTGCCTGTCGTCCTGTACCTTGGCCCCTGCTCTGGATTATCGACCCCTGCCTGACCTGAGCCTGCCTGTCGTCCTGTACCTTGGCCCCTGCTCTGGATTATCAACCCCTGCCTGACCTGAGCCTGCCTGTCGTCCTGTACCTTGGCCCCTGCTCTGGATTATCGACCCCTGCCTGACCTGAGCCTGCCTGTCGTCCTGTACCTTGGCCCCTGCTCTGGATTATCGACCCCTGCCTGACCTGAGCCTGCCTGTCGTCCTGTACCTTGGCCCCTGCTCTGGATTATCGACCCCTGCCTGACCTGAGCCTGCCTGTCGTCCTGTACCTTGGCTCCTGCTCTGGATTATCGACCCCTGCCTGCCTTGACCTGTCGTTTACCTGCCCCTGTGGTTCCAATAAACATTGTTACTTCACACAGTCTGCACTTGGGTCTTACCTTGATTCCTGATAGTACCAGTCAAAAGTTTGGACACACCTACTCATTCAAGGGTTTTTCTTTATTTGTACTATTTTCTACATTGTAGACATCACAACTATGAAATAACACATATGGAATCATGTAGTAACCAAAAAAGTGTTAAACAAATCAAGATATATTTTATAGTTGAGATTCTTCAAAGTAGCTGGTGTGCTTTGTTAAAAATTAATTCATGGAATTTCTTTCCTCCTTAATGCATTTGAGCCATTCAGTTGTGTTGTGACAAGGTAGGGGTGGTAACAGAAGATAGCCCTATTTGGTAAAAGTCCATATTATGGCAAGAACAGCTCAAATAAGCAAAGAGAAATGACATTTGTTTAACACTTTTTTTTGGTTACTACATGATTCCATATGTGTTATTGTATAGTTTTGATGTCTTCACAGTCATGGGAAGCACAAATAAAACATCACAAATCACCCAGAAAACAGTTACATTCCTCAACAAATAAGTCCCCAATCAATACTTTAAATTGCCAGAACGGCACCAGAACAAGATGAAACATATTTAGAATTTTGTTCCAGCAATACGGTGCATTAAAACTAAAAGCAGATTTACCTTGCTCGGTGGAGACCCTAGGAACCTCAAGGGTTAACCAATCCTGTGAACAGGTTAGGCAACTCAGGTGTCTATACTTCAACAGCAAAGTTAGATAAGATGGAAGTTTATGAAGTAGGGCCTTGTAAACAAAAAGGAGTAATTAGGAAAAATGGCTCTGACAGAGAGGGCAGCCTCGCTTCTAGCTCTTAGGAAACTTTGCAGTATTTTTTTATTTTTTTACATTATTAGCCCAGAAAATGTTTTGTGTTATTACATACAGCCGCAAAGAACTACTGGATATCAGAGTGGCGGCTCCTTTGTTCGCACCCCCCAGGGCAATTTAACTGATTCCAGAGGCCGACCCAAAACAAAGCCGGAGGAGGAGAGGTACTCGTAGTGGTTTTCTAGTCCGACTTTGGGCACACCACCCACCTCTTCCGAGTATATTACTCGCTAATGTTCAGTCTCTGGATAATAAAGTTGATGAGCTCAGGGCGAGGGTTTCTTTCCAGAGAGACATCAGGAATTGCAGCATACTCTGTTTCACGGAAACATGACTCTCGGGATATACTGTCTGAGTTGGTACGGCCAGTTGGGTTCTCAGTTCATCGCGCAGTCAGGAATAAATATCTCTCCGGGAAGAAGAAGAAGGGGGTGTATGTTACATGATTAACGACTCATGGTGTAATTGTGATAATGTACAGGAACTCAAGTCCTTTTGTTCACCTAACCTAGAATACCTCACAATCAAATGCAGACTGTATTATCTCCCAAGATAATTGTCTTTGGTTATAGTCATGGCCGTGTATATCCCCCCTCAAGTGGACTTTTTGCAAACTGGAAACCACATATCCTGAGGCTGCATTTATTGTAGCTGGGGATTTTAACAAAGCACATTTTAGGAAAAAGCTGCCGAAGTTCTATCAACACATCGACTCTAGTACTCGCACTGCTAAAACACTCGATCACTACTACTCCAACTTCCGGGATGCCTAAAAGCCCCCCCTCTCCGCCCTCCTTTCAGCAAATCTGACCACGACTCCATTTTGCTCCTCCCTTCCTATAGGCAGAAACTCAAACAGAAAGTACCCGTGCTAAAGACTATTCAACTAGAGACTAGTCAAGGATCATATCACCTTTACCTTACCTGTCACCCTAGACCCACTTCAATTTGCTTACCACCCCAATAGATCCACACGATGCAATCACCATCACACTGCACACTGCCCTATCCCATCTGGACAAGAGGAACCTATGTAAGAATGCTGCTCATTGACGACAGCTCAGCATTCAACACCATAGTACCCTCCAAGCTCATCATTAAACTTGAGGCCCTGGGTCTGAACCCCGCCCTATGCAACTGGGTCTTGGACTTCCATTTAATAAATGGAACACTAGTCACTTTAATAATGTTTAGATATCTTGCATTACTGTCACGCCCTGACCTTAGATATCTCTGTTTTTCACTATATTTTGGTTAGGTCAGGGTGTGACTAGGGTGGGTACTCTCGTTTTGTATGTCTAGGGTTTTTGTATGTCGTCTAGGGTTTTGTATGTCATCTGGGGTTTTTGTATGTTTATGTTGGCCTGATATGGTTCCCAATTGGAGACAGCTGTTTATCGTTGTCTCTGATTGGGGATCATATTTAGGTAGCCATTTTCCTTGTTTGTGTTGTGGGATCTTGTCTATGTGTAGTTGCCTGTCAGCACTATAGTGTATAGCTTCACGTTTGTTTGTTATTTTGTTAGTTTGTTCGGTGTTCATTCTTTTAATAAAGAAGAATGTACGCATACCACGCTGCGCCTTGGTCTCCTTCATACGACGAACACGACAATTACTCATCTCATATGTATATACTGTATTCTATACTATTCTACTTATCTTAGTCTATGCCGTTCTGACATTGCTGATCCATATATTTATATATTCTTAATTCCATTCCTTTACTTAGATTTGTGTGTATGAGGTATATGTTGTGAAATTGTTAGATATTACTTGTTAGATTTTATTGCACTGTCGGAGCTAGAAACACAAGCATTTTCGCTACACCTTCAATAACATCTGCTAACCACGTGTATGTGACAAATAAAATTTGATTTGATTTGAGATTTGGCCTATCGAGGCATCAGAGCTCAGGCCTATCTAGGTCAACTTATTCAATAAAATAGCATGATCAACAGTATCAAAAACTTTTGACAGGTCTACAAATAAAGCAGCACATTTCATTTTAGTGTCTAAAGCATAGACAAGATCATTAACAACAGTCCAGCATAGTCCAAACCTACCAAAACAAATCATAAGTGCAGTATAATTATAAAATAAATATATGGCTGAGCACAGGACTTAATAACAACCACTCATTGGTGCCTGGTAGCTTACACACCCATAACTAAATGAAATAGGGGGTGACATCCATGACTGTATTCTCCACGGTCACATTGAATTATGAGGATAATTGTCTGTCTCCCCCATGTTGATCTTGAGATTGGCATTACAGTATGGCTGGTTTCAGAGTGGGAGCTGGGGTTTGTGTTGAGATGATTTAAACGGAGGGCCTCTGGCAGAACTTTGTCTCTGGGCTGGCCACTTCCCCTACCCGTCTTGTGTGCCAGGCAGCCAAAATATGAGTCAGAACTCTGTGGTCAGTGTGGGAGGCTACTCTTCTTGTGTCACCCCAGTGACTAGTCTCCTCTCCCCCCATCCTTCCTTCTCTCTCGCTCTCTCTCTCTTTCCCTCTTCCTCTTTCTCTCTCTTTTCCCTCTGAGTCACCAGGGAAGAAATCAACGCCTGCTTGGCACATATTATAACTGCCCCCACACACTGAACGTGCTTTGATTCATTATTTGCTAATATTACTGTACAATACTACACCACTGAACGAGGATGACATAGTACTGTTTGCCCATGTCTTATAAGGACTATGACACAGGAGTGAGGACATGTGCCTGTGCCCACATTCCAGAACACAAAAGCCAGCGTGCAGCAGGGAGGGAGTGCCCCATTTATTGGACTGTGTGTTTGTGAGGTGTTAGGCTCTGGTTAGCACGTCTCTGAGAATCCTGTCTCATCCCTATCTATCCCTACTGTATCTCCTGACCTCCCTCTGTTGGGAAACACGGTGATACTTGGTTTCTCAGGGTGACAGGACTAGCTCTGGACTAGGAAAACATGACTACACTAGTGACGTCTCTTTGAGGGCCTGTTTTCTCTCACAGAGATATTGTTAACAATATGCTGACATGCTCCCACAAAGTGCTCTGTCTCTCTCGGGGGTTTTGCCCATCCTGTGCTGTCGTTGTTTGTACAGTAGAATCCCTCTGCCTCTTACACTACTCTCTTAACGCGTAGCAGGATGCTGTGTCTCCTTCCTGTTGACACAGCCCCAGAGCTGGGAAAAGGGAAAGCAGAGGGAAGTGGAGCTGTTGTCCCATATCAGTGCTGGGTGCTCCGGGCAAGGCTCTTCCTGTCCTGATAGAGGGAGAGAGGAGGAAGAGATGGCCGTTAAAGGAGCTTTTGGAATAGGGAGGAATCGCTGGGCGCTTTCAATGACTTCAATCTTATCTGAGTGGAGTGTGGTATGAATCCACTACAACACAGCAGAATTTGGGAGAGGGGATTGGTGCCTCTTGGCTTCCCTACCCACCTCTAGTAATGAGGCTAATGGGAATACATTTAGAATAAAGCAGGAAATAGGACACTTTTGAGTAAAGTCAACCTGTCAACCTTTCCAACCACACACAGCTTTGTATTCTGCCTCTAAATCTAAAAATAGACAACCGATGTGTTGGTTGGTTTTCACAGTGTTCCAACTGCATTTCCAACGAGTTCGGATGAGAGCTGTAATTAGTATGACCTTGATGATATCCCGCTGGAGGGAACATTTTGCATATAGATTTCAAAAGGAGGCAAATTACAGTAACTGGGGAAAAAACAGGTTTTACAGTATACTGAACAGTATGTTTGTGTTTTATGGAAATATTTTTTAACATTCTCTTTGCACTAACCACTATGTTTTATAAGTCCTCTATGTCATTTCGATAGGACCAGTCAACTCTAACCCAGCCACAGTCTATCTTTGTCTCTCCCTTCCACCGTCATGGTCAGACAGCCGTGAAATAATCCTTGACATCGTTATATTCTCTTCAATGAAACACAACATTATGGCATATGCAGACAGCACAGTACCATTATTCCAGATGGTTACCTGTCTCTTATACAAACAATCTAAGAAAACATTTGGAGGTGGCCTGCATGTCTGTCTGTCTGTCTTTCTCCTCCCCTCGCTCTCTCTTTAGGGTGGTGTTAGTCACAATGAGTGTGTCTGTGGGAAAAACTGTTCTGTGGTGGAGCTGTATGTCAACATGACTTCGTCTTGCTCTGGCTCCCTGGCCCTGGCTCCCTGGCCCTGGCTCCTTGGCCCAGGCTCCCTGGCCCTGGCTCCCTGGCCCTGGCTCCCTGGACCTGGTTCCCTAGTCATGGTTCCCTGGCCCTGGCTCCCTGGCCCTGGCTCCCTGGCCCTGGCTCCCTGGCCCTGGCTCCTTGGCCCTGGCTCCCTGGCCCTGGCTCCCTGGCCCTGGCTCCTGGCCCTGGCTCCCCCTGGCTCCCTGGCCCTGGCTCCCTGGCCCTGGCTCCCTGGCCCTGGCTCCCTAGTCATGGTTCCCTGGCCAGCATTGCGTGTGGATGAGGATGATAGCTGGACGTGGTATCATGAAGTGAACTTAGGAAGGGATGGGTTTATCGTGTCACGACAGTTGAGGTTATCCTGTTGGACTGTTCGCTGGATGGTTTCATTTACACAACACTGGAAACATGTACGGTTATAGTACCTGGAAAAGTTGGAGACCCGCACAAATAACACATCCAAAACTGAGGCTTGAATGCAAAATAAAGATGTTTATTAAAACAGGTTAAAGTACCTGACATACAATAAGAAGCTAAAAAGGAATAGTAAACCGTTTTCTTTGCAATACAACCAATGTCATTTGAAGCTCTAAACAATTGAATGTGTGCATCAAAATGATTCCATCGTCTTCCTCAGTACTCCAGAGGTGAAGTATCACACCTTCTGTTTCTGTGAACTAGGTCTATGTTGAATAAAACATATGTTTTACCAACAGTGTGGAGCTTGAGGGAATGATCAGCATACCACACACAAGCACACACACACACACCACAGTCATGTCTGAAACCTTTTAACTTTTGGACTAAACTAAGCCTGTCTCCATACACATCATTGTAATTTTGTACAGTAGTTAGATGGTAGCACAGCTTCTTAATTAGAGGGTAAAAATAATGAGGATGTAGGAGTCATTTGGGAGCAGACCTCAGAAACACAAAGAGAGGCTGCCAGCACTTTGTCGGATGTGTTTGTGTTTGATCTCCCTGAAAACCTCAAATAACCCAAATCAGAACAAAGGCTGTTCTCACTACTTTCTCCGAAGTCATGGGAATACTCTCTTCAAGAGTGTAAAGGAGGGCACACTGTATTTGGGACAAATTAAAGATTTTAAAAAAGATGCAACATTTTGCTCTATGTACAGTTGAAGTTGGAAGTTTACATACACTTAGGTTGGAGTCATTAAAACTAATTTTTCAACCATTCCACACATTTCTTGTTAACAAACTATAGTTTTGGCAAGTCGGTTATGACATCTACTTTGTGCATGACACAAGTAATTTTTCCAACAATTGTTTACAGACAGATTATTTCACTGTATCACAATTCCAGTGGGTCAGAAGTTTACATACACTAAGTTGACTGTACCTTTAAATAGCTTGGAAAATTTCAGAAAATTATGTGGCTTTAGATGGCTTTAGATGCTTCTGAAAGGCTAATTTACATAATTTGAGTCAATTGGAGGTGTACCTGTGGATGTATTTCAAGGCCTACCTTCAAACTAAGTGCCTCTTTGCTTGACATCATGGGAAAATCGAAAGAAATCAGCCAAGACCTCAGAAAAGATTTGTAGACCTCCACAAGTCTGGTTCATCCCTGGGAGCAATTTCCAAACACCTGAAGGTACCACGTTCATCTGTACAAACAATAGTACGCAAGTATTAACACCATGGGACCACGCAGCCATCATACCGCTCAGGAAGGAGACGCGTTCTGTCTCCTAGAGATGAACGTACTTTGGTGCGAAAGTGCAAATCAATCCCAGAACAACAGCAAAGGACCTTGTGAAGATGCTGGAGGAAACAGGTACAAAAGCATCTATATCCACAGTAAAACGAGTCCTATATCGACATAACCTGAAAGGCCACTCAGCAAGAAAGAAGCCACTGCTCCAAAACCGCCATAAAAAAGCCAGACTACGGTTTGCAACTGTGGAGGCTTGCAAGCCGAAGAACACCATCCCAACCGTGAAGCACGTGGGTGGCAGCATCATGTTGTGGGGGTGCTTTGCTGCAGGAGGGACTGGTGCACTTCACAAAATAGATGGAATGAAAATTATGTGGATATATTGAATCAACATCTCAAGACATCAGTTAGGAAGTTAAAGCTTTGTCGCAAATGGGTCTTCCAAATGGACAATGACCCCAAGCATACTTCCAAAGTTGTGGCAAAATGGCTTAAGGACAACAAAGTCAAGGTATTGGAGTGGCCATCACAAAGCTCTGACCTCAATCCTATAGAAAATGTGTGGGCAGAACTGAAAAAGCGTGTGTGAGCAAGGAGGCCTACAAACCTGACTCAGTTACACCAGCTCTGTCAGGAGGAATGGACCAAAATTCACCCAACTTATTGTGGGAAGCTTGTGGAGGGATACCCGAAACGTTTGAGCCAAGTTCAACAATTTAAAGGCAATGCTACCAAATACTAATTGACTGTATGTAAACTTCTGAAAAATAAAAATAAAGTGGTGATCCTAACTGACCTAAGACGGAGAATTTTTACTAGGAATAAATGTCAGGAATTGTGGAAATACTGAGTTTAAATGTATTTGACTAAGGTGTATGTAAACTTCCGACTTCAACTGTATGTTGTACTGTTGGTCCTTGAAAAAGCTGACTCAGTGACCACAATTACAGATAGTAAAAGCCAAATTAGAGGTTTCTAACACAGGCCTGAACTAATGTCATGATTGGTCTCAACCACCACAACATGGTCCTCTATTTACAGTGATCCCAGGTCAGAGGGACACATCAGTGGGTGTGTAACCCCTTTGGCGGGCTGAGTTTGACCTCTTTAGAGTGAGAGAACTAGACTGCTTTTTATTTCAAAGAGCATGTATTGTCCATCCACCACAAGTTCTGCAAAATGCAGAGGTGTGGACTCGAGTCAGACTCGAATCAGACTCGAGTCACAAATTTGATGACTTGCAACTCGACTTTGACTTTAACATCAATGACTCGTGACTTGACTTGGACTTGAGCCTTATGACTCGACCTGACTTGATACCCTCCCTAAGCCCAAATATTAAAAATTATGCTATGATGCTATTGTGTGCAGCGCATCAACTCTTCATTTAACGGATTACAGTTTGAATCGGACAGCAGCCAATCAAATTGTGCCAGCTGAGAAAAAGTTGTGAGTGACAGTGCAGAGGAACGTCGGCGGGTGAATTCAGATGGAGCCCTTGGAAAGATGATACCAAAAATTATTATTTTCGGATAAAAGACGCTGTATCAAAGACGCTGTATCAACAAAAAACGTATTGCAACTTTCAAAACATGCGGGAAGAAAATGACAGACGGAGGCACAACAATTTCCACCTTTGTTCGACATTTGAAGCTGCACAAGAACGGTAAGTCGTGGCTAATATATTTTATTACTTTCCTGGTGTATCATGTAGGCTAACGTAACGTTAAATCAATGAGCCTCCATACAGTCAGGAACATGATCATTGCAGCCAAGATTAAACTACAACTGGCTGAGCAGTTGGTAGCCTAAATCCTGCCTGATGTTACTGCTGTTCCTAAAACCATTGACATACGTTAGCCTACTGTAACCAAACAGAGAGAGAGAGAGAGAGAGAGAGTGTGAGTGAGTGAGTGAGTGAGTGAGTGAGTGAGTGAGTGAGTGAGTGATTGTGTACAAGCCTACATCGCCCGATTGCGCCCCATAGCGATCCTCGAAAGTCACTATTGGGGGGGGGTCTTTCTCATGGCTACCCATGTATTTCCATAGAAATTTAACGTTTATTTGGAAAGTAATGAATATATAGATATTTTTAAAAGCATTCATGATTTGTGTAAATGTAATATACTATTACTCTTGTTAAAAATATGAAATGGTATTACATTTGGTGAAGAGCACATTATGACTTGTTTAGGACAAAATTTAGGACTTGAGACTTGACTTGATACTTGACGGTCTTGACTTGAGACTTGACTCGGACTTGCCTGTCTTGACTTGGGACTTGATGGTCTTGACTTGGGACTTGAGTGCTAAGACTTGAGACTTGACTCGGACTTGCCTGTCTTGACTTGGGACTTGATGGTCTTGACTTGGGACTTGAGTGCTAAGACTTGAGACTTACTTGTGACTTGTAAAACAATGACTTGGTCCCACCTCTGGCAAAATGTACCTTGATATTTTTTCAAAAGATTTCAGCGAGGAATCTCTGCTGAGTTGTGTGTCTGTGTGCGTTTTTTATTTTTGCAGTAAGTGTACAGTTGGTGTGTACAGTATGTCTGTTATTTTGCTCTAGGGTAAGTGAGTGGTGCCTTGTGAGCTGTGGAACCCTCCCACACGCCCACACCTCCAGGCACCAGAGGAGAGGCCCAGTGTGTTTGGCCCAGAGCAGGGCAAGGGCAGGTCGGCTCAGCTCCCCCGGCTGGTCTACTTCCTGCCAGGGACCACGGCTGTGTGGAGGCGCATGTCTCTTGGTTTGCGGGAGGCCGGAAAGAAGGTTAGAATAAACTAAAGTTGTTTAATTTACAGGCCCGCCAGGGCCACACTCCCATAATTCAAACTGTCTTTAAAGCATGACACCTACATTTGGTGATCGAGGCCAGCTGCGTCTGTGTCACTGTCTGTTTCACTCCTGCACAGACAGCATACTGTATAATCCAATCCACTTTTAATGTGCTATATATATACCGTTGACATTGGCCTGCACATTGTAAAAGAAGGGCAGAGCAGGTTCAGAACAAAGCATGTTCTGTGTTAAAAAGACTATCTGTTTCCTGCTTTAGTTCCTAAAAAATTGTTCCTAAAACAACTGATGGTAGGGTCTTGGTAAGAAGCACATACAAACGTACAGTATTGTTCATCCAACTCTCTTGTTACATAATTCAAAAAGAAGTTGCATTGCAACAACAATCCAGAGAGAATGGGTGATAACTGCAATTGTTCTCTGCATGGCTTGTCCATTCTGAGGTATTAATACTATGAAATGTTTCACTGTTAGAGAGAACCTCTTTGAAATGTGGTATAGGGTTCTTTCCTTGGCCCATACATGATGCATTGTGTTTTCAATGAAACACCATGATTGCCATTAGATCCAGGGGAGTGACTTGTATTAATGCATGAGGGCCGACCACAAAGGCTATTGTGGCACAGACAGTGGTTTGGTTATTCATGTGTATTGGCTTTCAGCATGTGACCCTGCGGCTCATGGTCTCCATGCCCTCAGAACGAGACCGTGCATTTGCATCCTCTCACAAACCTTCTCTGGGACACGTTATTTCCCCTGAATGAATGCATTCACACAGCCCTCCCGCTGTACAGCGGTGGAAAATTAGAGTTGGGCAGAGACAACATGCTCCTGAGCCCGTAGGCCTGCCCATTAAAAAGTCCAGTGAGCACAGAGCCAAAGCAGCTCCAGTGTCAGGAATGAATGTGGATGCAGCCCTGGATCAGATCAGGTAGCCTCACTGACTTCAGAAGAGGGCCTAATTCCAGTGGAGACCGGAACAAAAGCAGTCCTGACAATGCACATACTCTGCCCTGGATGAGTCAGACACTGTCATCAGCACACACCAACGCACGTTGTTTATTTGACTAATCCTAACTAATCTGTGTGCTTTAGATGTGTTCCTCCTCTTTAGAAACATGTGTTTTTCCCTCCACACAGGTTATGTCAAGCTCATTGCTTTTCTAACCTTGAGGTTATTGGTCTATCCCTCAGTCCATTAGCTCTGCCCCTTTGAAGGTATGTGCTCTCCAACTCCTGAATGGAGAGAACATCTGAAATCTTTATCAGTGACACAGGGAGCGGGGTCCTTGTGTGGTTCTGTGTTTGCTATATCTCCCCCGAGAGGGCATATATCACGAAGCCAGGAGAGAGCTGACTCCCCTAGCTATCAGCTTTTGCTTTAGATTAATAGATTTCTACATTAGTAAAGCCTTGACCTCATCTTTAGGAGACTTCCATTGGAAAAACAGGAAACCCTGGGATACTCATCGGATGCATTCCAGAAACTTCTGGGTTAACCATTACAACACCAGCTCCAGTGTTAAAACAGTAAAGTGTTAGTGAGGGATTTTAGAGTAATAGACAAACAATACTATAGCATTTATTTATGCTATTTAGATGAATATTTGATCATCTTCGATAGCCTGTAAAACAAACTGAATAACATGTACTAGCTACAACATAAGCCTACTACATTATACACGTGTTGCTATTAGGTCAAGCTGCTCCGGAAACAAGGCCTGTTAGGTCAAACTGCTCCGGAAACAAGGCCTGTTAGGTCAAACTGCTCCGGAAACGAGGCCTGTTAGGTCAAACTGCTCCGGAAACCAGGCCTGTTAGGTCAAACTGCTCCGGAAACCAGGCCTGTTAGGTCAAACTGCTCCGGAAACCAGGCCTGTTAGGTCAAACTGCTCTGGAAACAAGGCCTGTTAGGTCAAACTGCTCCGGAAACCAGGCCTGTTAGGTCAAACTGCTCTGGAAACCAGGCCTGTTAGGTCAAACTGCTCCGGAAACCAGGCCTGTTAGGTCAAACTGCTCCGGAAACAAGGCCTGTTAGGTCAAACTGCTCCGGAAACAAGGCCTGTTAGGTCAAACTGCTTCGGAAACAAGGCCTGTTAGGGATATACTTTCATCTGTGTCAGCAAGTCTTACTGAATTCCTTTGGTTTTGTGAGCTCAGTTGGCTATGAACCAGAGGGTCTGTCCAGCAGGACATACTGGATTAGACCACAGCTGTCCGTCTTACAGCTTCTCCCCAGAAGAAACATTTCAGTAATAACATCAGACACACTGGGCTGTGTGAATCTGGTAGGAAGAGCACAGGCGAGGTGACAGGGAACACGCTCCACCCTGGTCATCATCTATCCAACACCAACTATTCCAATAGTATAGTGCAGACAGGTGGCTTATACAGTAGAATGATGGACACTCCTTTGTATAAATCGTAAATGAAAGGACAGTATTGTCTTTGGAGGTGTGCCTGTGGGTGTGTTGGAGCCCACATGTTATCATACCCCCTACTGTGAAAGCACATTATAACACACACACACACACACACACAGTTGGGAGACAGCATAGAGTAGCACTGTAATTTAATGAATTTCTCAAAGAGAAACGACTCATTTTGGGGACAGTTGTTCTGTACTCTCCCTCGCCCTCTGACCATAACTCCATCCTCTTAATTCCTGCTTACAAGCAAAATCTCAAACAAGAAGTACGAGTGATGCGCTCAATATGGAAGTTGTCCGATGAAGCGGATGCTAAGCTACAGAATTGTTTCGCTAGCACAGATTGGAATATATACCGGGATTCATCCAATGGCATTGAGGAGTTTACCACGTCAGTCACCGGCTTCATTAATAAGTGCATCAACGACATAGTCCCCACAGTGACCGTACATACAAATACTAACAAGAAGCCATGGATTACAGGCAACATCTGCACTGAGCGAAAGGCTAGAAATGTCCCTTTCAAGGAGCAGAACACATATCCTGAAGCTTATAAAAAATCTTTATACGCCCTCCGATGAACCATCAAACAGGCAAAACGTCAATACAGGACTAAGATTGAATCCTACTACACCGGCTTTGACACTCGTCGGATATGGCAGGGCTTGCAAACTATAATGGATTACAAAAGGAAACCCAGCCGTGAGCTGCCCAGTGATGCAAGCCTACCAGACTTGCTAAATGTCTTCTATCCTTGCTTCGAGGCAATCAACACTGAACCATGTATGAGAGCACCAGCTGATCCGGACCACTGTGTGATCACGCTCTCCGTAGCCGATGTGAGTAAGACCTTTAAACAGGTTAACATTCACAAGGCCGCAGGGCCAAATGGATTACCCGGACACGTACTCAGAGCATGTGCTGACCAGCTAGCAAGTGTCTTCACAAAAATGTTCAACCTCCCTGACCCAGTCTGTAATACCCACATGTTTCAAGCAGACCACAATGGTCCCAAGAACACCTGTCTAAATGACTATCGCCCTGTAGCACTCACATCTGTAGCCATGAACTGCTATGAAAGGCTGGTCACATCAACACCATCATCCCAGACATCCTGGACCCACTCCAATTCACATACTGCCCCAACAGATCTACAGATGATGCAATCTCTATTGCACTCCACACTGCCCTTTCCCACCTGGACAAAAGGAACACCTACGTGACAATGCTATTCATTGACTACAGCTCAGCATTCAACACCATAGTGACCTCCAAGCTCATCACTAAGCTAAGGACCCTGGGTTTAAATACCTCAATCTGCAATTGGATACTGGACTTTCTGACTGGCCGCCCCCAGCTGGTGAGGGTAGGCAACAACACATCCGCCACACTGACCCTCAACACGGGGGCCCCCCATCCTGTACTCCCTGTTCACCCACGACTCCGTGGCCGCATACAACTCCAACATCATCATTAAGCTTGCTGACAACACGACGGATCACTAACAACGATGAGACAGCCCACAGGGAGGATGTCAGAGACCTGCAGTGTGGTGCCAGGACAACAACCTCTCCCTCAACGTCAACAAGACAAAAGGAGCTGGTTGTGGACTACAGGAAATGGAGGTCCGAGCATGCCCCCATTCACATCAACGGGGCTGTAGTGGAAATGGTCGAGAGCTTCAAGTTCCTCTGTGTTCACATCACTAAGGACCCATCATGGTCCAAACACACCAACACAGACGTGAAGAGGGCACGACAACGCCTCTTCCCTCTCAGGATACTGAAAAGATTTGAAATGGGCAGATTGTCAAAAAGTTCTACAGCTGCACTATTGAGAGGATCTTGACTGGCTACATCACCGTTTGTTACGGCAACTGCTCGGCATCCGACCACAATGCACTATAGAGGGTAGTGCGTATGGTCCAGTACATCACTGGGGCCGAGCTCCCTGCTATCCAGGACCTCTATGACAGGTGGTGTTAGTGGAAGGCCCTAAAAATTGTCAAAGACTCCAGCCACGCAATTCCTAGTCTGTTCTTTCTGCTACCACACGGCAAGCGGTACAAGAACGCCTGGGACCAAAAGTCTGGGACCAAAAGGCTCCTGAACAGCTTCTACCCCAAAGCCATAAGACTGCTTTTCACTGCCTACCTACATGTACATAGTACTTCAAGAAATCACCTAACCAAACCTACATGTACATATTACCTCAATCAATCACCCCAACTACCTCGTACACTGACTCGGTCCCGTGCAAAATTGTGTTACTATTTTATTTGTATCTATTTGTTAATTGTCATACCTTTTAACTGCATTGTCTGGAAAGGGCTTGTAAGTAAGCATTTCACGATAACGTCTACACTTGTTGTATTCAGCACACATGACAAATAACATTTCATTTGATTTGACAATTCTACCCTTGGTGACAGTGTAATGGTATGATGTGTTTTCCAGTAACTCCCTCAGATTGTGTTCTGGAGACTAAACACACCCTGTGATCGAGGAGTGTATGCTCGCTCCACCCACTACTATTAAGCTTTGGGAGCACTCATAGACTTCAACAGAACACTGATGAAGAGTGATGCAATGGATGAGTCGCCCTTACCACTTTTCATCTTACCAAAATAGAAGTACCTGCTGTGTATGGTGGCGTACTCTGAAATCCCTCCTTTTCTCAGAAGTCTTCATACTAAAGAGGAAGTCGATTAATATCTGAGATAGCTGGAGCATTCAGAAGCATGGAGTCTGGTTTGCGGTAATGGATTAAAGTGTTGTAGTATGGTAATATTTACATTTTAGCCAGAGATGACAGCCTATTACTGGCTTTTGCATTGTGATTTGTTAAGTTTTCAAGGCAGAGGCTTGGAAGTGTCTGTGTGGGTCTGAACGGAGCCACTGTCCTGCCAAGATACATGAGAGGAGATGTGTCAGTCTCAGCCAGGGCCCTTGCCTTGCTCTCCTAACTGGGCTGACTGATCACAGAAATGTGCTTCAGACTGTCACTACACATGCTAGTTTCTCATCACCATTTATTACTGTACATGTTGGGAGAAACATTGATATACCCACATTCATGAAAATACTTTACAAGAGAAATATAACAAAAACGCTATATGGGCATGACAATGTGTAGGCTTACTCATTTATGGTGATTCCAGCTTGCCATAATAACAAAACTTTTATTTTATGCCAACCTATTAGTGCTGAGCGATTAGTGCTTTTTCGATTTATGTGGGTTATGTGGGTTGAACGCTGTAATAACACAGAATAAAACAATTAATAAAAGTCTTATGATGGTAGTGACTGCTCATTACTGCTTATCACTTATTAACCATCATTTATTCACATTACTTTACTACAATATGTCAGTTATGTATATTACATTTGTTTCATTTGATGACATTATCACTATAGAGCTGCTGCCTAAATGCTGACTATATCACTATTTTAGCAGTTCTTCAAAGTAAAGTATACTTTTATGACTTCTGAATACCAACTATAAATAACTTAGACCAGGATTCCCCAACTGGTGGCCCTTGGGCTGAATTTGACCCCCAGTTTTCTGAGCTAAACAAAAAATAATAATAATTGTTGGACATAAAAGACATGTGGACTACAGGAAACGGGGCTGTAGTGGAAAATACATTTTTGGGAAATCTGTTCCAAAGTATTCCCACGCATAATAGAGAGATATACAGTATGTGATCATATACAAATGTACACAAGGTTTTAAATGATTATGTTTTTGTCATATTATTTATTGCGGTCAATTTTCAGTCTACAAATAATTTGTAATTATTTTCCGGCCACCTGACCATCCGTTTAAGACAAAATCAGCCTGAGGCTGAATGTAGTTGATGATCCCTGACTTACATCATGTATTTTCAGGTAGAGATACCTCGCAAAGCAACTGCTCTCTATCCCTCTCAATTGAGCATTCTTCTGTCTCTTCTCGTAGCAGGCGTAAAATAAATACACAGACCAGACAAGTAGGCACACAATGGACTATGGTCATTGGCTAAACTATGTAGAATATTGGCCTGTTAGAAACTACAACTCCCTACTACATCACACAGTTCTGGCTTGAACTGATTTTTCTCTAGAGAAACTGCGCAATGTGTGCATTGAGCTCACAGAAAAAAATGAGCGAAATGGAATTCTAAAAAATGTAACCAACGTTGGTCAATTAGTTGTTTAAAAAACAAAAAATACCAGAAATGTTGGTTAGTCGCTAAGAACTACAATCTATATATCAGTGTCCAATCAATGGCACCATTTCTGCTGTTTATTTCCAAGTCAACTTTGAATTCACAGTGAAAATACATATACGTAACAGGATTACCTCAACAGCTAGAGGTCATCAATCTGATGACCTCGATAGTGGATGAGTCATTTCCAGCTATGATGTTGCCTCCTTCTTTTCTATCTAACACACCCCACCCTTCCTGCTGGAGAGAAAGCTATTATAATCAGCTGTGAGAATGTAACGTCATTCCACATGAATATCCTGGTGTTGGAAAGGGTGAACCATATTGGGAAATTTCCTCAGGTTCAAAGGAAAGTGGGAAGCTATGAGTTCTGGCATTATTGGGGAGGATATGGCAGGGGATTTAACCTAACCATCAAATGCTATATGACATGTCTTTCATCTTGTAGAAAAGGTATCTGGCAGAGGAGTGCTGTGTCTGTGTGTAGGACCTGTTGAGTGCCAGTAGATTTGTCAGTACTTATTTTATATACTGTCCCAAGCCCTCTCTTCTCTGTGCTGCCTGCCTGTCCGCCTGACTGACTTTATAAGGAACTTCCTGTGTGGTGACATCACACACGCACCAAAGTGAAGAGGGCTGCTTTGTTATGGGAGGGGAAAGGAGAGGGGCGGAGGCATGGAGTAATATTTAGCACACAAAGTTCTCCAGTTAATCCTATCCATTCAATTTATCTGTCCAATCTAGTCTTTTTTCATTTCATTCTCTTACACAGTACTATGTTTCTTCACTACACTACACTACACATAAAAATGAGGGGTTCAACAAGGGTTCTTCTAACATCCTCAAAGTTCTTTGAAGAACCTTAGGGTTCTTGGCACTGAAAATTGTGCCCAGAAGGTTCTTCCAAGAACTCCATATAAGGTGGGGTTCATCGAGGAACCTCCTTAGTTGGTGGGGGTTCCTGCAGGAACCTAACTGACCATCTGAAACATTTGGATTTGAATTTGAAAGGACAGCAGGTGCAGGCACTTAAATTAAAAATGTAAAGGTCTCCTCAAGTTAATGGCCAGCAGCATACCACCCTGCATCCCACTGCTAGCTTGCTTCTGAAGCTAAGCAGGGTTGGTCCTGGTCAGTCCTTGGATGGGAGACCAGGTGGTGTTGGAGGGCCAGTAGGGGGCACTCTTTCCTCTGGTCTAAAAAAAATATCCCAATAACCCAGGGCAGTGATTGGGGACGCTGCCCTTTGTAGGGTGCCGTCTTTCGGATGGGATGTTAAACAGGTGTCCTGACTCTCTGAGGTCATTAAAGATCCCATGGCACTTATCGTGAGAGTAGGAGTGTAAACCCCAGTGTCCTGGCTAAATTCCCAAGCTATCCCTCAAACCATCACGGTCACCTAATCATCCCCGGCTTACATTGGCTCATTCATCCCCCTCCTCTCCCCTTTAACTATTCCCCAGGTCGTTGCTGTAAATGAGAACATGTTCTCAGTCAACTTACCTGGTAAAAAAATTTAAGGTTTGTCCCTTTGTATGATCTAAATTGATATTGTTTTATGGTGATACCATCTATCTTTTGATATTTGTGCACATCTTTCTAAAACAGAAAATGGACACAATTCAATGGATATCAATCAACAAAGAGGTAAGAATATGTATGCAATAAGAATATGTTGAAGGCCAGCTGGATTGGGTGCAGATGACTGAACTGCTCACTTTTTGTGTCTGTGTATGCAGGTATACAGAGGAAGAGGCATACAAAGGTATGTGAATTGGTGTTGGTATGTTATGCAGATCACATGTACCATCCTCCTCCCTTACCTCTTCAATGAATATCCCATAGGACTCTACATTATGGACAAGGTATGTGTATGAAAACAATTATCAAAACTTTTTGTTCCATTATCATTTACCACAAAAACCAAGGTATGAATACTGTCTTGTGCATGTTTTGTTAATCATCTGTATAATTACTATTTTTGGGATTCAAATACTTCACCCTCTTTACACCTCTGATGAATATAACAGGAAACCTGTTTGATCACCATGCACTGCAAAATCATTCTGGCTATGGATACGGAGAACATCAACACATTAACATCAACACAGAGGATATACCCATTGGACTTGGGGCTCTGCTGGGAGTTTACCTCATATTTGGATTTTTTTTATTCTGCTTTGTCACTAAAATCATAAAAAACACTGACATCTAAAATATTGTGTTATTGTTATGCCTATTATTAATAATAATATTGGGGGGGGGGGGGGGGTCCCATCAAAAGGTTATTGGATAATCCATCAAAAAGGGTTCTTCAAAGAACTTATGGGGGTTCCCCCACAGTTTCAATTTGAAGAACCCCTAAAGGATATTCCATATGAAATCACTGTAAATAGGTAATGCCAACAAAAGCTGTCAAAGTAAACAAAGCAATATGTATTTACTGTGCAGACTTGATTTTATGCAGTTACACAGAAATCATATGCAACACACAGCTCTCAAGCTCACCTTCATATCCACAAACACCCATGCAGTAATCTGATCTCACAACCCCACCATTCTCCTGCTGGCAACAACTGGCCTAAAGGAATTTAAAAAATGTCCTTGAAATTATAAAGGGGGATTAGAGAGAGCCTGGTCCATCCACGGGTAAATATCTAATGATAAGCCTGTTAAGTCCGGGGGCCAAGGCTGGCTATGGAGATTTACCAAGTCAAGCAATACGCACACTTTGTTCCCTCCACTCACCTCCAGTTTCTGTCTCTATTTAGTTAACAATGCACTTGTTTGTAGACATTGTATGACTTGCGTTTGGTTAACATGCATGGTTGTAGCTGGTTTGTTTAGCCTAGTTACACTACGTGAGTATGTGGACATCTGCTCGTCGAACATCTCATTCCAAAATCATGGGTATTAATATGGAGTTTGTCCCCCCTTTGCTGCTATAATGGTCTCCACTCTTCTGGGAAGGCTTTCAACTAGATGTTGAGACATTGCTGCGGGGACTTGATTCCATTCAGCCACAAGAGCATTAGTGGGGTCGGGCACTGATGTTGGGCGATTAGGCCTGGCTCACAGTCCGCGTTTCAATTCATCCCAAAGGTGTTTGATGGGGTTGAGGTCAGGGCTCTATGCAGGCCAGTCAAGTTCTTCCACACCGATCTCAATGAACCATTTCTGTATGGACCTCGCTTTGTGAACGGGGGCATTGTCATGCTGAAACAGGAAAGGGCATTCCCCAAACTGTTGCCACAAAGTTGGAAACACAGAATCGTCTAGAATGTCATTGTATGCTGTAGCATTAAGATTTCCCTTCACTGTAACTAAGGGGCCTCTTCCGAACCATGAAAAACAGCCCGAGAACATTTTTTCTCCTCCACCAAAATGTACATTTGGCACTATGCATTGGGCAGGTTCTCCTGGCATCCGCCAAACCCAGATTCGTCCGATGGTGAAGCGTGATTCATCACTCCAGAAAACGCGTTTCCACTGCTCCAGAGTCCAATGGCGGCGAGCTTTACACCACTCCAGCTGACGCTTGGCATTGCACATGGTGATCTTAGCCTTGTGTGCGGCTGGTCGGCCATTGAAACCCATTTAATGAAGCTCCCGACAAACAGTTATTTTGCTGACAGAGGCTGTTTGGAACTCGGTAGTGAGTGTTGCAAGTGAGTACAGGCGATTTATGCGCTACGCGCTTCAGCACTCGGCAGGCCCATTCTGTGAGCTTGTGTGGCTTGTCACTTCGCGGCTGAGCCTTTGTTGCTCCTAGAGATTTCCACTTCACAATAACAGCACTTACAGTTGACCAGGACAGCTCTAGCAGGCAGAAATTTGACGAACTGACTTGTTGGAAAGCTGGCATCCTATGAAGTGCCACGTTGAAAGTCACTGAGCTCTTCAGTAAGGCCATTCTACTGCCAATGTTTGTCTATGGAGATTGCATGGTTGTGTGCTCGATTTTATACACCTGTCAGCAACGGGTGTGGCTGAAATAGCCGAATCCACTAATTTGAAGGGGTGTCCACATACCCTTGTTTATATAGTGTAGGTTGAACGGACACACACAAAGTTTATAATGGCCGGAGTTGTTCCAGCAGATATTCAAGCAGACAGAGAGATATAGTGTCCGACTTGAGTGACTGGTATGGGACATTATGACCAGAGTAAAGTCTATAAAGGACATTTCTGTTGTTTCATCATCTGAGCTGCCCAGTCAATATTCTGACAAACACAGAACAGGTCCCAGGTAAACAGAAATGTCCACAGGCATCAGATAAGGAGCAACAGTCAGACGACGTGGACTCCATTCAGTTACCATGCAGGATAATATACTGCGGCGATAAGAGTGTTTCTCTGTGTGTTTGCTGAGGGTCGATCCACCTCAAAAAGCACAACAAAGAGGATTTCAACAGCCACCATCTCAGATTGTTCTGAAATTGTTTCTGTTGTTCAAAACAGATAAGATTAGCATTCTTGCAACATTAGTTTGTTGAAATATAATTGAATCTCTGAGAAATTAAGCTAATTGATTGCAGGATTCCTATAATATTGAATAAATATAGTACCTAACACCCGGTTTGGACCAAACTTTTTGCTAATAATGAGTTAGACATGAGGAATCCAAAGAAATAGTCAAAAGCCACCCACGGACCCCCCCCCCCCACACACACCCCATGGAAATTCCACCCCAACAATTAGTATTTAGTTTCACTTCTCTATGTTTGAGAAGTAGTATGGATAGCAGGAACAGCACCATCTAGTTGTCAAACCTGGTAATATAAGGATCTAGGATGGGACATAAACTCAACCACTTCAATTACAAATTTCTCTGAACTGGGGCAAAAACCATCACCAAATTCACTGAGAATACATTACATAGGATGAAGAAACAATACTCTGAGCCGCATTTCCATACTACTTGTCAAACATAAAGAACTGATACTACTGTATATACTTGTTGGGGTGGGATTGGCATAGGGTGTGGGGGGTCCGTGGATGGCTTTTGACCACTTCTTCGGATTCCTCATGTCTTACTCATTGTTAGGAAAAAGTTTGGCCCAAATCGGATGTTGGGTACTATAATTATTTAATAGTATATGAATCCTATACACTTGGGTGCAATCAAGTAGCTTAATTTCTCAGAGATCAAAATAAATTTCAACAAACTAATGTTTCCGGAATGCTTATCTGTTTCCAACTACAAGAACACTTTCAGAACAATCTGAAATGGTGGGTGTAATGGTTTGCTGAAATCGACATGGAACGACCCTGTGCCTACCTCCTTATCTCCACTGGAGACATCCGTATTACCTAAACCTACTCCTCCTCTCTGTCTCCCCTCAGCTTTGTGTGTGAGCGTTTACATTCATTTTGTCTTTGTTCCAAAGAGTCTAGCTGGAAACGATAAAGCACAGCTACAAACAGAGTGTTGATAAAGTCTATGGTACATCCAGAATAAGACTGACAGAGGTATGTGTGTGTTGTATTCTCTGTGCTATGCAGTTGTGTTCAGACAGGTTAAGATTCAGTCTGGGTCCTCAAACAACCTCTGTCTGCCCAGGGACTGCCAGGGATCAGCCAGTGTGGCGTCACACAAAGCCATGAGCACAGAACAGCTCATTTAATCCCTACCTGAGTTGCTAACAAAAATTATCCTTATCTTCATGTTGTAATGCAAAATGCAATTTAGCCAACTTACCGTACAATATGTATTCCCCTCTCTCCAGTCCAACTAATACAAAAGTGTAAGACTACGGTCTCCAAAGGCCACAATTTGTGCTGTATTTATTTGTTATTGATAAGCACTCTAAACACTTACTCCCAGCATAATCTGTAAAACCTAAAATACTGCAACATACAATAAAATGTACAACACTCAAGGACTGTAGATAAAACGGACTTTTGTTATGTCAGATGATAGTGTAGCCCAGGGATTTTCAACTCTTACGCTATGAGGTCCGGAGCCTGCTGGTTTTCTGTTCTACCTGATAATTAATTACACACACCTGGTGTTCCATGTCTAATTCAGTCCCTGATTAGAGGGGAACAATGAAAAAAATGCACTGGAACTGACTTTGAGGTTCAGTGTTCAGTTTGAAGGCCACTGTTGCCTACTGCACAGTAAAGGGGTGGCAGGTAGCCTAGTGGTTAGGGGGTTTGACTAGTAACCGAAAGGTTGCAAGATCAAATCCCTGAGCTGACAAGGTGAAAATCTGCGCCTGAGCAAGGTAGTCAACCCACTCTTCCTAGGCCGTCATTGAAAATAAAAACTTGTTCTTAACTGACTTGTATAGTTAAATAAAAGTTTTTTAATAAAGCAATCACACAATTTTAATCAATGTGTACCAACTATTAATTACACAAAATATCTGTAAATGTATAATTCTTAGTGAAGCCTGCAAAACACATATAGCCGCATAAATTATTTTAGGTATGCATATACATTATTCATGTAAAGTGAAACATAATATCTTCATCAATAGTCGACTGTGCAGGTGTTGTGTGTGCAGGCCGCTAAATGGAAAGCTGTGTCTTTAAGAGTTGGGTGAAAGGCGGAGCCAGAGTATATTCTTGTAGCGTGGTGGAGCTTAAAAGAACATCACTCACAACAATAGTATTTATTGAGTAGTGTCTCAGAACAGAAAGAATAGGTACTGTACCAAATGCGTTGTACTTTATTTCTGCTCAGTACAATAGCAGACTGAAGCTTGTAAGTTGGGCTATACTAACGTCTACTGCAAAACAACACGGGAAGTAGAACTGTCGCCAGAAGAGGATTCTTAACGTTTCTAAGTAACAGCTGAGGGAAAACTGCGAGGTTGTAAGGTGAGCTCTAAAAACATCTTGATTTGCAGTGACGTGTGTGTGTGTGTGTGTGTGTGTGTGTTGATGACGGCAACAGGGTTTGATGCAACTCTTATCTCAGCCGGTACATTGTATCCCGCCGTTATAATATATTTATAATACTGCTATGCCTTTTCATACTAAACACTACTATACAATATGTTAATCTATTCAAGGTTGGAACAACTTGTTCTCCCTGTATAGCTAAAATTAGGCCTGCGCTTTTAATTCCAGTATGTGACAGCGATTTGGTTCTTTATAGAGACCAAATCAGTCACATACTGGAATTAAGTGTAGGACCCATGTCATGTAAATACAATACCGATATATAACTGTACTGATTTGGGGTGAAAAGTTGATAGTTGCATATTGGTATATTATTTTTGCGATATATATATCGCAATATTCTTTTTAACGATATTACTGTTGTTTTTGCGCTAGTCAGCTGTACCTGCACCAAAACTGCAGTATTTTTTTTTTGCTTTAGCTTGCTCTCCATCTTTTAAAATCTTGAGCCAATATGTTTTCAGCACTTTTATTTCCGTGACGGATCAAAACTCGTTTTCTCATGGCTCTTTCTTGTCCATGTGCAGCAGGCATATAGTGAGCAATATGTTTGGAACAGCGAATCGCAATAAAATCACAGTATGGAATAGCATTCATACAGAATCGCGAAACCTATAGAATTGCTATACCTATCGAATCGGCAGCTAAGTATCATGATAATATTGTATCGTGAGGTCCCTGGCAATCGCCCGGCTTACTGACGATGTCAAGAATCAAGAAGTGATGGATCCTTATTTCATCAGTTACTTGAGATTGGAAAAAACTTATATTATGGAGTGAGCCACCTACTTTTAAACTCGAACAATCAATCCTGTAAAGCAAGGGGGGGTGTGCACTGTTTGCTTGCAGCACAGGTAGAGCGGGTATGGTTGCTCGGGAAACCGCTGCATTGATGTCGTAAGTGGGGTGTGAACCTCTTCTTTCTATGTTTTTCTGTGCCTAATGTCGCTGTGTATAATAAGGTTATGTCCCGAAATGTTACCATATAGGGCTCTGGCCGAAAGTAGTGCACTGTAGGGAAAATGTGTGATTTATCAGATGTGCACAAAGTTCTCATGTTAGTGTGTAGCATATATGGTGTGTAAAACCATACCTCTTGACCTGGAGTGACTGTGCTGAGCTCGAATAGGCCTGTGTATTACTCTTTTGATAGTACGCTATGTATGTCAAATAGAGATGGTCATCATCATCATAAGTGTGTGTACCACACCTCTTGTCTTCCCACACAACAAAAAATCCTCTGCTCTTTGAAATAATTTGCCTGCAATGTTCCCATTCATTATTTCTCCATGACTACCACATGTGTTTAATCCTGGTGTTGCCTCTAAATACACTAGTAAACTGATCAAACGCACATCCTTAAGTGGGGTGCAGGGCCGAAAAAGGTTGGTATAAAATAAATGGAGCCCTCACACTCGTAAGCGCCACCACGTACCTTTATTCAAACAACGTTGAAGTGATCTGACGAAGTTTCTTGCAGGATCTAAACATGTATTTTTTGTGAATAAAGGTACATGGTGAAGCTTATGAGTGTGTGGGCTCTATTTCTTTTAAGCCTCTAAATAAACAAAATGTAAACTATGGTTAACCAGTGCCAGGATGAACTTTTTGCACCTGTTGCCAGAGGAAGTGCGAGCCTCTCAGAGTTCATTATCAAGGATCAAGTTGCGTACTATCCCCTCCGAACTGAATCCAGGGCCCTGGGCAAGGGATGGGAGAGATGCCATGTTGGGCAATTTGGCCTGAGCTGATGTCCTGGGCTGTTGTTCCAGAGCTTTGTTTCTGAATGACCAGCTGTCTGGGCAGCACATCAATCTGTCCATTCTCTAGAACTGCTGAGTTCTTAAAGGACCGTGGATATGTTCTTACTTCTTGATGATGGATGGTTGACGATAGATAGATATTGTTCTGGCCATGAATTTATTGTACATACAAACCACAACACGCATTGACTGAACTATTCCTCCATATGATCAGCTGTAAATGGCATAGACCTCTGAAGTTATGGTCTCCATCAGTTGAGCAGAGATGACCCTTAGTCCCCCAGATTAGGTCTAGCCACTCTACCCAAAGGAAGTCAGCGGCTGTTGTGTGATGCACTCATTCCCCTCTTTCTGGCCACAGGTTCCTAATTAAAGGTCATGTCACCAGAATAAGTTTATGGTCTGTATGTAGGGCAGCCCAGCCCCCAAAGTGACTCCTCTTAGCAACACTCTATGCAGGTTTTATTGTCTTCTCAGGAATTCAGCATTCTGTGTTGATCTTGCCAACCCCATTGTCACACCTCTGAGAAGCAGAGGTTCTGTTGTGATTACATCATGTAGGTCTGATATCTGGAGGTTAAATTTACAGTAATACTATTGGTCAACAGCTCAGATTTTTAATCCAAACAACTCAGATGCTTATAAAATGGTATTCGATTAATTGTTCTTCCTCTTATGTTCCTGACTTTCTGTGGTGAGATACCTACACTCTTTATCTCTCCCTCTCGTGAGCTATGGGCCATGGCACACACCATGGTTTCTTTGTCTCTCTCTCTAACCATGCTTAGAATAAGTAAGGGATAAACGCCAATGTTCTGTACATTGCCTTGGAAATAATGTACAATGCAGCAGAGTTCATTTTTCTAAGGCAATGTACAGAACGGAGGTGTTTATCCCGCTTATACCACAGTTGCCAAAGAAAGCATTCATTTACCAGTAGGCATACCTTTGTTTCGTTGATATTTTCATAGGCAATTCATACTTATCTTTTTGGTTGCTAGAGACGCAACCCAGTCGTTCGTTCGATTAGTTTGATTTGATATTGATGGATGCGACCCAGTTCTTATTCCTTGCTTGCTGCTAGCTAACCAACTAGTTACGGCTATACAGTCACGACCTCTGCAGCCAGAATAACTGCAAAGTTTATTCCGTTGCGTTTGTTTAAGATGTTTATCCCGCTTATCCCACAGTTGCCAAAGAAAACAATACTATAATCACATTTACCGGTAGAAATAAAACATTTTAATTTATATAAGCAAATTCATACTTTCATCTTTTGTTTGCCAGTCGTTTGTTCTTTATGTTCCGTTGACATGCTCGCTGGCAACGTTCTTATTCTTTGCTTGCTAGCTACGGCTAACAGTCATGAACTCTGCAGCCAGAAGCTAGCTAAATAGTTTGTTGCTAGAAAACCTACCAATATAATAAGCAAATGAAAAAATATAAGTTGCTGAAAACAGCTGGTCAAACTAGAAACGTGGGAGTATTTTACAGCATAGTGCCACTTGCGTCATGACTGCAACAGTAGGGACCAGATAAATTCATGTTCACCGAGTTAGGTCATCAGATGCTCCAAAAATGTCTATGCACAAATCAATGCTAGCTAGCTACATTTTTTTCCTCGTTAGACCTGCGTTTCAAATGTATCTAATTTCCGTTTGTGTGGTTGTTGGTTTAGCTTTCTGTAACTTTGTAGCAAGTACAGTCTGCATGTGTAGGCGCTTATTGCGTCATGATTGCAAGGTGTCCCGACATTTTTTCCAACTGTGCCGTTAACTGGTTTTAATGTCCATTCTAGAATGCCCTTCTAACAATCAGAAACGAGTATTCAACAATGCTGTGGTATAATGCGTTGTAACGTTTGTTAATGCTTTAACTTAAGCTTTATGACTTTTGTGAATACATTCATTTTACAAAATAAATAACTTGTATTTAGAATTCCATTCTCAGATATTTCTTCATTGCCTATTACTGTAACTATTGCATATTGCTAATTATCTTAATGGAGTCAGATAAACATTTTAATAGGCTAATTGCTTAATCTTATTCCAATCACATGTGAGGTATATACAATGTATAATATCATACTTATCAAATATTACTGCCCACTACACAGACATAAAACACCAATGTGTCGTGAAGGAATGACAGTTACTGGCCATTACTCATCTGACCTGGGATGAATGTTCTCCTGAAGACTGAATACATTGGAACATTTAGTTAATAATGTGCTGGTGTTCTTTTTTTTACACTTTGTTCTGCATATATGACTTGATTTCCTCCCTCTGAACCTTGCTTGCATTGTTTAGTCAGCCCTGACACACATTTGACATGACTCGAACATCCAGGTCATCTGACATTGGGAGTGCTTGCAACACCAGGCATATCTCTGGTTACAGGAACAGTCTCATTTAAAAGAGATCTCTTGCAGTCAGAGCTACCTGTCTGCTGGGACTCAATCAACACTCTGCTGTTGTAAAAAGACACTGTCATTGGTTTGGTTAAAAAATCAGCCATCATGTTGGGGGGCCCCCAGATAGCATATTATGGCAAAATGTGTAGAATTAAAGGAAATTAGTTTTAAAACTGAAAAATTCTCTCTCAGACTCATGGCAAAATGTGTACAATAGCAGAACATTTGCTTTAAAATGTCAAATTGGCCTCATGAAATAGTGTGAACAATAACATGAGATGAGTTATAAAACAGCACATGTTTTGCTTTTTAACTGGATTTCCTTTTTTCTGATACTTGGAGAAAGCTTTTAACTGGAGATGTTCTGATATTGACTAACTACAACAGCAGAGGATTGTCTCATGTTGGTGGAAATGTGTCAATGAACATAAAGAGGATATCTAATTGTGCTTTTATTACCGGTTCCTGCCTTGGACCCCCTTCACTTTCACTCATGTTCCTGCCTCTTGTCTGTGTTACAGGTCCAGCAGTAGCAGCCAGCTGGGCGAGCCGAGTGTTTCCTGGCTTTGATGCGACCCAATTGTGCCTGGAGCATGTGCACAGCGGGCCTGACTGCCCAGGAGATCTGTTTACCTGCAGACAGCCCCTTCCTGCGGGCCAGTCACTGTCTCAGCATGGCTGGAGCCAAGCCCTCATGGAGCCACCGCCATGAGCTGGACAAGTAAGTCCCCATGTGAGTCCTTAGTTACAAGAAGAACATGTTTTATTAGTTCATAGATGCCTTAAAGAAGTCAATACAACTCAACCAAAACATTGGAATTTCCATGGAAAAGGGCTGTTGGGAAAGATCCCAAATCTACATTTAGGCTATTGTTTGTAACATCAGAGTATAATGCTTGTATGGATGTTAACCCCAACACATGTTCATGTCATCTTCACCAATCAACTGCATTACCCTTAGAAACGATTTTGACTACCACCACCGATTTCTGTATGCTAACCAGCTTTACAAACGGGAGTTAACATTTAGCAGTCACTTCTTCTAGACCTGAAAACTTCTAAATGTTATGCAGCGAAATAGGCAAATATATCAAAATCGGACTTAAGTAACCACATTGTGGGCCTGTTACAATACGAATATCCACTTTGTTAGATCAGGTTTGTTGAATGTGCGCCAATCTGGTCCATAACGCGGTCTGCGTTCCATTAACCCCTTAAACACATCTATATTTTACTAAGTGTATTCCTGCAGGGATGGTTGGAATTGCTATAACTACATGTACAGTATCTGGGACAATTACTCAACTATGTGCATCATACCTTTTTACAGCTTGTACTTCAGTATGGATCCAGCACCAACAGAATACAACTTTCGATTTCAGCAGCAGGTGCCACCATCGCTCAATTCTGAGAGTAAGTACAGGACCCAACCACTGTAGATTCTATTTCTATGTTACCAACCACCACTTACACCCACAGTCCTTCCTTTTGCCCTCTGCCTTATACACAGCCTTACAAGGAGGGATTTAATACCATGTCTCTGAGCCAACTGATGGAGGTTTTCTTGTTTCTATAAGAATAGAGAGCCAGAATGCTGGCTTCCCAGGATCTGCTTGAAGTATATCCTGGGGGATGTTTAACCAACCAACCAATCATACTGTATATTATGTGCATACTACTTATGCTAGTTATTACTCTTTTCTTCTACTTTTTATTACTACTTGTTCTTTTTTTACTTTTTGTATTTGGCATTTGATTCTTGACTGATGTTATTGTACTGCATTGTTGAGGAGCGTCAGCAAGTAAGTATTTCACTGTACCGTGTGCATGTGACCAAAACTAGGTGCTTTCAAGTAATTACCGTAATGTGTGTCTCTCTGACCTCCACACTTCCAGGAACCGTTTAACCTAGGGACCATGCTAGGAGCCTGGCTAAAGTTAATTAGTGGTGCACTATGGTTGTAACTTTCTTTGGTAGTTACCAAATGCTGATATTTTGATTGAATTGGTTTTCTAACCACCTTCTCCCTGCAGGACAGAAACATAGCCCTGGTGCACAGTGGTTACCCCCAAAGAAGTCCCGTCCCACTCATCTGTCCCTGTCATCCAGCATTGAGCCCTCCACCCCTAGCTCTGCTGAGGATGACCAGGTGGTCCCGTCCTTCCAGAGGTTGTCTGTGTACGAACACTGCAGTCCCCCCCACACACCTAGCCGGGGGGCCAAACCCCTGCCTCCTCTCCCTGGGCGGGCAGACCTTTCCCCTGACCAGGCCATGGACAATGAGGTGGAGTTCTTCACCAGTTCAGATGACCAACGCTGCTTGGTGCCTGAGCAGTGTCACCCCAAACCCTCTGCCTTTCGCTATGGAGCCCCCAGCCGCAGGAGCTTCAGGGGCTGTGGGCAGATTAACTATGCCTACTTTGAGGGACCTGCGGGGCAGCAAAGACAACAGGAACAGAAGGAGCAGCAGCGGGTACAGGAACAACAACGGGTACAGGAACAACAGCGGGTACAGGAACAACAGCGGCAACAGCACGAGCAGCAGGAACAACAACAGAGGTTGGAGCAGGAGGTGCGGGAGCAAGCAGAGCAGCAGCCAGTGTGTCCCAGACAGCAGGACCGAGCCCAGAGGAAGCTGCGGCGCTCTCACTCCGGCCCTGCTGGCTCCTTCAACAAGCCCACGTCGCTGCGCCTGCCCTGTCACCACCGCCACACTCAGGGCATGGACAAACCAATGGTGCCCCCCCGCGTGCCCATCCCCCCACGGCCCATCAAGACTGCAGACTACCGCCGCTGGTCAGCCGAGGTGTCGTCTGGGGCATATAGTGACGAGGACAAGCCCCCCAAGGTGCCCCCCAGGGACCCTTTGTTGTCTCAAGGCAGCTCCCGTACCCCCAGCCCCAAGAGCCTCCCCTCGTACCTTAACGGTGTTATGCCCCCCACACAGAGCTTTGCCCCAGACCCTAAGTACGTGAGCTGGGGTTTACAGAGGCAGAACAGTGAGGGGTCTCCCTGCATCCTGCCTGTCATGGAGAACGGCAGGAAGGCCAGCACCACACACTACTTCCTGCTCCCACAGCGGCCGGCCAACCTGGACAAACTTTACCCGGAGAAGATACTCCAGGATGTGGACTGCCCGGCAGGTCGCAGTAGAGGGGCTTCAGACCCAGAATGGGATTGTCAGACCAAGAGGAAAGTACAGGTGGATATAGTTTGACCCGGAGGAGACAAATTAGGGAAGGACTCCAGTGGACACGCGCAATTAACCACTGGGGACACAGTGCCTCAGGATGCTGAGGCCTTCAAACACTTACTGCTGCTTTAACACTGACGACTTTGGTAGTTTTTACCTCGCTATTCTAAAAACAGGGTATTTGATATACCATTTACAGTTACTGGGACTTTAGGAACTGCAACTACAACAAAGATGCATGATCTAAATGTTGTCTCTAACTATTGAGTGTGTGGGTAATATGTAACCATTTTTAGAGTTTTCTTTTTATATGATTTAATATTTTAGTACATTGAGTATATGTAAATGTTTTTCTGATACAGTGGTGCAGTTAGCGTATAAGCTGCCTCAAGTTCTCAGTTGTGTGTGTGTGTCACATGTATAGGATGTTTTGTGAGGTGTATGTTGTTGTTGATATTGCTTTTGTGTCTCAGAACTTGGGGACAAAGGGTCAGTAAAGCAATCATTATCTCGTATTGCATATATGAAGTCTAAAGAAGAGGCCAATGTATTGAAACCCTTTATGAAGGATTCTCCACCCACATCCCCACTCTAACTCCTATTATGTATAAGCATGAATATAGGAATGCACATATGTTTCCTGCCTTGTTGATATTTCAGTCTTACTCAGGCCACTATGTTTATGAATGGAAGTGTATTTCTGTGTTTCCCTCACTGGACATACACTCTGTACCAGTGGGAGAGTGGAATAATGGTATGCCTATCTCCAGTGGAATGTCTAGTGCAGTTTGTACTTTGTGCGAGGGGTGCAACTGTGTTTGTGTTTTCCCTGCTGATTTTGTGACTTTTCTACCATATCGTAGAAAACTAGGTTAACAATATTTGTTACTGTTCTCTGCCTGTTTTCAGCACTGCTGCCAAATACACGGTTGTAAAGAGAGTCCTCCCTAACCCTTATGCTACTTTCAGTGTCCAGGTCATTTTGTGTTGCACAAAAATGTGCCTGTTGAACATATGTGAATGTATGATTTTCTTACTGTTTGGGCAGCTCAGTAGCTGGTCAAGCTGTGAGTCATTGTCTGTCACTAATTGTCTTCAATACTACCTCCCAATGACAATACAAATCAATATATACCCAAAAACCTTGTGGAACGTAATCCTAAAATAATTTAAAATGAAACCTCTAAATTGAAACTGAAACATTGCCAAATATTTCTCAAACGCCCTTAGTGAAAATATGAAGTGTATTAAAATCCAAACCACTACTTCACTAACCATAGACCATTTACCATATTACAGAATGACCGGACCTTTCCTTTGACAATATTTCGACTACACCAAGTGATCGTGGATCCCAGAGACGTTGGGCTCACCTGATAACATAGACATATTACCCTTGACTGTGTGGGGCTTACCTACCTGAAACAGACTTTCCTGTTCTGCTAATGCATTCCTGCCTGACATGATTGCAGTGGGTGTGGTCCAGAGACTTTGGCTGCTGGCGGCCAGGAAATGATATGGATTTTATTGTAATAGATTATTCAAGAACCATAATGATGACATAGTGAATTTAGCAAGTGCATCGAAGTAACCCTGGATATAAAACATGGTGGTTGAATTGGATAGCAGATTAGCTCTACAGTCAAATGGTCACTTAAGTACATTTTCCCTCAAAGGGAAAACAAACCTAGTAGAGGCCATGTCGTTTTATATTTAATGTATAATACATTGTTTACATTGTACACTGATATGTTATTTAATCTTAACCTATTCCCATGTCATTTAATCTTAACCTATTCCCATGTCTTATCAGAAACAATGAAATCAAATGAAGACTAGTTCATTGAAAATAATTGACATCTGCTGTGGTGAAACAAATGCACTGGGAGTAAAGAACATGATGCTGTGTTTATTTAATATAAATACACTAGTCATTATGAATATTTGATCAATGTATCAGTCTTTTAAAGGGAAAAATAAAATGACTTATTTATGAACCGGCCTTTGTTCTGTACTCTGTTGAATGGTGTGAGATGAACTCTGATTCAGCTGTTTGGCCTGTTTTATCACCCCCACCCACACCCTCGTGCAGTGCCTCATTACAGTTGGCTGCAGTCCAAACACACAGCAGAGCGACTTATTCAGACAGGTATACATTACCTTCCCCTTCCTGGTTGGAAGTATGACTCTCCCCCCCGGCTACCTGTTGAGCAACTCAGAGGCCAGGTAACCTGGTTCCTCAGGTCTTCAGTGCTTCATGTTGCCTTGTTTCACTGAGTCCATAGCTTGAATGATGACTGGAAAAGTTATCTTATTTGAAAAGATTTGTCAGTGCAGTTACTCATTTTTATAGTACAGGACAGCTATGCACACAGAGCAGGACTGAAATCATTAGCCAAATCCAATATAGGGTGCGGTCACCTGCTCAACATTATTCTTATACAGTACATTTGTTATTGTCTCTGGAAAGGGTAGCTCATAAATTACCATTCCTTTTTGCTGTAAGCATTTAGTATTATGGTCAATTGACGGTGATGGTGCTGTGTCCTCTGAGAGGAACAAAAGGCAGCAGTGTGATCTAGGCCACCTGCCAGCTCTTTCACCTAGCTCTCGCTCAGGTGAGCTGCTACGCAACAGCATGGACGGTGGCCATGGCAACAGATGGTGACAAGGGCTATCTATTTAAATGGTGGTCCCAAATGGGGACAGTAAAGCGCAAGTACACAAAATCAAGACGAAGAGCAATAATGAATCTGGTCTGTGTGACGCATTTGTGAATTCATGCAAGAAAAACGTACATTAACCACAAGAAACATGCAGGGGATGCAGGGGTCAGTGTTCATTTTCTTAACCATGTTCTACCTCAAGGCTGACAAAGTGTGAGATTTACCCAATGGAACAATCTCCCACTTTTTATGGCAGCTATTATTAAAATAATAAATATATATATATATAACCTTTGTGGTTTTGCCTGCAGATGTCTGTGACAAATATTGCAGTGTGGTTGCAATGTCTGAATGTCCTCTAAGTCTACAGCAAGATTATAAATGTCTGGTTATAGTCTGTGGTAGAGACAACATTATGGCTGTTTTCTATCGATGTGGGGGAGAGGGAGGGGTCAAATAAAACATCGATTTAAAAAGGGTCCATCGAATGTTTAGATGCAAAAACTGTCATGTTTGAATCATAGACTTTCATCTATGTCTATACAAAACTGAAACAACATGATCAAAGGAATAAACAGGATTCAAAAGATAAAAAGGCAGAGTGAAATACCAGCTTGAATAATGCTTCAGATTGGATACAGTATAAGAGCCCAGAGAATGCATCACATTGGCAGTACTGGCACAGACGGCACAAAATGCTACCTGTCCCTCTACTTCCAATACTCTGTAGGCTATCAGCAGTAATACCCAGAGGGAATTAAAGGGAAAGGGGATACCTGTCAGTTGTACAACTGAATGCATCTCTGAATCAGAGAGGTGCGGGTGGCTGCTATAATTAACATCCACATCTTCAGCACCCAGGGAACTGTGGGTTAACTGCCTTGCTCAGAGGCAGAACAACATATTTTTACCTTGTCGGCTCAGGGATTGAATCCAGCAACCTTTCAGTTACTGAACCCAATGCTCTAACCACTAGGCTACCTGCTGGTTACTGGCCCAACGCTCTAACCACCAGGCTACCTGCTGGTTACTGGCCCAACGCTCTAACCACCGGGCTACCTGCTGGTTACTGGCCCGACGCTCTAACCACCAGGCTACCTGCTGGTTACTGGCCCAACGCTCTAACCACCAGGCTACCTGCTGGTTACTGGCCCAACGCTCTAACCACTAGGCTACCTGCTGGTTACTGGCCCAACACTCTAACCACTAGGCTACCTGCTGGTTACTGGCCCAACACTCTAACCACCAGGCTACCTGCTGGTTACTGGCCCAACGCTCTAACCACCAGGCTACAAGCAACAGCGCTTCAAACATTGGAAATAACGCTAAATGTCATGCAACTGAACATTGCATGATGTGAACTGAACCTGTTGCATGATATTATTGCCAACACGTTCAAAGAGAAAACTGTTTTTATTTGTGTTCTTTGTTATACTGTTATTTTATTCGTGATGCTCTTCCCTAACTTTCTGAAAGCACATGCAGTTGTTGTTGGAAAAAAGGATGTGTGCTCCCCCTAGCGCACATAGGTTGTAATTGCCACATGATATTAGATAAATATGAAAATATTACATTCCATTTAAAGATGTGAAGAATGGAAGAAAAGGACGCAGATGATTCGTCTTTATTTAAATATTTGTCAAATTAAAATGTATATGTGAACCCAAAGCCCAGAAGTTACATATTACACTTAGTCAACAGATATAACATACACATCTAACAATCATACCGGGTAGTCTTTAATGCCAGGAAATTGTTCATCTAGATCTCATTTTATTTATCAAGTCCTCGAATGACAGTAGTGTGTAGCCTTATGCTTTAACATTCCAGTAAAATAGCTGCAGTACAAAAATAATTTGATTTACAATGATTATGCATAAAGCATAATTATTTGTGGTAAATGAGCAAACATTTTAGGCAGCATGAATACTTTATTCTGTGTTATTTTGAAGAAAATCTATTATTTTTGGCCATTGGGTCTTCACCTGAGAAAAGATCTTGGATAGTCATATCACTTCAAATGTCAACATTAGTATTAATTAAAATAGAGAATCATAAACAGCTGGTGCTCTAGACTGTGAAAGTAATTACATGTAAATATTTGTTATTATAGCATATAGAGAGAGAGAGGTGTAATGTTGAAGTGTAGATACTATATTTAATATTTATTGCCACTCATTACTAGATGTAATTTTTCATTCACAGCAAAGATTGTAAGATTTTGACAAATATGAAAGACATGAAACAACAGAAATTACAGTATAACGTCTGTAATTGTACTGACATTTTATGTTGTGTCAACATTGTCAAGATGCAGGCTGAATACTCCTGGGCAGCCTTCGTCAACTAAATCAGTGTTTGTGTAGACTGGTGAACTGCCATGGTATGGACCGAGGTCTAAAATCAAAATGAAAACAAATGAGTGTTGGGAATATATTATAGAGAGTATAATATTCTGGTTGTCAGTCATTGGGACATAGAGGCAGAGATGAGCATACCTCTTTGTGTGAAGTCAAAAAAGTCCTCATTGAGAGACATCAGTCTTCTGGCAGGTGGCTTGTCAATGTTCCTGAGTTATGAAAACAATTTCTTTTAAACCATACAATTATATTCCTTACACAGATTGCATCTAATTTACTTCAAATCAAGCAATCATTTGCATGGCATACAAGAATCTGCCTGTATTATGTTATGATACCCACCAATGTCCCCCACGGTTCCTTCGCAGGACCACGATAACCACGATGAGAGCAAGTATGAGGAGGATGCCTGCCCCCAGCGCACCAAAGAGTGCAGCATAGAAACCTCTTCCCCTGCGGAAGCGCTCACACTGGGGTCCATGATACTGCTCCAGGGAAGACTCATAGCACCTTTGTCAAACAGTGAGGGGGTTATGATGCATACTGCTTCACATTTATGGTTCAACATTTAATTTGGTTACATTTAATTAACTGAAATTACTTTGTAACATTGTGTAACACAACTTAACATGTACCAAAATCCAAGCACTACATACGGTACATACAGTGCCTTGGGAAATTATTTAGACCCCTTGACTTTTTCCAATTGTATGTTACAGCCTTATTCTAAAATGGATACAAACAAAAAGTCCTCAGCAATCTACATACAATACCCAGTAATGACAAAGCGAAAACAGGCTTTTCAAAAATGTTACAAATTTACTGTAAGTGTAACGGATGTGAAATGGCTAGCTAGTTAGCGGGTACGCGCTACTAGCGTTTCAATCAGTTACGTCACTTGCTCTGAAACCTAGAAGTAGTGTTGCACCTTGCTCTGCAAGGGCCGCGGCTTTTGTGGAGCGATGGGTAACGACGCTTCGTGGGCGACTGTTGTTGACGTGTGCAGAGGGTCCCTGGTTCGCGCCCATGTCGGGGCGAGGGGACGGTTTAAAGTTATGCTGTTACATTGATGCTGTTGACCCGGATCACTGGTTGCTGCGGAAAAGGAGGAGGTTGAAAGGGGGGTGAGTGTAACGGATGTGAAATGGCTAGCTAGTTAGCGGGTACGCGCTAGTAGCGTTTCAATCAGTTACGTCACTTGCTCTGAAACCTAGAAGTAGTGTTGCACCTTGCTCTGCAAGGGCCGCGGCTTTTGTGGAGCGATGGGTAACGACGCTTCGTGGGTGTCAGTTGTTGATGTGTGCCGAGGGTCCCTGGTTCGCGCCCGTGTCGGGGCGAGGGGACGTACTAAAGTTATACTGTTACATTGATGCTGTTGACCCGGATCACTGGTTGCTGCGGAAAAGGAGGAGGTTGAAAGGGGGGTGAGTGTAACGGATGTGAAATGGCTAGCTAGTTAGCGGGTACGCGCTACTAGCGTTTCAATCAGTTACGTCACTTGCTCTGAAACCTAGAAGTAGTGTTGCACCTTGCTCTGCAAGGGCCGCGGCTTTTGTGGAGCGATGGGTAACGACGCTTCGTGGGTGTCAGTTGTTGATGTGTGCAGAGGGTCCCTGGTTCGCGCCCGTGTCGGGGCGAGGGGACGGTACTAAAGTTATACTGTTACATAAATAAAAAACAGAAATACCTTATTTACATAAGTTTTCAGAACCTTTGCTATGAGTCTCGAAATTGAACTCAGGTGCATCCTGTTTCCATTGATCATCCTTGAGACGTTTCTACAACTTGATTGGAGTCCACCTGTGGTAAATTCAATTGATTGGACATCATTTGGAAAGGCACACACCTGTCTATATAAGGTCCCACAGTTGACAGTGCACGTCAGAGCAAAAACCAAGCCATGAGGTCGAAGGAATTGTCCATAGAGCTCCGAGATAGGATTGTGTCGAGGCACAGATCTGGGGAAAGGTACCAAAACATTTCTGCAGCATTGAAGGTCCCCAAGAACACAGTGGCCTCCATCATTCTTAAATGTAAGAAGTTTAGAACCACCAAGACTCTTCCTAGATCAATCAGGGGAGAAGGCCTTGACCAAGAACCCGATGATCACTCTGACAGAGCTCTAGAGTTACTCTGTGGAGATGGGAGAACCTTCCAGAAGGACAACCATCTCTGCAGCACTCCACCAATCAGGCCTTCAAGGTAGAGTGGCCAGACGGAAGCCACTCCTCAGTAAAAGGCACATGACAGCCCGCTTGGAGTTTGCCAAAAGACACCTAAAGACTCTGACCATGAGATACAAGATTCTCTGGTCTGATGAAACCAAGATTGAACTCCTGGCCTGAATGCCAAGCGTCACGTCTGGAGGAAACCTGGCACCATCCCTACGGTGAAGCATGGTGGTGGCAGCATCATGCTGTGGGGATGTTTTTCAGCGGCAGAGAGACTAGTCAGGATCGAGGCAAAGATGAACAGATCAAAGTACAGAGAGATCCTTGATGAAAACCTGCTACAGAGCGTTCAGGAACTCAAACTGGGGCGAACATTCACCTTCCAACAGGACAACGCAGGAGTGGCTTTGGGACAAGTCTCTGAATGTCCTTTAGTGGCCCAGCCAGAACCTGGACTTGAAACCGATTGAACATTTCTGGAGAGACCTGAAATTAGCTGTCGAGCAACGCTCCCCATCCAACCTGACAGAGCTTGAGAGGATCTGCAGAGAAGAATGCAGGCCACAAGCTTGTAGCATCAGGCTGTCGTTGTAAATAAGAATTTGTTCTTAACTGACTTAATTTAAAAAAAATTAAAGACCCAAGAAGACAAGGCTGTAATTGCTGTCAAAGATGCTTCAATAAAGTACTGAGTAAAGGGTCTGAATACTTATGTAAATGTGGTATTTCCCTTTTTTGCAAACATTTTTAAAAACCAGAGTTTTTGCTTTGTCATGAGGTATTGTGTGTCGTTTGATGGGGAAAAAACAATTGAATCCATTTTAGAATAAGGTTGTAACGTAACAAAATGTGGAAAAAGTAAAGGGGTCTCAATACTTTCCGAATGCACTTTATCAGATTGAATAAATTCTGAAAACAAATAGGGTCTTACAGACAAATAGGTCCACTTTGAACATTATTAAAGCATTCTCCGTGTCTATGACAGTAGTCTGGATACTGTTTACAAGGCCCCACACACTTCCAGCTGCCATCAGAGAGCTCTTCTGTGTAGTTGGCAAAACCCAGACGACAGGCCACAAATGGCCTCAAATCTGCAATATCTGATTAGAAAACAATTCCCCATCATAATTACTCTCATATCTCTACTAAATTCAATAAAAGTTTGATTTTACAAGGTTTTCAAACAAAATGAAACTATTTACAATTTACAAATACAAAAAAACATTACGCATGATACATGTTTTCAATTGCCACACATTACTTACTCCTTATTTCTGTCGGTTGGAAGGTAATGTTGGTCAACTGGATTCGCACATTTTCAAATGCTTGACTGATGCCCATTAGGTTATCTGTGTTGTTCAAGATATTCCTAAGTGTGGGTTCCAGTTCATTGTTGAGGAAATCAATTTGGGATGCATTGTTGGGATAGGTGTATTCCGCTATGCTCTCTGCAACAATACTTCCAGGTCTAGAAGAATAGACATAAATCACATTTCAAGAGTTCAATAGTTGATTAATATTATAGGAATTTGATTTGCAGTATTTAATTCATGTTTGTTTAATTAAGCTTCTTAGATGTTTGAGTTTTGAAAATATAATAACCTACTTTAGATGAATGACTTGTACATCTTTAAAATTTTGTGGATCTGCTCTCCTGCAGAGAGCACTAAGCTGAAAAACAGAAGAAGAAAAAATATACATTTGATATATTTCACTTTGATCCTGTCAAAATTGTATATCAGGTAGCCATTTTAGGCCTATGTGTTATTGTAACTACTTCTTTATTCAGTAACAAATGATACCTTATTGCATTAGTATTAAGTTGTTCAAATATATTACTGTACCATTTCACATTTATGAATAATGTTTTTACAAAATCACACAACATAAAAAAACATATTGCATACCTCCTTAATCAAAGTTTTGATTAATATTTGGGACTTGCTGGAGTTCATATTTTCATACTCAGGCTCAAATTCCCTCATAATCCTCAAAGAGACATTTGCCTTTCTGGTTGGTACTGCCTTATCTGCAAAGAAATGCATGACTATGTAAGTACAAACATACAAAGAATCCCGTTTTGTTATTAGTAAATTCAGGGCAGTGAAGAAGGGCTTGATTCAATCCGTATCGCCAAAGTTCAGCGCTATAGGATGATAAAAATTGAAAGACCATATTCCTTCCCGCTTTTGCAGAGACTGCATTCATGGTAAATGCTTGCCTGACAACTCACACTGAATTTAATTCCGCTGCTCTATCGATCGCTATACATATTCAGTCTGAAACTGCCATCCTAGAAATCGTTGCATTGTCTCTAACAAATCTAACTAGTCAGAGTATCAAAGTTGATAACGTCATCATAGAAAGTTGATAATGTCATTGTGGATAAGAAACGTCAGTTGGTCGGAGTGATGTGGATGGGTAGCAGGCAAAGTAAATGTCAATCAGAAATTACCTTTACATTTCGACACGGATTGAATCAAGCCCTAAGTTTAATGGGTCTACCATTGGTGCAAAAGGTCTCGTCCTTTTATGTAAAGTTAAAACCACACATGTATGGGTTCATGATAGCATCAATCATTCATGATGAAACATTTAGTTAATGTAGAGGTGACATTCAGCTTTACTTGTTAAACAACATTGACCAATATATGTTTTACTAGTCATGTAGAGGCTTTAGTAAGGAATTATAATGAAAAGGAAAACTCACCCAAGGAAACTGTGGTGACATTACTTCCATAAGTACACAAATCTCCAAAGGTGAAGGCAGAGCAATGGCATTTACATAAGCCAAGAGTGTCATTGAAAAAACAAGGAGCACCATGACACTGACAGTCCTCTTCATTACACTGATGAGTTGTAGATATTGTTGTGAATGATGTAAGGAAAATATTTGAGGTTGAACTGTGGTCTGGTGTTGACTGACTGTCTGCCTGTGTATGGACAATTGTGGTCACTGTCTCGCTTTGCGTTGACGGTCTCCTTTCTGTGGTCGAACCTGGAATAAATGTCAGAGGTGTGGTAAATCCAGATGAGGAAGTGGTATCTAAAGTGGAGGTGGAAAATGCTGATTCACTTGTCTTTTTCAAGTGTGTAGTTGTGAATGGTGTGGAAAGACCATTTTCAGTGGTTGCCTGAGTGGAAGACATGTCAACAGTGGTTTGCGACATACCCGATGTTGACAATATGTTGGTGGTTGGACTGTTGTACACAGTTGTTTGAGACTCCATTGGGGTAGTGATGGTTGTGCTTTGGGTTTGATTTACAGTTACGTCTTGTCTTGTAAAAACAGGTAAGGATGTTATATGTGTAGTGGAGGGTGACTTCAATGATTCAGTTGTCTTCAGAGAGTTTGTAGTTGTGAATGGTGTAGAAATATGATCTTCTGCAGTTGAGACCACAGCTGCACTTTCCATTGAAGGGTGGCTTGTGGAACCATGTTCTTTAGTAGACATCTCAATTGAAGTCATCTCAGAAGTGGATTGTGACATTCCTGAAGTTGACAATTTGTTGGTGGTTGGACTGGTGTCTTGAGTTGTTTGAGACGCCATTGAGGTTGAGATTGATGTGCTTTGGGTTTGATTTACAGTTACGTCTTGTCCTGTAATAACAGGGTGGGATGTTATATGTGTAGTGGAGGGGGACGTCAATGATTCAGTTGTCTTCGGAGAGTTTGTAGTTGTGAATGGTGTGGACAGATTACCTTCTGGGGTTGAGACCATATCTGTAATTTCCATTGAAGTTTGCCTTGTAGTTGTGGACCCAATATCTTCACTTGTCATCTCTGTTGAAGATATTTCCAAAGTCGATTGTGACATACTTGATGTTGACAATCTATTGTTGGTTGGACTCGTATGTTGAGTCCTGTGAGACTCCATTGATGTGGGGATTGATGTGCTTTGGGTTTGCGTTGCAGTTCCCTTTTCTGTTGTAATAGGAGGTTGGAATGTTATGTCTGTAGTGGAGGAGGACGTCACTGATTCCATTGTCTTTGTAGAATTTGGAGCTGTGAATGATGTGGAAAGATTATCTTCTGCAGTTGAGACCACAGCTGTACGTTCCATTGACGATTGGCTTGTTCTTGTTGACCCGTGTTCTCCAGTAGCCATCTCAGTTGAAGACATTTCCAAAGTGGATTGTGACATACCCGATGTTGACAATATGTTGGTGGTTGGACTGTTGTACTCAGTTGTTTGAGACTCCATTGGGGTAGTGATGGTTGTGCTTTGGGTTTGATTTACAGTTACGACTTGTCTTGTAAAAACAGGTAAGGATGTTATATGTGTAGTGGAGGGTGACTTCAATGATTCAGTTGTCTTCAGAGAGTTTGTAGTTGTGAATGGTGTAGAAATATGATCTTCTGCAGTTGAGACCACAGCTGTACTTTCCATTGAAGGGTGGCTTGTGGAACCATGTTCTTTAGTAGACATCTCAATTGAAGTCATCTCAGAAGTGGATTGTGACATTCCTGAAGTTGACAATTTGTTGGTGGTTGGACTGGTGTCTTGAGTTGTTTGAGACGCCATTGAGGTTGAGATTGATGTGCTTTGGGTTTGATTTACAGTTACATCTTGTCCTGTAATAACAGGGTAGGATGTTATATGTGTAGTGGAGGGGGACGTCAATGATTCAGTTGTCTTCGGAGAGTTTGTAGTTGTGAATGGTGTGGACAGATTACCTTCTGGGGTTGAGACCATATCTGTAATTTCCATTGATGTTTGCCTTGTACTTGTGGACCCAATGTCTTCACTTGTCATCTCTGTTGAAGATATTCCCAAAGTCGATTGTGACATACTTGATGTTGACAATCTATTGTTGGTTGGACTCGTATGTTGAGGCCTGTGAGACTCCATTGATGTGGGGATTGATGTGCTTTGGGTTTGCGTTGCAGTTCCCTTTTCTGTTGTAATAGGAGGTTGGAATGTTATGTCTGTAGTGGAGGAGGACGTCACTGATTCCATTGTCTTTGTGGAATTTGGAGTTGTGAATGATGTGGAAAGATTATCTTCTGCAGTTGAGACCACAGCTGTACGTTCCATTGCCGATTGGCTTGTTCTTGTTGACCCGTGTTCTCCAGTAGCCATCTCAGTTGAAGACATTTCCAAAGTGGATTGTGACATACCCGATGTTGACAATATGTTGGTGGTTGGACTGTTGTACTCAGTTGTTTGAGACTCCATTGGGGTAGTGATGGTTGTGCTTTGGGTTTGATTTACAGTTACGTCTTGTCTTGTAAAAACAGGTAAGGATGTTATATGTGTAGTGGAGGGCGACTTCAATGATTCAGTTGTCTTCAGAGAGTTTGTAGTTGTGAATGGTGTAGAAATATGATCTTCTGCAGTTGAGACCACAGCTGTACTTTCCATTGAAGGGTGGCTTGTGGAACCATGTTCTTTAGTAGACATCTCAATTGAAGTCATCTCAGAAGTGGATTGTGACATTCCTGAAGTTGACAATTTGTTGGTGGTTGGACTGGTGTCTTGAGTTGTTTGAGACGCCATTGAGGTTGAGATTGATGTGCTTTGGGTTTGATTTACAGTTACATCTTGTCCTGTAATAACAGGGTAGGATGTTATATGTGTAGTGGAGGGGGACGTCAATGATTCAGTTGTCTTCGGAGAGTTTGTAGTTGTGAATGGTGTGGACAGATTACCTTCTGGGGTTGAGACCATATCTGTAATTTCCATTGAAGTTTGCCTTGTAGTTGTGGACCCAATATCTTCACTTGTCATCTCTGTTGAAGATATTTCCAAAGTCGATTGTGACATACTTGATGTTGACAATCTATTGTTGGTTGGACTCGTATGTTGAGTCCTGTGAGACTCCATTGATGTGGGGATTGATGTGCTTTGGGTTTGCGTTGCAGTTCCCTTTTCTGTTGTAATAGGAGGTTGGAATGTTATGTCTGTAGTGGAGGAGGACGTCACTGATTCCATTGTCTTTGTAGAATTTGGAGCTGTGAATGATGTGGAAAGATTATCTTCTGCAGTGGAGACCACAGCTGTACGTTCCATTGACGATTGGCTTGTTCTTGTTGACCCGTGTTCTCCAGTAGCCATCTCAGTTGAAGACATTTCCAAAGTGGATTGTGACATACCCGATGTTGACAATATGTTGGTGGTTGGACTGTTGTACTCAGTTGTTTGAGACTCCATTGGGGTAGTGATGGTTGTGCTTTGGGTTTGATTTACAGTTACGTCTTGTCTTGTAAAAACAGGTAAGGATGTTATATGTGTAGTGGAGGGTGACTTCAATGATTCAGTTGTCTTCAGAGAGTTTGTAGTTGTGAATGGTGTAGAAATATGATCTTCTGCAGTTGAGAACACAGCTGTACTTTCCATTGAAGGGTGGCTTGTGGAACCATGTTCTTTAGTAGACATCTCAATTGAAGTCATCTCAGAAGTGGATTGTGACATTCCTGAAGTTGACAATTTGTTGGTGGTTGGACTGGTGTCTTGAGTTGTTTGAGACGCCATTGAGGTTGAGATTGATGTGCTTTGGGTTTGATTTACAGTTACATCTTGTCCTGTAATAACAGGGTAGGATGTTATATGTGTAGTGGAGGGGGACGTCAATGATTCAGTTGTCTTCGGAGAGTTTGTAGTTGTGAATGGTGTGGACAGATTACCTTCTGGGGTTGAGACCATATCTGTAATTTCCATTGAAGTTTGCCTTGTAGTTGTGGACCCAATATCTTCACTTGTCATCTCTGTTGAAGATATTTCCAAAGTCGATTGTGACATACTTGATGTTGACAATCTATTGTTGGTTGGACTCGTATGTTGAGTCCTGTGAGACTCCATTGATGTGGGGATTGATGTGCTTTGGGTTTGCGTTGCAGTTCCCTTTTCTGTTGTAATAGGAGGTTGGAATGTTATGTCTGTAGTGGAGGAGGACGTCACTGATTCCATTGTCTTTGTAGAATTTGGAGCTGTGAATGATGTGGAAAGATTATCTTCTGCAGTTGAGACCACAGCTGTACGTTCCATTGACGATTGGCTTGTTCTTGTTGACCCGTGTTCTCCAGTAGCCATCTCAGTTGAAGACATTTCCAAAGTGGATTGTGACATACCCGATGTTGACAATATGTTGGTGGTTGGACTGTTGTACTCAGTTGTTTGAGACTCCATTGGGGTAGTGATGGTTGTGCTTTGGGTTTGATTTACAGTTACGTCTTGTCTTGTAATAACAGGGTAGGATGTTATATGTGTAGTGGAGGGGGACGTCAATGATTCAGTTGTCTTCGGAGAGTTTGTAGTTGTGAATGGTGTGGACAGATTACCTTCTGGGGTTGAGACCATATCTGTAATTTCCATTGAAGTTTGCCTGGTACTTGTGGACACAATGTCTTCACTTGTCATCTCTGTTGAAGATATTTCCAAAGTCGATTGTGACATACTTGATGTTGACAATCTATTGTTGGTAGGGCTCGTATGTTGAGTTCTGTGAGATTCCATTGATGTGGGGATTGATGTGCTTTGGGTTTGCGTTGCAGTTCCCTTTTCTGTTGTAATAGGAGGTTGGAATGTTATGTCTGTAGTGGAGGAGGACGTCACTGATTCCATTGTCTTTGTGGAATTTGGAGTTGTGAATGATGTGGAAAGATTATCTTCTGCAGTTGAGACCACAGCTGTACGTTCCATTGACGATTGGCTTGTTCTTGTTGACCCGTGTTCTCCAGTAGCCATCTCAGTTGAAGACATTTCCAAAGTGGATTGTGACATACCCGATGTTGACAATATGTTGGTGGTTGGACTGTTGTACTCAGTTGTTTGAGACTCCATTGGGGTAGTGATGGTTGTGCTTTGGGTTTGATTTACAGTTACGTCTTGTCTTGTAAAAACAGGTAAGGATGTTATATGTGTAGTGGAGGGTGACTTCAATGATTCAGTTGTCTTCAGAGAGTTTGTAGTTGTGAATGGTGTAGAAATATGATCTTCTGCAGTTGAGAACACAGCTGTACTTTCCATTGAAGGGTGGCTTGTGGAACCATGTTCTTTAGTAGACATCTCAATTGAAGTCATCTCAGAAGTGGATTGTGACATTCCTGAAGTTGACAATTTGTTGGTGGTTGGACTGGTGTCTTGAGTTGTTTGAGACGCCATTGAGGTTGAGATTGATGTGCTTTGGGTTTGATTTACAGTTACATCTTGTCCTGTAATAACAGGGTAGGATGTTATATGTGTAGTGGAGGGGGACGTCAATGATTCAGTTGTCTTTGGAGAGTTTGTAGTTGTGAATGGTGTGGACAGATTACCTTCTGGGGTTGAGACCATATCTGTAATTTCCATTGAAGTTTGCCTTGTAGTTGTGGACCCAATATCTTCACTTGTCATCTCTGTTGAAGATATTTCCAAAGTCGATTGTGACATACTTGAGGTTGACAATCTATTGTTGGTTGGACTCGTATGTTGAGTCCTGTGAGACTCCATTGATGTGGGGATTGATGTGCTTTGGGTTTGCGTTGCAGTTCCCTTTTCTGTTGTAATAGGAGGTTGGAATGTTATGTCTGTAGTGGAGGAGGACGTCACTGATTCCATTGTCTTTGTAGAATTTGGAGTTGTGAATGATGTGGAAAGATTATCTTCTGCAGTTGAGACCACAGCTGTACGTTCCATTGACGATTGGCTTGTTCTTGTTGACCCGTGTTCTCCAGTAGCCATCTCAGTTGAAGACATTTCCAAAGTGGATTGTGACATACCCGATGTTGACAATATGTTGGTGGTTGGACTGTTGTACTCAGTTGTTTGAGACTCCATTGGGGTAGTGATGGTTGTGCTTTGGGTTTGATTTACAGTTACGTCTTGTCTTGTAAAAACAGGTAAGGATGTTATATGTGTAGTGGAGGGTGACTTCAATGATTCAGTTGTCTTCAGAGAGTTTGTAGTTGTGAATGGTGTAGAAATATGATCTTCTGCAGTTGAGAACACAGCTGTACTTTCCATTGAAGGGTGGCTTGTGGAACCATGTTCTTTAGTAGACATCTCAATTGAAGTCATCTCAGAAGTGGATTGTGACATTCCTGAAGTTGACAATTTGTTGGTGGTTGGACTGGTGTCTTGAGTTGTTTGAGACGCCATTGAGGTTGAGATTGATGTGCTTTGGGTTTGATTTACAGTTACATCTTGTCCTGTAATAACAGGGTAGGATGTTATATGTGTAGTGGAGGGGGACGTCAATGATTCAGTTGTCTTCGGAGAGTTTGTAGTTGTGAATGGTGTGGACAGATTACCTTCTGGGGTTGAGACCATATCTGTAATTTCCATTGATGTTTGCCTTGTACTTGTGGACCCAATATCTTCACTTGTCATCTCTGTTGAAGATATTTCCAAAGTCGATTGTGACATACTTGATGTTGACAATCTATTGTTGGTTGGACTCGTATGTTGAGTCCTGTGAGACTCCATTGATGTGGGGATTGATGTGCTTTGGGTTTGCGTTGCAGTTCCCTTTTCTGTTGTAATAGGACGTTGGAATGTTATGTCTGTAGTGGAGGAGGACGTCACTGATTCCATTGTCTTTGTAGAATTTGGAGCTGTGAATGATGTGGAAAGATTATCTTCTGCAGTTGAGACCACAGCTGTACGTTCCATTGACGATTGGCTTGTTCTTGTTGACCCGTGTTCTCCAGTAGCCATCTCAGTTGAAGACATTTCCAAAGTGGATTGTGACATACCTGATGTTGACAATATGTTGGTGGTTGGACTGTTGTACTCAGTTGTTTGAGACTCCATTGGGGTAGTGATGGTTGTGCTTTGGGTTTGATTTACAGTTACGTCTTGTCTTGTAAAAACAGGTACGGATGTTATATGTGTAGTGGAGGGTGACTTCAATGATTCAGTTGTCTTCAGAGAGTTTGTAGTTGTGAATGGTGTAGAAATATGATCTTCTGCAGTTGAGACCACAGCTGTACTTTCCATTGAAGGGTGGCTTGTGGAACCATGTTCTTTAGTAGACTTCTCAATTGAAGTCATCTCAGAAGTGGATTGTGACATTCCTGAAGTTGACAATTTGTTGGTGGTTGGACTGGTGTCTTGAGTTGTTTGAGACGCCATTGAGGTTGAGATTGATGTGCTTTGGGTTTGATTTACAGTTACATCTTGTCCTGTAATAACAGGGTAGGATGTTATATGTGTAGTGGAGGGGGACGTCAATGATTCAGTTGTCTTCGGAGAGTTTGTAGTTGTGAATGGTGTGGACAGATTACCTTCTGGGGTTGAGACCATATCTGTAATTTCCATTGAAGTTTGCCTGGTACTTGTGGACACAATGTCTTCACTTGTCATCTCTGTTGAAGATATTTCCAAAGTCGATTGTGACATACTTGATGTTGACAATCTATTGTTGGTAGGGCTCGTATGTTGAGTTCTGTGAGATTCCATTGATGTGGGGATTGATGTGCTTTGGGTTTGCGTTGCAGTTCCCTTTTCTGTTGTAATAGGAGGTTGGAATGTTATGTCTGTAGTGGAGGAGGACGTCACTGATTCCATTGTCTTTGTGGAATTTGGAGTTGTGAATGATGTGGAAAGATTATCTTCTGCAGTTGAGACCACAGCTGTACGTTCCATTGACGATTGGCTTGTTCTTGTTGACCCGTGTTCTCCAGTAGCCATCTCAGTTGAAGACATTTCCAAAGTGGATTGTGACATACCCGATGTTGACAATATGTTGGTGGTTGGACTGTTGTACTCAGTTGTTTGAGACTCCATTGGGGTAGTGATGGTTGTGCTTTGGGTTTGATTTACAGTTACGTCTTGTCTTGTAAAAACAGGTAAGGATGTTATATGTGTAGTGGAGGGTGACTTCAATGATTCAGTTGTCTTCAGAGAGTTTGTAGTTGTGAATGGTGTAGAAATATGATCTTCTGCAGTTGAGACCACAGCTGTACTTTCCATTGAAGGGTGGCTTGTGGAACCATGTTCTTTAGTAGACATCTCAATTGAAGTCATCTCAGAAGTGGATTGTGACATTCCTGAAGTTGACAATTTGTTGGTGGTTGGACTGGTGTCTTGAGTTGTTTGAGACGCCATTGAGGTTGAGATTGATGTGCTTTGGGTTTGATTTACAGTTACATCTTGTCCTGTAATAACAGGGTAGGATGTTATATGTGTAGTGGAGGGGGACGTCAATGATTCAGTTGTCTTCGGAGAGTTTGTAGTTGTGAATGGTGTGGACAGATTACCTTCTGGGGTTGAGACCATATCTGTAATTTCCATTGAAGTTTGCCTTGTAGTTGTGGACCCAATATCTTCACTTGTCATCTCTGTTGAAGATATTTCCAAAGTCGATTGTGACATACTTGATGTTGACAATCTATTGTTGGTTGGACTCGTATGTTGAGTCCTGTGAGACTCCATTGATGTGGGGATTGATGTGCTTTGGGTTTGCGTTGCAGTTCCCTTTTCTGTTGTAATAGGAGGTTGGAATGTTATGTCTGTAGTGGAGGAGGACGTCACTGATTCCATTGTCTTTGTAGAATTTGGAGCTGTGAATGATGTGGAAAGATTATCTTCTGCAGTTGAGACCACAGCTGTACGTTCCATTGACGATTGGCTTGTTCTTGTTGACCCGTGTTCTCCAGTAGCCATCTCAGTTGAAGACATTTCCAAAGTGGATTGTGACATACCTGATGTTGACAATATGTTGGTGGTTGGACTGTTGTACTCAGTTGTTTGAGACTCCATTGGGGTAGTGATGGTTGTGCTTTGGGTTTGATTTACAGTTACGTCTTGTCTTGTAAAAACAGGTACGGATGTTATATGTGTAGTGGAGGGTGACTTCAATGATTCAGTTGTCTTCAGAGAGTTTGTAGTTGTGAATGGTGTAGAAATATGATCTTCTGCAGTTGAGACCACAGCTGTACTTTCCATTGAAGGGTGGCTTGTGGAACCATGTTCTTTAGTAGACTTCTCAATTGAAGTCATCTCAGAAGTGGATTGTGACATTCCTGAAGTTGACAATTTGTTGGTGGTTGGACTGGTGTCTTGAGTTGTTTGAGACGCCATTGAGGTTGAGATTGATGTGCTTTGGGTTTGATTTACAGTTACATCTTGTCCTGTAATAACAGGGTAGGATGTTATATGTGTAGTGGAGGGGGACGTCAATGATTCAGTTGTCTTCGGAGAGTTTGTAGTTGTGAATGGTGTGGACAGATTACCTTCTGGGGTTGAGACCATATCTGTAATTTCCATTGAAGTTTGCCTTGTAGTTGTGGACACAATGTCTTCACTTGTCATCTCTGTTGAAGATATTTCCAAAGTCGATTGTGACATACTTGATGTTGACAATCTATTGTTGGTAGGGCTCGTATGTTGAGTTCTGTGAGATTCCATTGATGTGGGGATTGATGTGCTTTGGGTTTGCGTTGCAGTTCCCTTTTCTGTTGTAATAGGAGGTTGGAATGTTATGTCTGTAGTGGAGGAGGACGTCACTGATTCCATTGTCTTTGTGGAATTTGGAGTTGTGAATGATGTGGAAAGATTATCTTCTGCAGTTGAGACCACAGCTGTACGTTCCATTGACGATTGGCTTGTTCTTGTTGACCCGTGTTCTCCAGTAGCCATCTCAGTTGAAGACATTTCCAAAGTGGATTGTGACATACCCGATGTTGACAATATGTTGGTGGTTGGACTGTTGTACTCAGTTGTTTGAGACTCCATTGGGGTAGTGATGGTTGTGCTTTGGGTTTGATTTACAGTTACGTCTTGTCTTGTAAAAACAGGTAAGGATGTTATATGTGTAGTGGAGGGTGACTTCAATGATTCAGTTGTCTTCAGAGAGTTTGTAGTTGTGAATGGTGTAGAAATATGATCTTCTGCAGTTGAGACCACAGCTGTACTTTCCATTGAAGGGTGGCTTGTGGAACCATGTTCTTTAGTAGACATCTCAATTGAAGTCATCTCAGAAGTGGATTGTGACATTCCTGAAGTTGACAATTTGTTGGTGGTTGGACTGGTGTCTTGAGTTGTTTGAGACGCCATTGAGGTTGAGATTGATGTGCTTTGGGTTTGATTTACAGTTACATCTTGTCCTGTAATAACAGGGTAGGATGTTATATGTGTAGTGGAGGGGGACGTCAATGATTCAGTTGTCTTCGGAGAGTTTGTAGTTGTGAATGGTGTGGACAGATTACCTTCTGGGGTTGAGACCATATCTGTAATTTCCATTGAAGTTTGCCTTGTAGTTGTGGACCCAATATCTTCACTTGTCATCTCTGTTGAAGATATTTCCAAAGTCGATTGTGACATACTTGATGTTGACAATCTATTGTTGGTTGGACTCGTATGTTGAGTCCTGTGAGACTCCATTGATGTGGGGATTGATGTGCTTTGGGTTTGCGTTGCAGTTCCCTTTTCTGTTGTAATAGGAGGTTGGAATGTTATGTCTGTAGTGGAGGAGGACGTCACTGATTCCATTGTCTTTGTAGAATTTGGAGCTGTGAATGATGTGGAAAGATTATCTTCTGCAGTTGAGACCACAGCTGTACGTTCCATTGACGATTGGCTTGTTCTTGTTGACCCGTGTTCTCCAGTAGCCATCTCAGTTGAAGACATTTCCAAAGTGGATTGTGACATACCTGATGTTGACAATATGTTGGTGGTTGGACTGTTGTACTCAGTTGTTTGAGACTCCATTGGGGTAGTGATGGTTGTGCTTTGGGTTTGATTTACAGTTACGTCTTGTCTTGTAAAAACAGGTACGGATGTTATATGTGTAGTGGAGGGTGACTTCAATGATTCAGTTGTCTTCAGAGAGTTTGTAGTTGTGAATGGTGTAGAAATATGATCTTCTGCAGTTGAGACCACAGCTGTACTTTCCATTGAAGGGTGGCTTGTGGAACCATGTTCTTTAGTAGACTTCTCAATTGAAGTCATCTCAGAAGTGGATTGTGACATTCCTGAAGTTGACAATTTGTTGGTGGTTGGACTGGTGTCTTGAGTTGTTTGAGACGCCATTGAGGTTGAGATTGATGTGCTTTGGGTTTGATTTACAGTTACATCTTGTCCTGTAATAACAGGGTAGGATGTTATATGTGTAGTGGAGGGGGACGTCAATGATTCAGTTGTCTTCGGAGAGTTTGTAGTTGTGAATGGTGTGGACAGATTACCTTCTGGGGTTGAGACCATATCTGTAATTTCCATTGAAGTTTGCCTTGTAGTTGTGGACACAATGTCTTCACTTGTCATCTCTGTTGAAGATATTTCCAAAGTCGATTGTGACATACTTGATGTTGACAATCTATTGTTGGTAGGGCTCGTATGTTGAGTTCTGTGAGATTCCATTGATGTGGGGATTGATGTGCTTTGGGTTTGCGTTGCAGTTCCCTTTTCTGTTGTAATAGGAGGTTGGAATGTTATGTCTGTAGTGGAGGAGGACGTCACTGATTCCATTGTCTTTGTGGAATTTGGAGTTGTGAATGATGTGGAAAGATTATCTTCTGCAGTTGAGACCACAGCTGTACGTTCCATTGACGATTGGCTTGTTCTTGTTGACCCGTGTTCTCCAGTAGCCATCTCAGTTGAAGACATTTCCAAAGTGGATTGTGACATACCCGATGTTGACAATATGTTGGTGGTTGGACTGTTGTACTCAGTTGTTTGAGACTCCATTGGGGTAGTGATGGTTGTGCTTTGGGTTTGATTTACAGTTACGTCTTGTCTTGTAAAAACAGGTAAGGATGTTATATGTGTAGTGGAGGGTGACTTCAATGATTCAGTTGTCTTCAGAGAGTTTGTAGTTGTGAATGGTGTAGAAATATGATCTTCTGCAGTTGAGACCACAGCTGTACTTTCCATTGAAGGGTGGCTTGTGGAACCATGTTCTTTAGTAGACATCTCAATTGAAGTCATCTCAGAAGTGGATTGTGACATTCCTGAAGTTGACAATTTGTTGGTGGTTGGACTGGTGTCTTGAGTTGTTTGAGACGCCATTGAGGTTGAGATTGATGTGCTTTGGGTTTGATTTACAGTTACATCTTGTCCTGTAATAACAGGGTAGGATGTTATATGTGTAGTGGAGGGGGACGTCAATGATTCAGTTGTCTTCGGAGAGTTTGTAGTTGTGAATGGTGTGGACAGATTACCTTCTGGGGTTGAGACCATATCTGTAATTTCCATTGATGTTTGCCTTGTACTTGTGGACCCAATGTCTTCACTTGTCATCTCTGTTGAAGATATTCCCAAAGTCGATTGTGACATACTTGATGTTGACAATCTATTGTTGGTTGGACTCGTATGTTGAGTCCTGTGAGACTCCATTGATGTGGGGATTGATGTGCTTTGGGTTTGCGTTGCAGTTCCCTTTTCTGTTGTAATAGGACGTTGGAATGTTATGTCTGTAGTGGAGGAGGACGTCACTGATTCCATTGTCTTTGTAGAATTTGGAGCTGTGAATGATGTGGAAAGATTATCTTCTGCAGTTGAGACCACAGCTGTACGTTCCATTGACGATTGGCTTGTTCTTGTTGACCCGTGTTCTCCAGTAGCCATCTCAGTTGAAGACATTTCCAAAGTGGATTGTGACATACCTGATGTTGACAATATGTTGGTGGTTGGACTGTTGTACTCAGTTGTTTGAGACTCCATTGGGGTAGTGATGGTTGTGCTTTGGGTTTGATTTACAGTTACGTCTTGTCTTGTAAAAACAGGTACGGATGTTATATGTGTAGTGGAGGGTGACTTTAATGATTCAGTTGTCTTCAGAGAGTTTGTAGTTGTGAATGGTGTAGAAATATGATCTTCTGCAGTTGAGACCACAGCTGTACTTTCCATTGAAGGGTGGCTTGTGGAACCATGTTCTTTAGTAGACTTCTCAATTGAAGTCATCTCAGAAGTGGATTGTGACATTCCTGAAGTTGACAATTTGTTGGTGGTTGGACTGGTGTCTTGAGTTGTTTGAGACGCCATTGAGGTTGAGATTGATGTGCTTTGGGTTTGATTTACAGTTACATCTTGTCCTGTAATAACAGGGTAGGATGTTATATGTGTAGTGGAGGGGGACGTCAATGATTCAGTTGTCTTCGGAGAGTTTGTAGTTGTGAATGGTGTGGACAGATTACCTTCTGGGGTTGAGACCATATCTGTAATTTCCATTGAAGTTTGCCTGGTACTTGTGGACCCAATGTCTTCACTTGTCATCTCTGTTGAAGATATTTCCAAAGTCGATTGTGACATACTTGATGTTGACAATCTATTGTTGGTTGGACTCGTATGTTGAGTCCTGTGAGACTCCATTGATGTGGGGATTGATGTGCTTTGGGTTTGCGTTGCAGTTCCCTTTTCTGTTGTAATAGGAGGTTGGAATGTTATGTCTGTAGTGGAGGAGGACGTCACTGATTCCATTGTCTTTGTGGAATTTGGAGTTGTGAATGATGTGGAAAGATTATCTTCTGCAGTTGAGACCACAGCTGTACGTTCCATTGACGATTGGCTTGTTCTTGTTGACCCGTGTTCTCCAGTAGCCATCTCAGTTGAAGACATTTCCAAAGTGGATTGTGACATACCCGATGTTGACAATATGTTGGTGGTTGGACTGTTGTACTCAGTTGTTTGAGACTCCATTGGGGTAGTGATGGTTGTGCTTTGGGTTTGATTTACAGTTACGTCTTGTCTTGTAAAAACAGGTAAGGATGTTATATGTGTAGTGGAGGGTGACTTCAATGATTCAGTTGTCTTCAGAGAGTTTGTAGTTGTGAATGGTGTAGAAATATGATCTTCTGCAGTTGAGAACACAGCTGTACTTTCCATTGAAGGGTGGCTTGTGGAACCATGTTCTTTAGTAGACATCTCAATTGAAGTCATCTCAGAAGTGGATTGTGACATTCCTGAAGTTGACAATTTGTTGGTGGTTGGACTGGTGTCTTGAGTTGTTTGAGACGCCATTGAGGTTGAGATTGATGTGCTTTGGGTTTGATTTACAGTTACATCTTGTCCTGTAATAACAGGGTAGGATGTTATATGTGTAGTGGAGGGGGACGTCAATGATTCAGTTGTCTTCGGAGAGTTTGTAGTTGTGAATGGTGTGGACAGATTACCTTCTGGGGTTGAGACCATATCTGTAATTTCCATTGAAGTTTGCCTTGTAGTTGTGGACCCAATATCTTCACTTGTCATCTCTGTTGAAGATATTTCCAAAGTCGATTGTGACATACTTGATGTTGACAATCTATTGTTGGTTGGACTCGTATGTTGAGTCCTGTGAGACTCCATTGATGTGGGGATTGATGTGCTTTGGGTTTGCGTTGCAGTTCCCTTTTCTGTTGTAATAGGAGGTTGGAATGTTATGTCTGTAGTGGAGGAGGACGTCACTGATTCCATTGTCTTTGTGGAATTTGGAGTTGTGAATGATGTGGAAAGATTATCTTCTGCAGTTGAGACCACAGCTGTACGTTCCATTGACGATTGGCTTGTTCTTGTTGACCCGTGTTCTCCAGTAGCCATCTCAGTTGAAGACATTTCCAAAGTGGATTGTGACATACCCGATGTTGACAATATGTTGGTGGTTGGACTGTTGTACTCAGTTGTTTGAGACTCCATTGGGGTAGTGATGGTTGTGCTTTGGGTTTGATTTACAGTTACGTCTTGTCTTGTAAAAACAGGTAAGGATGTTATATGTGTAGTGGAGGGTGACTTCAATGATTCAGTTGTCTTCAGAGAGTTTGTAGTTGTGAATGGTGTAGAAATATGATCTTCTGCAGTTGAGACCACAGCTGTACTTTCCATTGAAGGGTGGCTTGTGGAACCATGTTCTTTAGTAGACATCTCAATTGAAGTCATCTCAGAAGTGGATTGTGACATTCCTGAAGTTGACAATTTGTTGGTGGTTGGACTGGTGTCTTGAGTTGTTTGAGACGCCATTGAGGTTGAGATTGATGTGCTTTGGGTTTGATTTACAGTTACATCTTGTCCTGTAATAACAGGGTAGGATGTTATATGTGTAGTGGAGGGGGACGTCAATGATTCAGTTGTCTTCGGAGAGTTTGTAGTTGTGAATGGTGTGGACAGATTACCTTCTGGGGTTGAGACCATATCTGTAATTTCCATTGAAGTTTGCCTTGTAGTTGTGGACCCAATATCTTCACTTGTCATCTCTGTTGAAGATATTTCCAAAGTCGATTGTGACATACTTGATGTTGACAATCTATTGTTGGTTGGACTCGTATGTTGAGTCCTGTGAGACTCCATTGATGTGGGGATTGATGTGCTTTGGGTTTGCGTTGCAGTTCCCTTTTCTGTTGTAATAGGAGGTTGGAATGTTATGTCTGTAGTGGAGGAGGACGTCACTGATTCCATTGTCTTTGTGGAATTTGGAGTTGTGAATGATGTGGAAAGATTATCTTCTGCAGTTGAGACCACAGCTGTACGTTCCATTGACGATTGGCTTGTTCTTGTTGACCCGTGTTCTCCAGTAGCCATCTCAGTTGAAGACATTTCCAAAGTGGATTGTGACATACCCGATGTTGACAATATGTTGGTGGTTGGACTGTTGTACTCAGTTGTTTGAGACTCCATTGGGGTAGTGATGGTTGTGCTTTGGGTTTGATTTACAGTTACGTCTTGTCTTGTAAAAACAGGTAAGGATGTTATATGTGTAGTGGAGGGTGACTTCAATGATTCAGTTGTCTTCAGAGAGTTTGTAGTTGTGAATGGTGTAGAAATATGATCTTCTGCAGTTGAGACCACAGCTGTACTTTCCATTGAAGGATGGCTTGTGGAACCATGTTCTTTAGTAGACATCTCAATTGAAGTCATCTCAGAAGTGGATTGTGACATTCCTGAAGTTGACAATTTGTTGGTGGTTGGACTGGTGTCTTGAGTTGTTTGAGACGCCATTGAGGTTGAGATTGATGTGCTTTGGGTTTGATTTACAGTTACATCTTGTCCTGTAATAACAGGGTAGGATGTTATATGTGTAGTGGAGGGGGACGTCAATGATTCAGTTGTCTTCGGAGAGTTTGTAGTTGTGAATGGTGTGGACAGATTACCTTCTGGGGTTGAGACCATATCTGTAATTTCCATTGAAGTTTGCCTTGTAGTTGTGGACCCAATATCTTCACTTGTCATCTCTGTTGAAGATATTTCCAAAGTCGATTGTGACATACTTGATGTTGACAATCTATTGTTGGTTGGACTCGTATGTTGAGTCCTGTGAGACTCCATTGATGTGGGGATTGATGTGCTTTGGGTTTGCGTTGCAGTTCCCTTTTCTGTTGTAATAGGAGGTTGGAATGTTATGTCTGTAGTGGAGGAGGACGTCACTGATTCCATTGTCTTTGTGGAATTTGGAGTTGTGAATGATGTGGAAAGATTATCTTCTGCAGTTGAGACCACAGCTGTACGTTCCATTGACGATTGGCTTGTTCTTGTTGACCCGTGTTCTCCAGTAGCCATCTCAGTTGAAGACATTTCCAAAGTGGATTGTGACATACCCGATGTTGACAATATGTTGGTGGTTGGACTGTTGTACTCAGTTGTTTGAGACTCCATTGGGGTAGTGATGGTTGTGCTTTGGGTTTGATTTACAGTTACGTCTTGTCTTGTAAAAACAGGTAAGGATGTTATATGTGTAGTGGAGGGTGACTTCAATGATTCAGTTGTCTTCAGAGAGTTTGTAGTTGTGAATGGTGTAGAAATATGATCTTCTGCAGTTGAGACCACAGCTGTACTTTCCATTGAAGGGTGGCTTGTGGAACCATGTTCTTTAGTAGACATCTCAATTGAAGTCATCTCAGAAGTGGATTGTGACATTCCTGAAGTTGACAATTTGTTGGTGGTTGGACTGGTGTCTTGATTTGTTTGAGACGCCATTGAGGTTGAGATTGATGTGCTTTGGGTTTGATTTACAGTTACATCTTGTCCTGTAATAACAGGGTAGGATGTTATATGTGTAGTGGAGGGGGACGTCAATGATTCAGTTGTCTTCGGAGAGTTTGTAGTTGTGAATGGTGTGGACAGATTACCTTCTGGGGTTGAGACCATATCTGTAATTTCCATTGAAGTTTGCCTTGTACTTGTGGACACAATGTCTTCACTTGTCATCTCTGTTGAAGATATTTCCAAAGTCGATTGTGACATACTTGATGTTGACAATCTATTGTTGGTAGGGCTCGTATGTTGAGTTCTGTGAGATTCCATTGATGTGGGGATTGATGTGCTTTGGGTTTGCGTTGCAGTTCCCTTTTCTGTTGTAATAGGAGGTTGGAATGTTATGTCTGTAGTGGAGGAGGACGTCACTGATTCCATTGTCTTTGTGGAATTTGGAGTTGTGAATGATGTGGAAAGATTATCTTCTGCAGTTGAGACCACAGCTGTACGTTCCATTGACGATTGGCTTGTTCTTGTTGACCCGTGTTCTCCAGTAGCCATCTCAGTTGAAGACATTTCCAAAGTGGATTGTGACATACCCGATGTTGACAATATGTTGGTGGTTGGACTGTTGTACTCAGTTGTTTGAGACTCCATTGGGGTAGTGATGGTTGTGCTTTGGGTTTGATTTACAGTTACGTCTTGTCTTGTAAAAACAGGTAAGGATGTTATATGTGTAGTGGAGGGTGACTTCAATGATTCAGTTGTCTTCAGAGAGTTTGTAGTTGTGAATGGTGTAGAAATATGATCTTCTGCAGTTGAGACCACAGCTGTACTTTCCATTGAAGGATGGCTTGTGGAACCATGTTCTTTAGTAGACATCTCAATTGAAGTCATCTCAGAAGTGGATTGTGACATTCCTGAAGTTGACAATTTGTTGGTGGTTGGACTGGTGTCTTGAGTTGTTTGAGACGCCATTGAGGTTGAGATTGATGTGCTTTGGGTTTGATTTACAGTTACATCTTGTCCTGTAATAACAGGGTAGGATGTTATATGTGTAGTGGAGGGGGACGTCAATGATTCAGTTGTCTTCGGAGAGTTTGTAGTTGTGAATGGTGTGGACAGATTACCTTCTGGGGTTGAGACCATATCTGTAATTTCCATTGAAGTTTGCCTTGTAGTTGTGGACCCAATATCTTCACTTGTCATCTCTGTTGAAGATATTTCCAAAGTCGATTGTGACATACTTGATGTTGACAATCTATTGTTGGTTGGACTCGTATGTTGAGTCCTGTGAGACTCCATTGATGTGGGGATTGATGTGCTTTGGGTTTGCGTTGCAGTTCCCTTTTCTGTTGTAATAGGAGGTTGGAATGTTATGTCTGTAGTGGAGGAGGACGTCACTGATTCCATTGTCTTTGTGGAATTTGGAGTTGTGAATGATGTGGAAAGATTATCTTCTGCAGTTGAGACCACAGCTGTACGTTCCATTGACGATTGGCTTGTTCTTGTTGACCCGTGTTCTCCAGTAGCCATCTCAGTTGAAGACATTTCCAAAGTGGATTGTGACATACCCGATGTTGACAATATGTTGGTGGTTGGACTGTTGTACTCAGTTGTTTGAGACTCCATTGGGGTAGTGATGGTTGTGCTTTGGGTTTGATTTACAGTTACGTCTTGTCTTGTAAAAACAGGTAAGGATGTTATATGTGTAGTGGAGGGTGACTTCAATGATTCAGTTGTCTTCAGAGAGTTTGTAGTTGTGAATGGTGTAGAAATATGATCTTCTGCAGTTGAGACCACAGCTGTACTTTCCATTGAAGGGTGGCTTGTGGAACCATGTTCTTTAGTAGACATCTCAATTGAAGTCATCTCAGAAGTGGATTGTGACATTCCTGAAGTTGACAATTTGTTGGTGGTTGGACTGGTGTCTTGATTTGTTTGAGACGCCATTGAGGTTGAGATTGATGTGCTTTGGGTTTGATTTACAGTTACATCTTGTCCTGTAATAACAGGTAAGGATGTTATATGTGTAGTGGAGGGGGACGTCAATGATTCAGTGTTCTTCGGAGAGTTTGTAGTTGTGAATGGTGTGGACAGATTACCTTCTGGGGTTGAGACCATATCTGTAATTTCCATTGATGTTTGCCTTGTACTTGTGGACCCAATGTCTGCACTTGTCATCTCTGTTGAAGATATTCCCAAAGTCGATTGTGACATACTTGATGTTGACAATCTATTGTTGGTTGGACTCGTATGTTGAGTCCTGTAAGACTCCATTGATGTGGGGATTGATGGGCTTTGGGTTTGCGTTGCAGTTCCCTTTTCTGTTGTAATAGGAGGTTGGAATGTTATGTCTGTAGTGGAGGAGGACGTCACTGATTCCATTGTCTTTGTAGAATTTGGAGTTGTGAATGATGTGGAAAGATTATCTTCTGCAGTTGAGACCACAGCTGTACGTTCCATTGACGATTGGCTTGTTCTTGTTGACCCGTGTTCTCCAGTAGCCATCTCAGTTGAAGACATTTCCAAAGTGGATTGTGACATACCCGATGTTGACAATATGTTGGTGGTTGGACTGTTGTACTCAGTTGTTTGAGACTCCATTGGGGTAGTGATGGTTGTGCTTTGGGTTTGATTTACAGTTACGTCTTGTCTTGTAAAAACAGGTAAGGATGTTATATGTGTAGTGGAGGGTGACTTCAATGATTCAGTTGTCTTCAGAGAGTTTGTAGTTGTGAATGGTGTAGAAATATGATCTTCTGCAGTTGAGACCACAGCTGTACTTTCCATTGAAGGATGGCTTGTGGAACCATGTTCTTTAGTAGACATCTCAATTGAAGTCATCTCAGAAGTGGATTGTGACATTCCTGAAGTTGACAATTTGTTGGTGGTTGGACTGGTGTCTTGAGTTGTTTGAGACGCCATTGAGGTTGAGATTGATGTGCTTTGGGTTTGATTTACAGTTACATCTTGTCCTGTAATAACAGGGTAGGATGTTATATGTGTAGTGGAGGGGGACGTCAATGATTCAGTTGTCTTCGGAGAGTTTGTAGTTGTGAATGGTGTGGACAGATTACCTTCTGGGGTTGAGACCATATCTGTAATTTCCATTGAAGTTTGCCTTGTACTTGTGGACACAATGTCTTCACTTGTCATCTCTGTTGAAGATATTTCCAAAGTCGATTGTGACATACTTGATGTTGACAATCTATTGTTGGTAGGGCTCGTATGTTGAGTTCTGTGAGATTCCATTGATGTGGGGATTGATGTGCTTTGGGTTTGCGTTGCAGTTCCCTTTTCTGTTGTAATAGGAGGTTGGAATGTTATGTCTGTAGTGGAGGAGGACGTCACTGATTCCATTGTCTTTGTGGAATTTGGAGTTGTGAATGATGTGGAAAGATTATCTTCTGCAGTTGAGACCACAGCTGTACGTTCCATTGACGATTGGCTTGTTCTTGTTGACCCGTGTTCTCCAGTAGCCATCTCAGTTGAAGACATTTCCAAAGTGGATTGTGACATACCCGATGTTGACAATATGTTGGTGGTTGGACTGTTGTACTCAGTTGTTTGAGACTCCATTGGGGTAGTGATGGTTGTGCTTTGGGTTTGATTTACAGTTACGTCTTGTCTTGTAAAAACAGGTAAGGATGTTATATGTGTAGTGGAGGGTGACTTCAATGATTCAGTTGTCTTCAGAGAGTTTGTAGTTGTGAATGGTGTAGAAATATGATCTTCTGCAGTTGAGACCACAGCTGTACTTTCCATTGAAGGATGGCTTGTGGAACCATGTTCTTTAGTAGACATCTCAATTGAAGTCATCTCAGAAGTGGATTGTGACATTCCTGAAGTTGACAATTTGTTGGTGGTTGGACTGGTGTCTTGAGTTGTTTGAGACGCCATTGAGGTTGAGATTGATGTGCTTTGGGTTTGATTTACAGTTACATCTTGTCCTGTAATAACAGGGTAGGATGTTATATGTGTAGTGGAGGGGGACGTCAATGATTCAGTTGTCTTCGGAGAGTTTGTAGTTGTGAATGGTGTGGACAGATTACCTTCTGGGGTTGAGACCATATCTGTAATTTCCATTGAAGTTTGCCTTGTAGTTGTGGACCCAATATCTTCACTTGTCATCTCTGTTGAAGATATTTCCAAAGTCGATTGTGACATACTTGATGTTGACAATCTATTGTTGGTTGGACTCGTATGTTGAGTCCTGTGAGACTCCATTGATGTGGGGATTGATGTGCTTTGGGTTTGCGTTGCAGTTCCCTTTTCTGTTGTAATAGGAGGTTGGAATGTTATGTCTGTAGTGGAGGAGGACGTCACTGATTCCATTGTCTTTGTGGAATTTGGAGTTGTGAATGATGTGGAAAGATTATCTTCTGCAGTTGAGACCACAGCTGTACGTTCCATTGACGATTGGCTTGTTCTTGTTGACCCGTGTTCTCCAGTAGCCATCTCAGTTGAAGACATTTCCAAAGTGGATTGTGACATACCCGATGTTGACAATATGTTGGTGGTTGGACTGTTGTACTCAGTTGTTTGAGACTCCATTGGGGTAGTGATGGTTGTGCTTTGGGTTTGATTTACAGTTACGTCTTGTCTTGTAAAAACAGGTAAGGATGTTATATGTGTAGTGGAGGGTGACTTCAATGATTCAGTTGTCTTCAGAGAGTTTGTAGTTGTGAATGGTGTAGAAATATGATCTTCTGCAGTTGAGACCACAGCTGTACTTTCCATTGAAGGGTGGCTTGTGGAACCATGTTCTTTAGTAGACATCTCAATTGAAGTCATCTCAGAAGTGGATTGTGACATTCCTGAAGTTGACAATTTGTTGGTGGTTGGACTGGTGTCTTGATTTGTTTGAGACGCCATTGAGGTTGAGATTGATGTGCTTTGGGTTTGATTTACAGTTACATCTTGTCCTGTAATAACAGGGTAGGATGTTATATGTGTAGTGGAGGGGGACGTCAATGATTCAGTTGTTCTTCGGAGAGTTTGTAGTTGTGAATGGTGTGGACAGATTACCTTCTGGGGTTGAGACCATATCTGTAATTTCCATTGATGTTTGCCTTGTACTTGTGGACCCAATGTCTGCACTTGTCATCTCTGTTGAAGATATTCCCAAAGTCGATTGTGACATACTTGATGTTGACAATCTATTGTTGGTTGGACTCGTATGTTGAGTCCTGTAAGACTCCATTGATGTGGGGATTGATGTGCTTTGGGTTTGCGTTGCAGTTCCCTTTTCTGTTGTAATAGGAGGTTGGAATGTTATGTCTGTAGTGGAGGAGGACGTCACTGATTCCATTGTCTTTGTAGAATTTGGAGTTGTGAATGATGTGGAAAGATTATCTTCTGCAGTTGAGACCACAGCTGTACGTTCCATTGACGATTGGCTTGTTCTTGTTGACCCGTGTTCTCCAGTAGCCATCTCAGTTGAAGACATTTCCAAAGTGGATTGTGACATACCCGATGTTGACAATATGTTGGTGGTTGGACTGTTGTACTCAGTTGTTTGAGACTCCATTGGGGTAGTGATGGTTGTGCTTTGGGTTTGATTTACAGTTACGTCTTGTCTTGTAAAAACAGGTAAGGATGTTATATGTGTAGTGGAGGGTGACTTCAATGATTCAGTTGTCTTCAGAGAGTTTGTAGTTGTGAATGGTGTAGAAATATGATCTTCTGCAGTTGAGACCACAGCTGTACTTTCCATTGAAGGGTGGCTTGTGGAACCATGTTCTTTAGTAGACATCTCAATTGAAGTCATCTCAGAAGTGGATTGTGACATTCCTGAAGTTGACAATTTGTTGGTGGTTGGACTGGTGTCTTGAGTTGTTTGAGACGCCATTGAGGTTGAGATTGATGTGCTTTGGGTTTGATTTACAGTTACATCTTGTCCTGTAATAACAGGGTAGGATGTTATATGTGTAGTGGAGGGGGACGTCAATGATTCAGTTGTCTTCGGAGAGTTTGTAGTTGTGAATGGTGTGGACAGATTACCTTCTGGGGTTGAGACCATATCTGTAATTTCCATTGAAGTTTGCCTTGTAGTTGTGGACCCAATATCTTCACTTGTCATCTCTGTTGAAGATATTTCCAAAGTCGATTGTGACATACTTGATGTTGACAATCTATTGTTGGTTGGACTCGTATGTTGAGTCCTGTGAGACTCCATTGATGTGGGGATTGATGTGCTTTGGGTTTGCGTTGCAGTTCCCTTTTCTGTTGTAATAGGAGGTTGGAATGTTATGTCTGTAGTGGAGGAGGATGTCACTGATTCCATTGTCTTTGTAGAATTTGGAGTTGTGAATGATGTGGAAAGATTATCTTCTGCAGTTGAGACCACAGCTGTACGTTCCATTGCCGATTGGCTTGTTCTTGTTGACCCGTGTTCTCCAGTAGCCATCTCAGTTGAAGACATTTCCAAAGTGGATTGTGACATACCCGATGTTGACAATATGTTGGTGGTTGGACTGTTGTACTCAGTTGTTTGAGACTCCATTGGGGTAGTGATGGTTGTGCTTTGGGTTTGATTTACAGTTACGTCTTGTCTTGTAAAAACAGGTAAGGATGTTATATGTGTAGTGGAGGGTGACTTCAATGATTCAGTTGTCTTCAGAGAGTTTGTAGTTGTGAATGGTGTAGAAATATGATCTTCTGCAGTTGAGAACACAGCTGTACTTTCCATTGAAGGGTGGCTTGTGGAACCATGTTCTTTAGTAGACATCTCAATTGAAGTCATCTCAGAAGTGGATTGTGACATTCCTGAAGTTGACAATTTGTTGGTGGTTGGACTGGTGTCTTGAGTTGTTTGAGACGCCATTGAGGTTGAGATTGATGTGCTTTGGGTTTGATTTACAGTTACATCTTGTCCTGTAATAACAGGGTAGGATGTTATATGTGTAGTGGAGGGGGACGTCAATGATTCAGTTGTCTTCGGAGAGTTTGTAGTTGTGAATGGTGTGGACAGATTACCTTCTGGGGTTGAGACCATATCTGTCATTTCCATTGAAGTTTGCCTTGTAGTTGTGGACCCAATATCTTCACTTGTCATCTCTGTTGAAGATATTTCCAAAGTCGATTGTGACATACTTGATGTTGACAATCTATTGTTGGTTGGACTCGTATGTTGAGTCCTGTGAGACTCCATTGATGTGGGGATTGATGTGCTTTGGGTTTGCGTTGCAGTTCCCTTTTCTGTTGTAATAGGAGGTTGGAATGTTATGTCTGTAGTGGAGGAGGACGTCACTGATTCCATTGTCTTTGTAGAATTTGGAGTTGTGAATGATGTGGAAAGATTATCTTCTGCAGTTGAGACCACAGCTGTACGTTCCATTGACGATTGGCTTGTTCTTGTTGACCCGTGTTCTCCAGTAGCCATCTCAGTTGAAGACATTTCCAAAGTGGATTGTGACATACCCGATGTTGACAATATGTTGGTGGTTGGACTGTTGTACTCAGTTGTTTGAGACTCCATTGGGGTAGTGATGGTTGTGCTTTGGGTTTGATTTACAGTTACGTCTTGTCTTGTAAAAACAGGTAAGGATGTTATATGTGTAGTGGAGGGTGACTTCAATGATTCAGTTGTCTTCAGAGAGTTTGTAGTTGTGAATGGTGTAGAAATATGATCTTCTGCAGTTGAGACCACAGCTGTACTTTCCATTGAAGGGTGGCTTGTGGAACCATGTTCTTTAGTAGACATCTCAATTGAAGTCATCTCAGAAGTGGATTGTGACATTCCTGAAGTTGACAATTTGTTGGTGGTTGGACTGGTGTCTTGAGTTGTTTGAGACGCCATTGAGGTTGAGATTGATGTGCTTTGGGTTTGATTTACAGTTACATCTTGTCCTGTAATAACAGGGTAGGATGTTATATGTGTAGTGGAGGGGGACGTCAATGTTTCAGTTGTCTTCGGAGAGTTTGTAGTTGTGAATGGTGTGGACAGATTACCTTCTGGGGTTGAGACCATATCTGTAATTTCCATTGAAGTTTGCCTTGTAGTTGTGGACCCAATATCTTCACTTGTCATCTCTGTTGAAGATATTTCCAAAGTCGATTGTGACATACTTGATGTTGACAATCTATTGTTGGTTGGACTCGTATGTTGAGTCCTGTGAGACTCCATTGATGTGGGGATTGATGTGCTTTGGGTTTGCGTTGCAGTTCCCTTTTCTGTTGTAATAGGACGTTGGAATGTTATGTCTGTAGTGGAGGAGGACGTCACTGATTCCATTGTCTTTGTAGAATTTGGAGCTGTGAATGATGTGGAAAGATTATCTTCTGCAGTTGAGACCACAGCTGTACGTTCCATTGACGATTGGCTTGTTCTTGTTGACCCGTGTTCTCCAGTAGCCATCTCAGTTGAAGACATTTCCAAAGTGGATTGTGACATACCCGATGTTGACAATATGTTGGTGGTTGGACTGTTGTACTCAGTTGTTTGAGACGCCATTGAGGTTGAGATTGATGTGCTTTGGGTTTGATTTACAGTTACGTCTTGTCTTGTAATAACAGGGTAGGATGTTATATGTGTAGTGGAGCGGGCCGTCAATGATTCAGTTGTCTTTGGAGAGTTTGTAGTTGTGAATGGTGTAGAAATATGATCTTCTGCAGTTGAGACCACAGCTGTACTTTCCATTGAAGGTTGGCTTGTGGAACCATGTTCTTTTGTAGTCCTCTGAATTGAATACATTTTCAAGGTGGATTGTGACATACCTGATGTTAACAATATGTTGGTGGTTGAACTAATGTGTTTTGTATGAAACTCTATCGAGTCAGGGACTGAAGTGCTTTGTGTTGGAATTGCAGTTATGATTTCCTGACCGCTGGTGGAGCCAAGTTCCACGTTTTTTGATGTTAAATATGTTTCTTGGGTGTTCAATGAAACCTCTGATTGTGTCACGTCGCTTGTGGGTGGCATTGTTGTTGACAAGAGGTCTCCAGAAGATATGGAGTGTGTGACTTGGACTGTCCTTTCTGTCATTTCTCCACTTAGATCTTTTGAAGTGTCTTGAGGACTAGTGGTCATTCTAGACATGTTTGATTCATTGGTTAATGTGGAGGTGATAAGGTTTGTGTTGGAAGTTGAAATAGTAAATGTTGGTGATGGCCGCTCCTCTGTTGTGGAAAACTCAGTGTTCTTTGTCACTGATTCAGTTGTCTTTGTAGATTTTGTAGCTGTGAATGACGTCGCTAGGGACGCAGTTGTACTTTCCTCTGAAGATTGGCTTGATCTTGTGGAACCATGTTTAGTAGTTGTGTTCTTTGAAGAATAGTCCACCGTGGATTGTCCAGACTCAATTGAGGTAGGAATTGGTGTGCTTTGGGTTTGTGTTGGAGTTGCATCTTGTTGTGTAATAACAGTTGAGGATGTGATGCCTACAGTAGAGGGGGACGTTTCCAATTCACTTGTCACTTCCAATTCATTGGGGTTTGCAGTTGTTGATGGTGTTGAACGATATTTCCTGTGATCATACATTTTAGGTTGATTTGAGGTATTTTTTGAAAGGTTTATAGAACGAGATAATTCATTCCCAATGATTGTAAAATTATTTCTAGACTGTTTCGTTCCATTATTTTTTCCAAATGTCCCAAGATTCTTCCCTGTGGAATCTGAGTGAGCTTGTCTTTTTGAATATTGATCTGGTAAAAAATGTAAAGAAAACATGTTTTCACAATTTCTCTGTAGAATTTTTACATTTGTTACATTTCAACATTCCTAAATATTCCAAATGAACATTTAAACTTTATGAATTCAAAATGTCTTAGAAAAATACATATCTAATGCATATGAATATGTAAAGACAAAAACAATTAATATTTTGTTGCAATGTGTACTAACACTGCATTTACTCTGTACCGACCAATATATCTACAACGTTATATATCTACAACGATCTGTGTCAAAATGATTATGACACATGAAGCAATAACATAACTATTAAATCAATGCTTGATGTAAAATCATCAAATAAAACAGGCTTCAATCTGACGAAGGATAAACATTTCACTTCTGTCAGAAGCCATAGAAAATACGCATGAATGGCTCAGATAGATTATTCCATATTTTCAATGTATAATATTTTTTATGTTTTCAATATTTACATTACTCTAATTTTTATCTCCATATTAGCATTGTCAATGTTAATATTTTGTTTCATAAGGTAAAGCAGTTATTTTTTCATGTACGAAATGCATGAACTTACCCATTGTGACAAATATACTTATCATTATGATGGTAAGGATTATGGAGTATGATAAAAGCCTTTTCCCTACTATGTGTCTCAGGATGCCCCACATATTTTCGATCTTGTAATAGTCTTGACTCTCAGTCAAGAGATATTTAGAAAAGGTCAGCCACCGTCCCGTTGATTGCTTGAAGCTGAGTAGTTTTGAAGTGAGCCTTTGAAATATTTCCCACAGGGTTTCCCAAACACTTCAATCTCAATGCCACAGTAATACTCTGAACGCAGGCAGTAATGTTTTATCCACTGCAATTGTATTGCAGATGTGTTTTGACACTGATTTATAAATCAGTTAGAGGTCTATTGTAAGTGTCATAAGCAATAGGCTGCCAAGAAGTTGGCTGAGTTAGGTATTAATTCCGTGCACACCCTAGGCAAATGGAAATGGTTTTGGCTTGGAGTTCCTCATCTTGGAGCTACTTGCCATTTAGTCACACCCTCTACATCTATTTCCGTAAGAAAGGTCAGTATAGGTAGTACAAAGAGTGGGGGCCAGATTCAGATTTGTCAATAAAGAGAGTATGAGACTTAAGAATAATGCCACTGGGCACAGATGTCAATTCAACGTCTATTAAATGACGTGGAAACAACTTTGATTCCACCAGTGTGTGCCCAGTGGGTTAGACAGTTTGAAAGAGGAGAAGAGGGTTCATTAAAGATTCAAAAAGTATTTTCAAAAAGGCAATTCAAACACCATTTCCAAAATAAGATTTTTCTTTGGGATATTGTCCCTGTTTCCTTACACTTATTTTTATACAAAAGTGTATGCTTTGAGAAATTCCTCAGGCTGTTGCTAATTGTGCTTTAGTATTCACTGGTGTTAAAATCAGTTAATGTGTAGACAATAATCCAGTTGAAAATCTTAGTCCACAAATCCAGATCAATGTAGAAATCTTCATTCATCATGTATACCAAAAGCACAATCTTTGAAAACAAAAAATCCACCAAATTATCACACCTACTGGATTATAAATTACCAACAAAAGTCCCAAGAGTGTGCTTTTGGAGCAAGCTCCAATGTTAAGGAATTGATAAAGCCTTATTTACAGTAGTTCTACACAAAACAATCACTCTGATAGTTGTGCGATAATGTGGATGGGATATCTGAATGTATTTGCCTTGTTCCACCTGAAACCTCTTGAAAGTTTTCAAGCCATCTAAAGTAAATATCACCTGTGTTACTTACCAGTGTTAAGTGACATATCGTTCCCTAGCCACCTATCAGTATTTAAATGTTTGTAAACTGTTCGATCAAAATTAATATAATCTTTGAATTGACAAGGGCTATGACTATGTAAACAAAGGTTACGGAAGTTATTGGGACTTTTTAATTCCCTTGAATTTAATATAGCATGTGGGTATGCTATTAACTATATGCACTTATAACCATCATTAATTATTATATTCTGAAACTACATGTGGATAAATTATTAATAAAAAAATGTATAACCTCTCCCCATGTTAAAATGTCTTCCTGCTTATGGTACTCAGTTGCATCAATGCATTTACACAAAGGTCAAGTAGACTGCAGTTCAAATGTTGTTCATGTAAAATTTACAGGCCGTTCATCAATCAGAGATGAAGGAGAACAGTGAGTCAGCCACTTGGGCAATATTTACCACATAGATTATGGCGTCGAACTCAATTGAGTGATCATGCTATAAATGTACATTATTATTGACTGAGTGAGCTCATAAACAGGTAAATTGTACCAGGATGAAGTTTGAATATAACAATTGGACTATAAAAACAATGTATTTCATGGTCTTCCTGAGTACATCTGAGATATGGGCAGTGCCGGTTTCCACACCGGTTTGCTCATGTATAACTCATTTCTGAAAATATGTATTTTTTGCTTGATTCCCTTTTCTCTTGAAACAGGAAATCTGTTGTATACTTTATTATTCACCTTGTGATAAAGCAATGTATAATAGGCTACAGAGGCTAATACGAGGCATGGACAATCAAAGCCCTTAGCGGACTTCATTTACCCCTCCCTGTTCTCCAGAGAGATGATCTCATGTTTGTATTTTGGTCTGGGTGTTGTTAGGTATGCCTTCATTGACATCACAAACCATGTTTCTATCCACAGTTTTTATGTGAGTAAAGTCATACCGTATAAACAACAGCTGTGACAATTTTATAAATGCAGACAATTTGTTTGTTCGACCTGGTGGGCTCACACTGGGCACACTGGTTGAATCGACATTGTTTCCAAACCATTTCAATGAAATTATGTTGAGCCAACGTGGAATAGACGTTGAATTGACATCTGTACCCAGTGGGTTCATCAGTAAAATGAATGATGCGAGAAATGGCAGTGGAAACAACTTTATGTGGAAATATTGCTATAATAAGCATCATATCAAAGTAAACTTTGAGTCAAGATGATATGGTGTGGGGTCCTCCCACTATGACTCAGAGAAACCATGCAGTTTATTGGCTACAGATGGTGAAAGTGCAAGGTGATCTTGATACTCCTTTCTAATGAAGATCGAGGGTTTTATACTGGTGACATGATGACTGATGCTTGACTGCCGTTTGACAAATAAAAATATTAAAGTGAAGACTTATTTTATCAAATCAATTCTCTGTAAATATTATTACGTGATTAAACTAATCATGTAAATACAATTAACTAGGATGTCGGGGCACCAAGGAAAATCTTCAGATTAAAGTTATAATTTTCCTAATATAACTTTTCTGATATTTTAATATCTGATCAATTAGTCTTCTAATTAATGAATCATTCTTTACCTCACATTAGTCTCATTCCGAATGTCGTAAATCATTGGTTATCTGCACGAACCCAGTCTTTACTATAAATCATCCATACATCAATTGTCTTAATCATTTATTTACTAACTAACTAAATAAATCACAGAAATGCATAACAAACAAACAAATTAGATACGGTTACAAGGAAATGATAGGGGATGTGCCTTGGTTGGCTAAACGAATATGGCGGTTTGGTAGACAAAGGAACTGAGAAGAGCGCGAAAGAAATTGATAATTGTAATAATTGAAATGTTAATCCTTTGCACATGAACGCCCACTCATTCGGGAATAATTGCAATCAAAATATATATTTACGCTCAGTGTGTCGTCATGATCTCTGTTGGAAAGTTCATCTGAACTTCTCTTTGCGTCCCTGGAGTCTTCGTGCTTAGAATGGGTACTTCAGAATTCCATTCAGAAATGTTCTTATAGAATAGATGTTTCGGCGGTTGTCGGTCTTCGCATTCAATGGTACATAATTCCTAGCTGCAGACTAGTAATTAGTATCGAGGATTTGCTCTTATTCTGTCGGTATCGATAATCTCAGAGTTTAATAACCACGTGGTATGGTTAAGAATTCAGCAACCATTACAACCTTAGCTTGTCCTGAGGTTTTTCTGGTCTCTACTCAAACCTTAGCTCCCTCAGCTGACTGAGGTAGGCATGGTCTCTACTCAAACCTTAGCCCTCTCGGTAATCGAGGTACGCTTGGTCTCAAGTGGGCTTCTCCAGGTGGGGGTTTTATTCGGAACTGTGGAAAACCTGTCCCAACGGGCCAATGACTTAGTGAAACTTTAAACAGAAATACAATTCTCTCACATTAACGGTTTAAAAATCACATTACACAATTTCACAAATAGTTTAATCTTTACTCATTCATTTTATACATAATTAGATGCAAGCCTCAGAACGGAGGCTCCTGTATAAACAGAGTTATGGCAATGTGGTTGTATTGTCTTTCCTGAGGTCACAATCATAAAACAAAATGGACCGGTCGTAGCTGAAATCTCCACCGACCGTTTACACATTCTCCAAAACATGGATATCGTTCAGTTCTCAAGTTCTGTGAGGTAGAAGAAGTTATTTTGTTCTACTGTGAACCCTCTCTCTATACCGCATGGCCAGGGGGGAAGAGAGTCTCCTCATGGAATTTACAACCTGAGATAACAGAGCCTTGGTAGGTGGGAGAGAGAGGTGGTAAGAGAGAGAGGGAGGGTACTCGCTATACCCAAAGAGGGCCACATCATGACACAATACATTAATTGCACTATAACAGTGACAAACGATGCCCACAAACTTAGGGCCTACATAAAGCTGTCCCAACAGCAGAGCTTTCTTTTCAGCAGCATGGAGCGAATCCTTACCACCGCTACTCTGGCTATCAGCGGAGCCTTGTCTGGCAGCGAAGCAGTTCGTTCAGTCTCATTCACTGCCTTTAAAAAAAAACATAGCTGATATGGCTGCCTTACTTAGACAAATGAGGTTTCTAAGAACAACTGAGTTGTACAAACTATGGCATAAGGGAACGAAGAGGCAATCCGTAATTTCTAGTGATGCACTGATATGACATTTTTGGCTGATTCCAATATGCAATATTTTCCTTCCCAAAAAAACTGATATTTGAAATTTTTGTGGCCTTTTAAGCATTCTAGTAGAGTTAAATAGTTACCACACACACACAGATGCAGCGGTCTAAGACATTGCATCTCAGTGCAAGAGGCGTCACTACAGTCCCTGGTTCGAATCTAGGCTGTATCACATCCGGCTGTGATTGGGAGTCCCATAGTGCGGCGCACAATTGGCACAGGTTTAGCTTTAGGTAGGCCGTCATTGTAAATAAGAGTTTGTTCTTAACTGACTTGCCTAGTTAAATAAAGGTTACACTAGAGGTCGACCAATTATGATTTTTACACGCTGATACCGATACCGATTATTGGAGGACCAAAAAAAGCCAATAATGATTAATCGGACGATTTTTTATATATATTTGTAATAATGACAATTACAACAATACTGAATAAACACTTTTATTTTAACTAAATATAATACATAAATAAAATCTATTTAGTCTCAAATAAATAATGAAACATGTTCACTTTGGTTTAAATAATGATATTGCTGTTACATTACACAACCTTCAATGTTATGTCATCATTATGTAAAATTCTGGCAAATTAATTACGGTCTTTGTTAGGACGAAATGGTCTTCACACGGTTCGCAATGAGCCAGGCGGCCCAAACTGATGCATATACCCTGACTTGAATGCGCTTTTGTTAAATCATCACCCGTTTGGCAAAGTAGGCTGTGATTCGATGATAAATTAACAGGCACCGCATTGATTATATGCAACGCAGGACAAGTTAGTTAAACTAGAAATATCATCAACCATGTGTAGTTAACTAGTGATTATGTTAAGATTGATTGTTTTTTATAAGATAAGTTTAATGCTAGCTAGTAACTTACCTTGGCTCCTTGCTGCACTCGCAGGTGGTCAGCCTGCCACGCAGTCTCCTCGTGGATTGCAATGTAATCGGTCATAATCGGCATCCAAAAATGCAGATTACCGATTGTTACGAAAATTTGAAATCGGCCCTAATTGGCCATGCCGAATAATCGGTTGACCTCTATTACACACACACCACACTGACCAAAAAGTTATTTTGTTGGAATTTACATATGTCCCCATTACCAGTAAAACATCATCAAAACCTATTTCTTTCACTTACTTGCTGTGCTGTTTCGTTGTTCATTTGTTCAGTCATTTTATTCTCAACCAGGATTTCTATGGAACCCCTTTGGGTCTTTGCTATGGAACGCCGTTTGGGTCTTTGCGTGTCAAAAAATATACTATTTAACACTATTTGACAAATAAGCTTGTTGACTATGGTTGACCAATCTGGACCTAAATATGACTGCACGTCACATAATAATTGAATGGGTTCATACATTTTTTACGTAGTTATTACACATTGGTTACACTATCACTCGTATTTCATATGTCACAACGATTCATCGATACGTATGCTATGACGCTGGTAAAGTTGTCTCGCGCACCTACAGTCCTGGTCATTAAAAAAAGCTAGCTACTTCCCCAAAAACATAGCAAAACGACATCATCTGTTTCATTAGCTATAGTTAGCTAATTATATAGCTAGGTGTCATGATCTAAAATAACCCTAATTTATAAAACAGTTCTATGTAAAGCTAGCCACAATAAGGATTAACCATAATAGTGGACTTTGAGGTTTGCCTTCAAAATATAAGTATGGCATAATTCTACTATTTTTATTCATTTGCATTACTGTCAATAACATACTTTTATTTTGAAGGTAACCCGCAAATTCTACTATTGTGCCTAATTCTTATTGTGGCTAGCTTCACAACACATAACCCAGTGAGGTCGAGCCTCACTAGCCAGATGAAGCTAGCTGGCTGCTTATAACGTTAGCTTTGGGCAACAGGGTTATGTAGCTGGCTAGCTATTTATTTTCATGAACTGAAGTTCAATTCGCGAACAACAAGTGGCAACCTAGCTAATACTTACTCACAAGGATTCCTAAATGGCTAGGGGGCGGCAGGGTAGCCTAGTGGATAGAGCGTTGGATTGGTAACCGCAAGGTTGCAAGTTTGAATCCCCGAGCTGACAAGGTACAAATCTGTTGTTCTGCCCCTGAACAGGCAGTTAACCCACTCTTCCTAGGTCGTCATTGAAAATAAGAATGTGTTCTTAACTGACTTGCCTAGTTAAATAAAGGTAAAAAAAGGAATAATGAAAATGACTGCAGGTTCTGCTGGTAGTATTGGTGCTAGCTAGGTACCAAGCTAAAGCTATCTATTTGTTGATATCACAAGTTTACTGGAGAACTGAGACGAAGTAGAGACTCTGGACAGGGTGGATAAGGTTTAATAAAAAGCAGTTTATTCAGAGGTAAAGATATCTGAAATAGCGTGCACGGACTCGTTCATCAAGCTCAAATGGAACTATCTGAAAGAAGCCCTCTAAACATTTTGTGCAGACATTATATATGATAAATGAAGTAGGTTGAGTCTGGTAGATCTGGTCTTCTGGTTGGTCCTGATGAGTTGGGCGAGGTCCCCTTCAGGCTAGTATCACTGTCCCATTGGCTCTGAGTAGAGTTCTTTGTCTTCAGAAATGTTCAGCTAAAACAGGAGTTTAGGTGTGTGCGTAGATGTTCCTATTTTGACATATCTGTGTGTCTCTGTGAAATGTTCAGCTAAAACAGGAGATTTTGTGTGTGCGTAGACGTTCCTGTTTTATCAGTTTTTATGAAAGGTTTGCCTCAGCCCTCTGTCCTTGGGTGTGTGTGTGTCTCAGTATCTCGTGAAATGCAGACCCAAGCACCCTTTTGATCAAGGCATTTCCTGCTTTATCAGTGTTTATGAAAGGTCTGTGCCAGCCCTCTGTCCTTGGGTGTGTGTGGGTCTCAGTATCTGCTTATGAGTTTGTGAGAAACCCTGTTTTGAAAGAAGTTAGTTATAACAACGTAATAGCAATATGCTTGTGTTATTTTAAATGGTATTTATTACAAATCCCCCTCTTCACGTAAGAGACGTGACAAAAGCTAGGACAAAACCTACAAATGGCAAAAAATAGAGTAAACTTTATCAGAAGATAAAGTTTTGATTCCCCCTCTTCACGTCTCACCAGAGACGTGACAAAAGCTATAAATGGCAGAATAGGGTAAACTTTATCAGAATATAAAGTTTTGATTCCCCCTCTTCACGTCTCACCAGAGACGTGACAAAAGCTATGACAAAAGCTACAATATGGCAAAAAATAGAGTAAACTTTATCAGAAGATAAAGTTTTGATTCCCCCTCTTCACGTCTCACCAGAGATGTGACAAAAGCTATAAATGGCAGAATAGGGTAAACTTTATCAGAAGATAAAGTTTTGATTCCCCCTCTTCACGTCTCACCAGAGACGTGACAAATGCTATAAATGGCGTTTAATTAGTCATCAGTCCAATAGCCTGGCTCAGCATCCTCCAGGGCAAGCATAGGAAACATCTGTCCCTTCTCTGCCTGGTTGGGATCAATAGCAGTAGTTATGATCCTAGTGGTCAGCGTTCGAATACATGGAATGCAGCAGCATCCACAAAGCACCAGTATCGCAGCGAAGACAGATATAGATACCAGTATGGAGGAAACAAGCATCTTATATTTACCAAACGCATCCATCCAAGAGTCCCACATAGAGGTGTCAACCCCGGAGTGGTGCTTCATCTTCCCGTTAAGTGTACGAAGACCCTCTAAGGCAACAGTAAGACTACCATCAGTTGCTGTGTTATTGGGAATGAAAGTACAACATTGCTCCCCGAACATGGCACAAACACCTCCGCGTTCAGCCAACAACATATCCACCGCGATTCTATTTTGGAATGCCATCAGGGATGTAGCTTCCAATTGGCCATGGACCGCCTCGAAGCCTTGTTGAGTCCAATTACCTAATTTTTAACCAAAAAACGAGAAAATGTTAAACCCTCAGGTCCATCCCTCTATACAACCTGTACCAGGTGGGCTTGTCGCCACCCGGGAACTTCAAACCTTCACAACAGGGAGGACAAACATCACTTTTTATTCATTCGACAACCTCTACTACAGCAAACCAAGGGTCCTCCTCTGTCAGGCCCACTCTCCTGCGAAAGCTTGATTCCGTATCAGCCTCCTTGCCACATCTGTAACAGACTTCTTCAAACAAGGTATGATACAGGTAGCACAGCACATGAGCATAAGAAAAACAACAACTAGAGTCAGAAATCCAGTAACCATCATTGTAGTGTACTTACCAAACCAACCACCCAGCCAGGGGAACAGTCCACTCTCCTCCACACCTGCAAGACCCTTCATCTCCACTGATAACCTTGCCAACCCACTCAGAGCTTTTGAAATGCTCCCATCCGGACTAGTATTGTTTAGGGACAAACGTGCAACACTGTTCTCCAATCATTTTACATACACCTCCCTGGTTGGCCAGAATCATGTCCAGTTCTAGCCTATTTTGTCTACTGGTTTGAGAGGTAGCATCCAATCGTTCAGCCATCCCCGTAAGTACTGTGTGGGTGTAGTTAACAAATCATTGTTGATTATAGTAGATATAATTGATCCAGGCATTCTGCTTAGCATCAACAATAGCTGGGCCAAAAATGGGCAATAAATGCCACAGGCCATCATTCTTGTTTGATGTCTGGTATTCGTGGGGGACCCCTATTGGGACCCCAACGGGTTGGTGTGCATGTTATCTGTACCCTCGGACCAAGGAGCGTCACGGTTCTGCCGTCTCCTGGGTTGGTACCGAGTCTCTGTGTCATGTGCAGCTCACAGAAGTTGGTTAGCTATAACCTCAATAATAGGCAATGGTGGTATCAGACTGGCCAAAGCACCTGTGCAACGACAATTTCCTTTCAAAATGGGGTCAACCGCCTGGCAGGTCCACACATCCACCATACATCAGCAACACCTCTAGTTAATAGTGGCATTAGTGATGCAGGTAGTAGTAGGGAGCCTCCCATAGTCTATACCCCTACCTGTACCAGTGATACAGCTGTAATATCCCCCATATGCCTTAACTCCCCACGGTACCTTCTGGGGAGGGACTTCTGGGAACACAAGACTCAGAGTTTTACACAGGGTTGAATTTGGCTTAAACTTTCCAATATACACATCCAACCTTCTCCATTACTTAGGGCAAATGGGTGAGCAGCCAGAATAGGTCTGGCATGTCCACATACGACACAGTCCTTTCTATTAAGTGTTTTGTAGGCCAACCACATATTCTCCCTTTCCTCATAACCAGTTTCAGTCCCCAATTGGTCACTATCTGAGATGTCTTTTACATTTATTACCTGTCCCAGATTGGAGAGCTTAGGTGGTGGTGTGGGACTTGGTCTTGAAGTGGTGGAGGAGGCCGGCTGAACCCTGGTCCATTGGAACTGGCAGTACTGTGATGGTAACATCCCCATCGTATCCTAATCAGACAGCTCAGGACTACAAGCAGTCCTGCAAAGCCCCACCCTCTCCCAGAGAACACATCATCAGCCAGAGACCAAGCAACACTTTCACTTCTATGAACGTACACAGTGAGGAAAGGTCGGGGGCAGGGAATTCTTCATTAAGGAGTTGATCCCCGAACTCTATTAGTAACGGTTCTTCTCCTTAACTCTGTGATCATTCGGCAGTGTCAGTGTGTCTCACCCTCCAAGTGCGATATGCCCCCAGGTCGAGTGAATCACCTTCTCCTTTAATTCACCTGCAATGCATAAAATCTTGGACATACAGGTTTGGTTAACAAACAGTATCTCATTTGTTCTATCTGATTATATATTTAACTTCTATGCCTATTTTTTAGCTAGAAATTTTAAATTTTAAATAAGTTTATTATCCAATAGGCCCCATCCTATCCTAGACCACAATGTACCCCTCCCCCATTTGATACCTGGCTCTGGCCAGGTATCAACCTTACCTACTCTAACCGTCATAGCCAATGTTTAAAAACAGAATCCTGACTCCTCTGTGGTTAAAACTACAATTATGGTCAAGAGTTATAAACTCTATTATAATCAATTTACTTCAAAATTAGTATTCCAGATTGCCACAATTTCGTTATCCTCACTACATTCCCCCGTGGGTGATCAAACCACATGAAAATGCAATGAAGATAGGTCAAAAGGTTACATCACCTCCTTACATTCGTGTTCCATACTATATCTAGACATACTAAAAGAACCCTTTATCTTAAAAAATCCCTTGTCTAAATAAAACTCAGAAAATAATCCTCCTAATATATATATATATAAGTGTACTCCTTTAAGATATCTTATCTCTGGGAACACGGAAACCCTTAACCTAAACGTTTACTACAAAAACAAAATTATGTCACCAGCATTCAACCAGGCTTCCCGTCGGCTGGGAGACCGTTGAGTGCTGCAATACTGCCATCTTCTGTCCATTCTCTGCACAGCTCTCCACCCGCTCTTATTCAACCTTATCAATTTGAGCCATATTAGTTTCTTATTTTAACTGTTGTTTTATAAGTTTTGATTTTTTTTGATTTTTTTTAAATCTGTTATTACCTAGTTAGACTAGAGTGTCCGTGACATACATCCATGGGGATCCGGTTATAGTTATTCTATTAACCATGTGAAAATGCCCAGGGACACCAAATAGTCAGGAATGTCTTCATTTGGAATCGAATTTAAGCTGTTTAAATCAGCTCTGACTTCTGTCAGTGTTCCAGAAGGGATTGGGGCTGGAGTGCAATGTGTGAGGTGGTGCCAAGGTGCGCCTGATTTACCTTTGACCTGGACTGAGTGTGAAGTAACCTCCCTCACTTCGTACGGTCCAGTCCACCTGGGTTCTAGCCACTTTCTCTTGTGGACTTTAACCCCACCCAGTCACCAATTTTTTACCTTCAGTGGTGGCGGATCTCCCGCCAGCTCCCCCTCTTGGACCTTGTGAATCTGTGTGGAGAGAGCTGCAGAAAGTTCCGTCAATTTTCTGACAAATATCAGACATTACAATTTGTTGTACATCAAGGGCGGGCATATGACCTCCCTCCCTTGGTGGACCAGGCATGACTCTTCCAGCCATTATCTCATGAGGAGAGAGATGGGTGCCTGCACCTGGAGAGGCTCTCATGGCCATCAACGCCAGGGGCAGGGCTTCAACCCAAATCAACTTCAAACCTGCACATACATTTGATTGGCGCGTTTCACGAGGCTTTTGAGATTGTGGCCTGTACACTAACCCAAACTTGTGCACAATACCCAATCTTTCCTCCACCTGTCTCAGGTGTTGATTACTGAAATGGGACCCGTTTGTCGGATCGGATTTGCCTTGGAACTCCATACCTTGGTATGAGTTCAGTCTGCAGCCACTTAATGACTGACCTGGCATCCTCACGTGCTGTTGGTATTTCCTCGACCCATTTGGAAAATCTGTCTACCATTACCAATAGGTATCTTTTCCCATTTGTCACATTGTCTAGCCCCATGTCAGTGTAATCTATGCTGATGTCCTGAAAACAAGCGTTAGGGACTGGGTATGAACCCATGGGCGTTTGATATGGTTTCTTTGGATTGTGGCTACTATCAACTTAATTCTAGGAATTATTTTGCAAAAATTATTATTGTTTTACAGTTTTTCGAGTTGTTATATATTTTCCCAAAAGGTGTCAGAATCGCCCTTTTGGAACAATATATTAACAAACTCAAGCGCTCCTAGAATAATTATCAACTTAATTCTATGAATTATTTTGCAAAAGTTATTATTGTTTTACAGTTTTTCGAGTTGTTATATATTTTCCCAGAAGGTATCAGAATCGCCCTTCTGGAACAACATATCAACAAACTCAAGCGCTCCTAAAATAATTATCAATTCAATTTTAGGAATTATTTTGCAATAGTTATTATCGTTTTTCAGTTTTTCGAGTTGCTATATATTTTCCCAGAAGGTATCAGAATCGCCCTTCTGGAACAATATATCAACAAACTCAAGCGCTTCTAAAATAATTATCAATTCAATTTTAGGAATTATTTTGCAAAAGTTATTATCGTTTTTCAGTTTTTCGAGTTGTTATATATTTTCCCAGAAGGTATCAGAATCGCCCTTCTGGAACAATATATCAACAAACTCAAGCGCTTCTAAAATAATTATCAATTCAATTTTAGGAATTATTTTGCAAAAGTTATTATCGTTTTTCGAGTTGTTATATATTTTCCCAGAAGGTATCAGAATCGCCCTTCTGGAACAATATATCAACAAACTCAAGCGCTTCTAAAATAATTATCAATTCAATTTTAGGAATTATTTTTCAAAAGTTATTATCGTTTTTCAGTTTTTCGAGTTGTTATATATTTTCCCAGAAGGTATCAGAATCGCCCTTCTGGAACAATATATCAACAAACTCAAGCGCTTCTAAAATAATTATCAATTCAATTTTAGGAATTATTGAAATACCAACATCACAATAGAGGAAAAATACAAGTCAGTTTTCAGCTCGGCGGCTGTACCAGGGGCCAAAAGAAGACTCAGCTGTCCTCCCAAAAGTTATCAACTAGTGAGTCTCGTGAAAAGGCCAATCTTACACAACATTCAAATTAACATTTCCACATTTGTATTTTATTACATAACAACATTAATACATTGATCGCAGGTTAAGTTCTTCACAGTGCATCTAGTTAAGTGCCAAGTCAACCATTGCCCGATTATCTGAACTTGTATTTTTATTTTATTTTGTTGATTCCCCCTAGGTAACTTCCAAGTGTTTTAACCAATCAAATGTTGTTAAGTCTGGGGAACCTTTTCTAGACTTGGATTCTCACGGAATTCTCACTCAACCCGTCTGTCTGAATCTTTTTATCAAGTCAGTTACAATTATAACACAATTACTTGGATTCTCACGGCTTCTACCCGACTATGTGAATCTTTTTACAACACACATTTACTTAGATTCTCACGGCTTCTACCCGACTATGTGAATCTGAGTCTCACGGCTTCTACCCAACTATGTGACTCTCTATAAGTTATTTGGATTCTCACGGCTTCTACCCGACTATGTGAATCTCTTTACAACACACATTTACTTCGATTCTCACGGCTTCTACCCGACTATGTGAATCTGAGTCTCACGGCTTCTACCCGACTATGTGACTCTCTATAAGTTATTTGGATTCTCACGGCTTCTACCCGACTATGTGAATCTCTTTTTAATTGCTTTAGAGTCTCACGGCTTCTACCCGACTATGTGACTCTGAGTCTCACGGCTTCTACCCGACTATGTGACTCTCTATATCTCAGATATCTTTACATGTTTACTTTTACATTTACAATAGACATTTATCATAAATTTAACAGTAACCCATACTCAACCTCAGTACTTCTGATCTTTAATTTGGATTTTCCTAATATACAATATGCAGATTTTTGATTTAACAGGTACTGCTTACCTTTGTTTTGTAGGCCTTATAGATCAGTTTCCTGAGGCGAGCTGGATTCCCGGCTGCTCCTTCGGACAGGTCACCCTTCCTTTCTGATCCGTCTCTCACTTGTCTCTTTTCTCTATCAACTTTTTATGGACCGAATTCAGAGAAGAAAACCATCCTCTGCTACCAATTTGTTGATATCACAAGTTTACTGGAGAACTGAGACGAAGTAGAGACTCTGGACAGGGTGGATAAGGTTTAATAAAAAGCAGTTTATTCAGAGGTAAAGATATCTGATACAGCGTGCACGGGCTCGTTCATCAAGCTCGAATGGAACTTATCAGAAAGAAGCCCCGAAACATTGTGTGCAGACATTATATTTGATAAATGAAGTAGGTTGAGTCTGGTAGATCTGGTCTTCTGGTTGGTCCTGATGAGTTGGGCGAGGTCCCCTTCAGGCTAGTGTCACTGTCCCATTGGCTCTGAGTAGAGTTCTTTGTCTTCAGAAATGTTCAGCTAAAACAGGAGTTTAGGTGTGTGCGTAGATGTTCCTATTTTGACATATCTGTGTGTCTCTGTGAAATGTTCAGCTAAAACAGGAGATTTTGTGTGTGCGTAGACGTTCCTGTTTTATCAGTTTTTATGAAAGGTTTGCCTCAGCCCTCTGTCCTTGGGTGTGTGTGTGTCTCAGTATCTCGTGAAATGCAGACCCAAGCACCCTTTTGATCAAGGCATTTCCTGCTTTATCAGTGTTTATGAAAGGTCTGTGCCAGCCCTCTGTCCTTGGGTGTGTGTGGGTCTCAGTATCTGCTTATGAGTTTGTGAGAAACCCTGTTTTGAAAGAAGTTAGTTATAACAACGTAATAGCAATATGCTTGTGTTATTTTAAATGGTATTTATTACATATCCCAGAAGTTGCAGTCGGACAAATTATGCTTTATTACCAACGCGGTATTGTAAACACATCGTTCGTGGACGGTGTTTGCAGTCTTTTTTTGTACAGCTTCGTACCAATGGCCGATGAGCACCGATATGTTTTATCTATAATTTCTCTTCATATGACAAGGATTTGCCAGTAGATTGTCGACTTGATTCATGATGATAACTGCTTGTCTAGCTTTGCAAATGACGGGTCGCCACTGGCATTACACACTCAACAAGTCAGTTTGGTGGAAACACACCAATGGTGGGAAAATGTACATATTTTCTTTATGCTGATTTTTTTATATTTGCATGGAAATTGTCTCCAATTGGATAGAAATCTAGTTACTGATTACAACAGCATCATTAAGTTTGCCGATGACACAATAGTGGTAGGCCTGATCACCGACAACAACGAGACAGCCTATAGGGAGGAGGTCTGAGACCTGGCCGTGTGGTGCCAGGACAACAACTTCTCCCTCAACGTGATCAAGACAATGGAGATGATTGTGGACTACAGGAAAAGGACTGAGCACGCCCCCATTCTCATCGACGGGGCTGTAGTGGAGCAGGTTGAGAGCTTCAAGTTCCTTGGTGTCCACATCACCAACAAACTAACATTGTCCGAGCACAGACAGTCGTGAAGAGGGCACGACAAAACCTATTCCCCCTCAGGAGACTGAAAAGATTTGGCATGGGTCCTCAGATCCTCAAAAGGTTCTACAGCTGCACCATCGAGAGCATCCTGACTGGTTGCATCACTGCCTGGTATAGCAACTGCTCGGCCTCCGACCGCAAGGCACTACAGAGGGTAGTGCGTACGGCCCAGTACATCACTGGGGAAATGCTTCCTGCCATCTAGGACCTCTATACCATGCAGTATCAGAGGAAGGCCCTAAAAATTGTCAAAGACTCCAGCCACCCTAGTCATAGACTGTTCTCTCTGCTACCGCACGGCAAGTGGTACCAGAGCGCCAAGTCTAGGTCCAAGAGGCTTCTTAACAGCTTCTACCCCCAAGCCATAAGACTCCTGAAAATCGATTCAAATGGCTACCCAGACTATTTGCATTCCCCGCCCCCCCTCCTCTTTTACGCCACTGCTACTCTGTTATTATCTATGCATAGTCACCTTAATAACTCTACCTACATGTACATATTACCTCGACTAACCGGTACCCCCTGTATATAGTCTCGCTATTGTTATTTTACTGCTGCTCTTTAATTACTTGTTCCTTTTATTTCTTATTCATATTTTTTCAACTGCATTGTTGGTTAGGGGCTTGTAAGTATTCTACAAGTGACAAATAAAATGTGATTTGATCCAGTTTAAACAAGCATCAAGAGCAGTCACACATCCAAACATCTGATTGAGGCTATGAACCTGCCACAGTAAATAAAAAACACATTTGGTGACGCTGAAATTCTGAATGACTTCCTCGTCTTTTCATGGTCAGGTGATTGTTCAGGTGTGTTCTTAACATTTGCAACATACTGTTAAGTACACCATGAACACACCAGATATCTATGGATCAATATCAATTATGTGATATCGAGACACACTCCCTCTATGCACACTCTACACACTTACGGACACTGATACTCCAACACACACACACATACTCATACTGACTCTACACACACTCATATGCAATCATCATATACAGTGCATTCGGAAAGTATTCAGACCCCTTTACTTTTTACACATTTTGTTAAGTTAAAGCCTTATTCTAAAATGGATGAAATGGTTTTTCCCCCTCATCAATCTACACACAATATCCCATAATTACAAAGCAAAAACAGGTTTTTAGATTTTTTTTACTGAAATAGCTATTTTACATAAGTGTTCAGACCCTTTACTCAGTACCTTGTTGAAGCACCTTTGGCACCTATTACAGCCTCGAGTCTTCTTGGGTATGACGCTACAAGCTTGGCACACCTGTATTTGGAGAGTTTTTGCAAATCTTCTCTGCAGATCCTCTCAAGCTCTGTGAGGTTGGATGGGGAGCGTCGCTGCACAGCTATTTTTAGGTCTCTCCAGAGATGTTCAATCAGGTTCAAGTCTGGGCTCTGGCTGGGCCACTAAAGGACATTGAGACTTGTCCCGAAGCCACTCCTATGTTGTCTTGGCTGTGTGCTTAGGGAGCAGATTTTGGAGCAGGTTTTCATCAAAGATCTCTCTGTACTTTGCTCCGTTCATCTTTCCCTCGATCCTGACTAGTCTCCCAGTCCCTGCCGCTGAAAAACATCCCCACAGCCTGATGCTGCCACCACCATGCTTCACCATAGGGATGGTGACAGGTTTCCTCCAGAGGTGACGCTTGGCATTCAGGCCAATCTTGGTTTCATCAGACCAGAGAATATTTTTTCTCAAATATTCTGAGTCCTTTAGGTGCCTTTTGGCAAACTCCAAGCGGGCTGTCATGTGCCTTTTACTGAGGAGTGGCCACTCTACCATAAAGGCCTGATTGGTGGAGTACTGCAGAGATGGTTGTCCTTCTGGAAGGTTCTCCCATCTCCACAGACGAACTCTGGAGCTGTCGGTGACCATCGGGTTCTTTGTCACCTCCCTGACCAAGGCCCTTCTACCCCGATTGCTCAATTTGGCTGGGACGCCAGCTCTAAGAAGATTCTTGGTGGTTCTAAACTTCTTACATTTAAGAATGATGGCCACTGTGTTCTTGGGGACCTTCAATGCTGCAGAAATTGTTTGGCACCATTCCCCAGATCTGTGCCTCGACACAATCCTGTCTCTGCGCTCTACGGACAATTCCTTCATCCTCGTGGCTTAGTTTTTGCTCTGACATGCACTGTCAACTGTGGGACCTTATATAGACGGGTGTTCCTTTTCAAATCATGTCCAATCAATTAAATGTACCACAGGTGGACTCCAATCAAGTTCTATAAACATCTCAAGGATGAGCAATGAAAACAGGATGCACCTGAGCTCAATTGCGAGTCTCAAAGCAAAGATACATATCTAACCCTACCACTCCCTGCACATTGTAATTATGGTATTGTAACTGACCCTGTATATAGCTTACTTACTTGTGTTCTTCTGTTTCTCATGTGTTTTTGTTCTACTTGACTTTTTTATTTTACTACTGATATTGATTACTGCATTGTTGGGAAAGAGCAAGCAATTAAGGCATTTCACTGTACATGTGACAATAAGCACTTGAAACTTGATACAAATGCTTTACTTTCCTTGTTGGAACAGCAGTCTCTTGCCATTTGAGAATGTAATGCATTAAAATACTTGAGTTAAAGTATTTGAAGTGTCACCAAGAACTGTCCATTAAGATAGTTTCACCAAGAAAGTCCTAGGGATGGTAGACAATAAATGTGACATTGAACAAAAGAGAGTTAGTTAAATCATTGTATGTCAACATACCCACCCACCTATTGCATCAAACAGTTTAATGATTTACCCCTGTGGCCTTTTAACATTACGCAACTAGCTACATTCATATTTGTTTTACCTTGGAAACATGGCAGTAGTGGAATATCTGTAAACACAGCCAAATCATAAACGAACAAAAAAAAATGTTTTGCTTTGATCATCAATTGATACGCGACTGAGCTATTACAAAATCCCCATACTTTCTGAAAACAGTATTCAAAACATTCATTGAGCAAAGTGGCATTTAGCAAATGTTACTCTAAAAAATGTATGATTTGGAAACATTGAAAGTATCCCAAACACAATGGTAATTTATAACTTCAACCACAAGAAACTGTTTATTAAACAAATGCATTGCTATAAAGATGTGAATACACTGCACACTGGTTACATAAAAAAAGAAAAGCTGTAGGAAAAGCACTGCTTCTGAATATTCATAGTTACACATAGAACAAAGGCTTTCACTGGAAACAGTCAGCCTTTTGGGAGGGGAATGGCACATTGCCCACATCCTGCTACGCTTGACAGTCCCACACCTTCCAACACTGCAGCTCATAGGTCCTGCTGCTTATCTAGCTCCTCCGGAGCTGCTCCTTCTGCTAGTTCTGCCAGGGCCCTGCGACGCTCTGCCTCTGTTACTGTCATGGGATGCAGGGGGAAGAACCCAGCAAGTCCTACAGGAACAGAGATGACAGTAACTTAGACCACATAGATTCCAAGGTAGCATTGAGACTTTAGTGGAGGTATTGAGTACAGTTAAAAGTTTGTTTATGAACCTGTGATTGTGTATTTTGCATGATGTAGGCCTTACATTGGTTGTTTCAATAAACCTGGAAAGTGTGTGTTTTCAGGGTGAGTGTAGATGTATCACACCTAAAAGTTTGGCCACAGGCTTCGTTGGATGTGCACCACAGCCCATCCAGTACTTGATCCTGTCGGAGTTGAAACTGACCAGTTTCTCATTGTAGATGTTTGGCAGGGGGTCATAAGAGCCCAGTTGTTCTATGTATTTACTGTCTCGTGCTCGCTTGTTGTAAGCTGCCACAATCCGGTAGAAAGGTCTGTTAGACTGTTTGTGGCCAGCCATTGCCAATCTGATGACAATGTGTCCTCCATGGTATGTCTTCAGTAGGAAGGATGCTGTAAGAATAATACAACGAAATCTGAATGTATTGTTTTATAAAAAAGGTACAATGCATATGCAATTAAATTGCCAGATTTTTAAAAATTTAGAACAGCATTTGAACTGTGATGTTTTCTCTAAAAAGAATCAGTGTGAAAAAGTATGTCATCTTACGTCAATTCACAGTCAGTTTGTCATGTAAATAGTTTGAACGTTACCAGGTGCTTAGGCAGGTTAATTAGGGATTCATGAACTGTTTATGGCAAACGTCAGGCCGTACAACGCATCAGTATCTGCAATATACTCGAAACTGGATAACTTCACAACAACCACGGTAAAACATGCTGGAAATCGGTTTAATCATAATGTGAAATAAATGTAAAAATCATCCAACAGTATCTCACGTCTAGACAATAAATCATTAGCGCGTCATAAAAAAAATAATCTAAGTAACCAAGAGAATACTAATTAGCTAGCTATAACCCTATCCCTGGACCGATAGCTAACGTTACCTACCTAAAGACTTGCATACCATCCCATAACGTAACTTAATTCCTAGCTATGATGTAGCTAAGTATCTGTTTTGAATTCCATGAAAGGGACATTAGGCTACTTATTATAAATATCATAGTGTAATCTAACGTTAGCTATACCAATCACTGAGGCTAGCCTAGCTAACTACACAGTAACGTCACAGCAACATCGGGCTAACGTATAGGTTTACTAGTACCACTCCTGCTTACTAGCTAGCCCATGTTGACAGTGTTAGCTAAATAGCAACCGGATCATACTTACATAGACGGACCATGTTTATGTATACGCTGCAAAAGAGGTCAAACGAATACGTAAAAGCTCAAAAACGTTTTCTATATTACATAAAGCCGTACGTGTACAGCCATTTTTAAACAGGAAGTGATGTTCCTTGAAGCGTTTCCTCTCATTTTTGTTACTGTCCACCAGGTGGCGCAAGTGGACTACGCTGCACTGTCCGAGCTCTTGAAGGGCGTTATAAACACGAGGACAAGGACATTTTTGCATGTAAAGTTGTACACTTTACACTTATGATAGTTTTAATGGATTTAAGATACAGTCACATACGTCTAATATATTTTTTTATAGAAACATCATGGCCCAGGATGTGTATCAAAATCAATGCATATTGATTTATATATTTATATTGCCTATCTAATGTAATGTTCGGGTCATTTTTCAGGCATTAACGATTGAAAATACATGAAATCGATGCATTTGTTCAAGTAGTAGGCTATCAGGTCTGGTAAAATGAAACAGAGACTCTAAACGTATAATGTATTTATTTGAGTAAAGGAAAAATGATGTGTAATTATTTGTGATGGATTGCAATTATAAAATATGTTCAAAAAGGTGGTTAATGCCTCTGATATGATTTTCATTTAAAAGTCAGACCAATGCAGTTCTCTCCTCATTCTAGATGTCTTTAGATGATTACACAAGTTATACTCTCGTTCCAGCAACTGCAACAGCAGGATAGAAACATTGATTTCCTGAGAGTGACCCATGAATAGAGGGTTCAGTGCTTTGCATGATGTACACCGGGTGCACTGATATTTGTTCCCTTTGGGAGCCCCACTCCGTCGCTGTTGGAACATGGTGATTTCACACTCCTGTTGTGGAGAGATGCTGTTCCTGTGTGTGACAAACACATGGTTTTCTCTGAGGGGTCAGACTCAGATAGCCCTTTGTCTCTGAATGAACACATAGTTATATTTGATAACAGATACTACATACAGGTAACTGCCAAAATAAAGGAAACACCAACAGTCTTAATAGGGCGTTGGGCAACTACGAGCCGCCAGAACAGCTTCAATGCCCCTTGGCATAGATTCCGCAAGTGTCTGGAGCTCTTGGAGGGATGTGACACCGTTCAACCATGAGAAATTCCATAATTTGGTGTTTTGTTGATGCTGGTGGAAAACGCTGTCTTGGGCGCCGCTCCAGAATCTACCATCAATGTTCAATTGGGTTGAGATCTGAGGGGTATCCTACTAAGCAGGTTTGAGGAGTTAGCAAGGCAACTTTGGTCAACTCTGAGTTCAACTCAGGATAATCAGTCATACGAAAGTGGCTCACCTTTTTGCCAGGTAAATTTATATAGCAACGAATCGTTCAGAACTAACCTGCTCTGAGGCAGGGTAACTCCACTTACCCTGAATTAAATAACTGAGCCACGAGTTGAGGACCAATGAAATCAGATTCCATCCCTCTTGCAAAGATTGCGTCATCATCCCCTTCATTTGAGAAAGATGACTGATAAAATATTTTAATCATGAAATGTTTTTTTGTGTTAAAATTGTGTAATGTTAAAATATATCACATTATACATTTAGTAAGGACAGAAATCCTTTAAAAACTTAATTCCCAGTCATAGCAGCAGGATGTAGGGGTGTTGCAGCACCCCCTGATAAAATTAGTGCACTAGACCTTTATTACCCCCGAATGAGCGGAGAAAAATACTCCTCAGCACCCACACCTTAAAACATCTTACGGTGGCCATGTGCACAGTAACACTTTTGTATGACATACTAAAATAATTGTATCGATAGGAGTGGGAAAAAGGTGCTTGTGGTTGTACATTCATAAGCACACCAAAGTCGGATTTAAGGATAAGTTAAAATAACATTTTAAAAAGACGGCACTTCTAAAAGCCTATTTCAGCCATAGTCTGATGAATTTGCAAGATCACTTTTCTTTCCTTTTTAAAATGTGGCACTGACATGCCCATAGATTGATGTTTCAGCATTGCCTCAATCAAGAGTTCAGCGTTCGAGTTACAAGCCTGCTAGAGTTCGCGGCAGGCAGACGAGCAATATCCACCGTCGTAGTATGGATGAAGCCTGGGCTGGAATGTGAAGCTAACTGAAGCTGGTTCTCAATTGTTATTTTTCACAATATTTCCTCTTGAATCACTGAGATCAGGATCTGTACTTATCGATTTCATAATTTTTATTATGTTTATTGATCAGATATTATGCATTTTAGCAACATTTTCACACAATTCTCATTACGTAACAGTTTTCGAAGTCCAAAACAGTAATAAACAAATCTATTTTTCTAATATTTTTGAACATTGCTCCACTAATGAAAAGGCCTGAGTTTAACATAACACTGAAAAATGTTATATTTCAAATGAAATTATACAGTTATCTTAAAATTAAATCTGACTTGATTTGAGCTCTTTAGCTGTTTCGGGAAGGAGAAGGCCAAGTGTGTTGAAAGGGGTGATTGAGAATAAGAACCTCATTCTGAAGGCATATGTAACGGATGTGAAATGGCTAGCTAGTTAGCGGGTACGCGCTACTAGCGTTTCAATCAGTTACGTCACTTGCTCTGAGACCTAGAAGTAGTGTTGCACCTTGCTCTGCAAGGGCCGCGGCTTTTGTGGAGCGATGGGTAACGACGCTTCGTGGGTGTCAGTTGTTGATGTGTGCAGAGGGTCCCTGGTTCGCGCCCGTGTCGGGGCGAGGGGACGGTCTAAAGTTATACTGTTACACATATAATGTACTAAACTTATGCTCAAATGTACTAAATGTACTAAACTTGTGCTCAAATGTGCTCATCTAAAAACTCCTCTAGCTTGTATTTAACAACTGATTGGAATGTTTACAGGAACTTGAGTGTTACAGTAATGAGACAGATGTCCACAGATACTTAATAAATATTAGTTTAATGTAAACTAGAGTTTAAAGTTTTCATGATTTATGGACAAACTACAGCAACATATTTTGTGTTTTATTCAAATAAGTTAGTGATAAATAATGATAAATAGTTTCTAAGTGTGCTGCGTTGATTTTTTTTACCCACCCCCAATTGTCTTGTCAGCCTTGTCCCATTTGTCCCATTTGCTGCAACTCCCCTACGGACTTGGGTGAGGCGAAGGTTGAGAGCCATGTGTCCTCTGAAACACAACCCTGCCAAGCCGTTCTGCTCGTTAACACACTGCTTTCTTAACCTGGAAGCCAGCCGCACCAATGTGTCTGAAGTCAGTTTGCAGGTGCCCGGCCCACCACAAGGGACACGGAAATCTCAGCCGGCCAAACCCTCCCCTAACCCGGACGACGCTGGGCCAATTGTGCGCTGCTTTAGCCTGGGATTGAACCCGGGGCTGTAGTGACGCCTCAAGCACTGTGATGCAGTGCCTTGCGCCACTCAGACCCCTGCGCCACTCAGGAGGCCAGTGACCCGAGAATTTAATCCAGACGCATTTCAGTAAAAATATGGGGTGAACGTTTAAAAAATTCTAGCGAAAATGTCAAATGTATTTAAAATAAGACACGTTACCATAAACTAGACATCTTTTTCCTCAGAATTATAGTTGATTTTAGCAGATGCATCATTGTTTTGTAACTCAATTTGCTACAGACATCACCTACCACATACACACCCTTTAAACCCCCTATAATCCTTTGAGACTCCTCTTTCCAATTAACTGAGATTTCTTCTACCCATGGTAGCCAAAATAATGGGCAACTGGGCATTTTTATACATCACCCTAAGCATCATTTACTCAAGTGTTTCCTTAATTTTGGCAGTTACTTATATGTCCAAAAGACATAGCAGTGACTCCTGTACTGTTATACGTTCCGTTATTACTGGGTGGCCTACTCGGTCACATGAATTTGAAAGAAAACAGTTTTGCTTATGTGAACATGTTTGTCATTTTCTCATCCTTCATACACAATTTATAGAAAAAAATAGAATAATGTTGAGGATATATTTTTGACAGAGAGATCTACATGTCGATCCCACTTGGCAAACACTGGTTGAATCAACGTTTATTTTTTTCTCACGTCATTCCAACAAAAAAAATGCAATGTGAAGAGAATGAATCAACCTGGAAACTGATTGGATTTGCAAAAAGTAATCAACGTAAGGGAATGTTGTCTTTTTTTTCACCCAACTTCACAAATCCAATAACATGGTGAAATGTTTGTTGTTTTCATTTTGAAATCACCTTAGTGAACTCAACCAAATGTAAATCAAAACTAGACGTTGAACTGAAGTCTGTTCCCAGTGGGATCATGTCATCATCAGTGGTGGAAAGTACTGAAGTAAAAATACTTTAAAGTACTACTTACGTCGTTTTTGGGGGTATCTGTACTTTACTGTTTATATTTTTGACAACTTCTACTTCACTACATACCTAAAGAAAATGATGTACTTTTTACTCGATACATTTTCCCAGACACCCAGAAGTACTCGTTACATTTTCAATGTTTAGCAGGACAGGAAATTGGTCCAATTCATGCACTTATCAAGAGAACATCTCTGGTCATCTCTACTGCCTCTGATCTGGCGACTCACTGAACACAAATGCTTTGTTTCTGAATTATGTGTGAGTGTTGGCGTATGCCCCTGGCTATCCTTACATTGTGCATTCTGGTTTGCTTAATATAAGGAATTGAAATGATTAATACATTTTCTTTTGATACTTAAGTATATTTAAAACCAAATACTTTTACTCAAGTAGTATTTTACTGGGTGACTTTCACTTTTACTTGAGTCATTTCCTATTAAGGAATCTTTACTTTTACTCAAGTATGACAATTGGTTACTTTTTCCACCACTAATCATCATTACATGGTACAAAACTACAAAATCACCCATTGTCGTCCATTGAATTAGATTTTGGATATGATCTTTTTGTGGAATAGATTATTCTGTATTTAGTTGTAATGTTATTAATGTCTCTTATTTATGTGCATTTCCATCATATTAATATAATTATTTTACACCTAGTGACTGGATAGCATGTTATTGTTTGATTATTATTTAGACATTGTGTGAGACACGACCACACATGCATTTTGGTTTGAATATTATTCAACAAATGTGTACTTCTAAAGTACATAACCCAAAATGATGCACGTTAGATCATTTGGTTAACCAGTTAATTTGCAATCCAAGAGGCCCAGTCATGTGCAGTTGTAGACGGCCATAAAAGAACTAGAGATGGTATTCAGGGCAACAACGTCATAATTACGCTGACCACTTCTCTGTGCACATTTTTTTAAATGAATAGGCACTTTTCACAGTTTGACAGCAAGCAAAATGCATCTTACATGGTGAATCTGCAGTGCTTGATTAACTGAACAATGACATTGATTCCATTGGTAGCTGATACTCTCATGAGGACCCCATGCTCTTTGGGACACCAAGACGAGTTGTTCCTGCTGTAATCGTCTGTGACTGTTCAGTTAGAGACGCTCAGATGACCAGATAATGTACCAGGAAAGAGGTAGAAAGGATCACTTTAAGACAAGGCCTTAAATTAAATGCATGTATATATCGCGATAGAATTTGTCCACCTAAACAATTATGGTCATGTTTAAAAAGCTGATAATGGCTGCAAATAACACAGTGTGTAAATGCAGTTAACTGTAAAATATACCCAAGCTAAAATATAGCTAAGACTTGAAGGTCCCCTCCGGTGGATTGGACCAGACATTGGGCTTGATGAAAAGACATGAGTCAATGGTCTCCCAGAAAGAGTAAACAGCCCATGCCGACTCAGAAAACAGAGAGGTGGGTGAACTGACTCCGCGTAGGACCAGTAAGCCAGTTTCACACGTTCAATGGGATAATGTTTTAACCAGAATTTCTTTGCCAAATATGCATTTTATCAGGCAGATTATTGAGGAGGGGGGGTGCCAAGGAGACCAGATGAAGCTCCACACTCTCCCATGACGCCAATTAGATTGTCTGTTCTGCTAACATTTGCGTTTCACATCTTGACAGAAACCACCACATTGTCTTCAGTGTGATTTACAAGACATTTTAGAGTTACATTTTAGTAATTTACGTTCTTATCCAGAGCAACTTACATGAGCAATTAGGGTTTAAGTGCCTTGCTCAAGGGCACATGGACAGAATTTTCACCAGTCGGCTTTCGGTTACTGGCCTAAAGCTCTTAACCACTAGGCTACCTGCCGCTCTGTTTGCAATACGATTCCATTAGATGTTCTCTAAGTTTGTGCGCTACGGGAGCTTGAACTGAATCAGGACATCATCTTCTACGGAAAAGGACAGAAATAGATCATTATTCTTTTGGAACATAGTCACATTTTTGAGGTTCCATATTTTCATAACTTTACTCGAGAAGTATTCAGATCCAAATCCACATGTCTCTCTATATATGGTCAAGACCTGAACGTTAAGTTAGTCTCTTTAGAAAGAATCCCTGTCATAACCAAAACTCCTCAACCCTTTTCAGAGTGATAAACATGTTTAATCAATAACTCCCCACATCAATAAATGTCTGACCATCTCATCAGTTCATTTCAAAGTCTTGAGTCTGACTCAGTCCCCTGCTGTTTTAATTGTCTCTGTCCAGCTACAGTGGTGCCATCCACCCTCTACAGACCCATGGGCCCAACAGAGACAGACAGAGGGGAACTTTGGCTCTCACATGTTGAGGATCAAATTATGTATTTTTCCACAAAATGATCTCTCAGATGGATTCAGTGAGACTAATTGTGTCAGCATGCAAAATGGAAGCTGTTACTTTCATCTTAATTAAACAAAGGACTTGCTTTCTTCCGTTGGCTTTTTCAAAGAGAGGCTTCCTTAACTGATTAAGAGCAAAACACGACTAGTCCATCACATGCTGCTAGGAGTTTGTTGTTGCCTCTGACTGTTGAGCAGATAATGCTGAATGGATGCATCCATCTCTAAAACAGCATCAACATCTTTATTAGACTATTTGTAAATGGACATGGTCACATGGCCTTCTGATGTCTTCTGGTGTACATGCAGCACATCTTTGAGACAAATATTTTAGAAACATGTACTTAAGTGCAAAGGCATGAAAAGAACAGATAACACTTTAAAGAGCATTGGCAAAACAGAAACATCCATTATCCAGGAGGTGAATGAGAGCTCCATTGGTTTGTGAAGGCTATGACGAACATGATGGTCCCTTTAGTTTAATCTGCTTCAGTCTGAGATGTGCCTGTAGCCTGGAGTGGTGCAGACAGTAGCTGATCAGTAGCTGGTCTGCATAGTCACAGCTTGTTAAAGGGATTATGTTTGGGGAACACAGTCCACTCACTTCTCCTCAGGGGTCAGGGGTCACGACCTGCTCACCATCCCAGGGTCCACAGATATCTGCTGGACGAGGGGAGGCTGCGGAGCAAGGCTGGTTGATTTTGAGAGAGGACGAGAGGATTTGGCATGCACATCAGAGCATGGTGCCACAGCATGGGGTTCTTTCACATATTGTACACACACAGACACACACAGACATGCACACGCACACGTCTATTTGTTGAACTGTACACTATATTCACAATGTGGTACACGGAGCACATCATTTTGGTTTATAGATTGTTGCTTGTTTATCACTGTTGTCTTACTGATGCCTAAAAGGTATGTACAATGTGGACAATTAGCTTAGTTGACCACTACAGCAGGTTACACACTGTGGTGAAAGGGAAGTGGAGTTTGATTAGATTTTCAAATTATACAACTTATTAATTAGCTAATACAAAAACCACTCAGGATGTACACTGTACAAAACATTAGGAACACCTTCCTAATACTGAGTTGCATCCTATTTTGTCCTCAGAACAGCCTCAATTAATTGGGGCATGGATTCTACAAGGTGTTGAAAGCGTTCCTCAGTGATGCTGGCCCAATGCTTGAGTGTGAAAAACCCAGCATCTTTGCAGTTCTTGACTCAACTCAATGCGCCTGGAACTTACTACCATACCCCGTTAAAAGGCACTTAAATATTTTGTCTTGCCCATTCACCCTCTGAATGGCACACAGACACAATCCATGTATCAACTGTCTCAAGGCTCAAACATTTTTTAGCCTGTCTCCTCCCCTTCATCTACACTGATTGAAGTGGATTTAACAAGTGACATCAATAAGGGATCATAGCGTTCACCTGGATTCACCTGGTCAGTCTATGTCATGGAAAGGGCATGTGTTCCTAAAGTTTTGTACACTGAGTATACGTCTCTTGTATTAATATGCAAAGGGTTTTAGTGGAATTTATCAGACATCAACCAAGAGAAATTAATCAAATAGGTTTTAGATTTCCACTTAAATTAGTCACAGAAATATTGTTTGAAATATTCATGCTCACATGCTCTCGGAATGAAATCTCATGCTTGCTCTGATCTTTACTTTGTGTTTTAGCAGTAATATAACTTTAATAAACTAACTCTTACTTGGCAATTATAATTAATTGATGGCCTCTTTAGAGAAGAAATGAAATGGTGATAATAGAATAACACTTTAAATATATACGATATATGGTCTAGGTCAAGATTCCGGGATGTGTTTGCAATCATAAAATGAGAGTGTTTACTCATATACAGGCCTGCGTCTGCTCAATGTTTGATGCTTCCATAAGTTATCTTCAATTAGGCTTTCAGTGATACAACAAACAAAACACTTAGACTGACATGGTCCTCCTCTGGTCAGGTTTGTGTCGTCTGAGGATGCTGGCAGACAAACCAACCGAGTTGTTATCTGAATGGCTCTGCAGGCTGTCCTCCTACTCAGCACAGCAGGAACAGCCAGGACTTGTTTTATACCATTTACCTGTTATCGTAATGCTCGTTTGATGGTGTGATGCAAATCATCAAATAATTGGATATATGCAATTAAACAGTTTATGGTAAAATACCTAGATCTATGGGGAACAGGCATGATACCTCCACAACACTATACATACAGTGCATTTGGAAAGTATTCAGGCCCCTTGACTTTTTCCACATTTCGTTACGTTACAGCCTTACTCTAAAATTTATTTAAAAAACATTTCCTCATAAATCTACACACAATACCCCACAATGACAAAGACAAAACAGGTTTTTAGAATTGTTGGCTAATTTATAAGTACTCTGACCCTTTACTCAGTACTTTGTTTTAACACCTTTGGATGCAATTACAGTCTTGAGTCTTCTTGGCTATGGCACTACAAACTGAGGAGTGGCTTCCATCTGGCCACTCTACCATGCAGGCCTGATTGGTGGAGTGCTGCAGAGATGGTTGTCCTTCTGGAAGATTCTCCCATCTCCACGGAGGAACTCTAGAGCTCTGTCAGAGTGACCATCGGGTTCTTGGTCACCTCCCTGTCCAAGGCCCTACTTTCCGAAGGCCCTGTACACTAACAAAACACACAGACTAACTGGAGGGGCTATTTGAAGTGGAGTTATAATTGACAGTAGAGCGATACTAGGGCAGCATTGGACTGTGTTAGTGTTTAACTGAAGAGGACAGATAGGCTCTGCCACAAGGCGATAAGGACCTTTGGCTATGCCAGGATCAGCTTGTTTGTGCCTCTGTAGGTTGTTTAGTGAGAATAAAGGACAGCTATTACTCTCTTTGTCAGTGGCAGGACGTTAACATCCCACACCTTACACACACAGATAGGAACACCCAACTATTTTCCAAGTTCAAATGGCCTAAAACAAACTAGTTGGGCAGGTTCTTCATCTCCAATGCTTCTGTCTACTGCCAGTGACATGTCTACTGTATACCAATCCAGTGAGCTTGTTATGTTATGATACGACAACAGGATTCATGCAATAATGAGCAGTGACAGGATGTCACCCACGCTGCCATGGATCACCCTCCACCCCCTTCATCCCCCACCCACCCATCCAGCTGGGGACACATCCAGCTGCCTGACTGATGTCACCTCCACTCCCCCGCTCCTCTCCTCTTGGGGGATAGTGATGGAGTTCACCTGCCCTCCACTCCAATCTGTCATGGTCATGTCTATCTTGTGTGCCTCATCCCCTCCCCCTTATGATGTGCTTTTGATTTTGATATTGACATTGTTCAGTGTCTCCCTGGAGCCCGTGTCTGTCTGTACTAATGACATGAGCATCTCTGAGCAGCACCCTCTGATTAATGTAAGCACAAAGTTTAGAAAGCAGCTCTCCTTTACTCTTACAAGACTGTTTTATATATACGCTCTCTCTCCGCATCCTGATCAAATAATTCCCATAAGGAAGCAATAAAACATTTGGATAATTCCAAGCAGATGTGAACATGCCTCAGCAAGTTAACAAGATTCCACTGGACATGCAGAGCAGAGCAGACAGCGTCACAGTGTCAGAGCTGCAGAACCACGTTACGTTCTCTGGGTGTGGGAGGGCCGTCTCCTGAGTCTGGGTCTCCTGCCAGTGCTCTGCAGCAGTCACACCTGTCTGAACACAGTCCAGGCCACAGAGGAGAGATAGAGACCGCTCTACCGTTCTATCACCTCTATATGGACATGACATATTTTAGAAGTAACATTGTTGTGTTTTTCTTCAACATGATCATTTTCACATACATCAAGTATAGCTCAAAATTAAAGAAACAGTGCATGCAAAGTGGAGCCCACAAGCTGCGTGAGAAGTCAGAGACTCCAGAGAGAAACAAATAGAGCTTTGTAGTATGAAGGAGTCTTTTCTTATAAGAGAGTGTAAAATAACAAGAAGCTCTATGATTACTGGTTAACAGTATATCTTGTGTTTTTCAAGTTTTGGACATTGGTAAAGGACCCAAGATTTGCTATTTTTCTTAGTGGGAAATAGTTGAATTGGTTGTCTATCCAATTTTGTTTTATGTTGCAAATATATTTTTCTCCTTTGCAGTGGGTAGTGTACACTATACAGTGTACAATTTGTTACAATTCAGTAATGTACACATTTTCACACCAACAAAATGATAAGCATTCCATATTTGTGCTGGAGATAGACGTTTATATGAAAGAGAGAACTGCACTGGGAAAATAGTAATATCTTAGGGAAGTGACACTTGGAAATTAATACTAACAGACGGTAACCCCACAAGATTAAGTTAAGCTTTATTCATGCAATACTTGACTTTGTTCAGAAAGATAATGGTTAAATAGGCAATGCCTCTCACCAAAGGTTTTCTTTGTGTACTTCCAACATGAATAGCTAAATATTGTACAAGGCACACTATGAGTTGATGAAGGAGGGAGATAGGATGCCTTGCAGAGAAACAGCAGTATTCACCTATGAGCTAAAAAGAAACTTGGGTAATTGCCATGTCACAAATAATGAGGCTATGTAGCAAAGTGTTTGAAGAACAAACCCCTGATCAAGATAAGATTGGAGACAATATGATAAAATGAGAAGTGTTCTCTGGCTTGTGAATTTCAAAAAGAACAAGTGACAGTCCCTTCTTGGAATCAGATGCAGAGAGAGGGGCTGGATGTGAATACCCCTGATGGTAAACATGTTGTATAGCCTGGAGGACCCGTGTCAATCAACTGTCAAAGGTCACAATGAGACATCTTTCTCTGGACAAATACCCAGTATCCCCCTCCTGTGCTATGGCAGGAGGGCAGACAGAAAGGCTCACCAGAAATGATCCTGCATGTAGTAGTGTGCTGTACTTTCATCAGCCAGTCGTTTACCTCGTGAATATAAGAGCACATAGAGAGGTGTTGTAAAGTGACAACATCGTCGCCCACTAGAGGACAGAGCTCACCTCATTGAGCCATCACGCGCCTGAAAGTATTGAACTGATCATGCAGCCAAAACGAGAACACAACGATTGTGTAAATAATATAGCGCACAATGCTTAATTTTCACTCAGCTAAAAAAAAGTCTCAGGTCTTTTGGTGTCATGGCATGTCACGAGTTCAGAAAATAATATTTTATGAGAACTCTCAATTTTAGTCATGTGGCTGAATTGTGGTTGTGGATCGCAAATAAATGTATTGAGTGATAATGCATGGCTGGTTATTTCGGCAGTGTAGTCCTGTTATTTTTACATAGCCCTTATTGGAAACCTAGAAGCAAGTGGAACAGACAAAACACACAATTGTATAAAAGATATTGCCTGATAGTGTTGATATTCACATTGTTAAAACTATATTATCTGTAACATTGTTTTAAATAATATGAATCATTGTTATTATCATCATGGTCATCAGCATTTTTCTTTTTGAATTTGATTTAGGACCACACTAAAGAAAGCCAAAGTGAAAATGGAAGAAAATGTGAATGTTCACTGTTTATTGACTTTATAGTTCTACAATTAAAATGTTCCATAATATTTTACAGGAATTTCAAAAAAGCAAAGACACAAACTTGAAAGGAGACTTTAAGTAAAAAACATACTGAAGCTGCCTTACATTATCCAGAGGTTCAAAATACACACTTGAGGGAAGTTGATTTACAGACATCTCTTTATCGAGAGAGAGAGAGAGAGAGAGAGAGAGAGAGAGAGAGAGAGAGAGAGAGAGAGAGAGAGATGAGATACTCAGACCTTGTAGAGGGGCTGCCGAAGTTTCCATCTAAAGAATGTTTTTCTGGAAAACGCTTTTGTTTGGTTTTCAAGTGATTGATGCTTGACTTAATGCTCGGTGAGTCTTCCCAGGAGGGTGAGGCGGGCTCTTTGTGCCTTTTTATCCCATGTGAAGCAAACCAAAGCGGGAGAGTGAGAGTCATAGCTATTCGGCAGGGTACCAGGTCCTCCCCACCGGCGCATCTGCATGTGAAATCGCCATTTCACCCCTCCACACTCCCTAATTGTTGCAAAAATTATTTGTGAAATTGCCTTCCACCAGGAGTGTTTTCCACGGCGATTGTCACACAATTTTCTATGCACGGCAGGCCCACAGAGTTGACACACGCAACTCTTTCTTCCTTAAGAATGTAATAGTTTTAACCTATTCATTTTATTACAATTGGCTTTAAGCTATTGCTATTCGAAAGATCCCTCTTGTAAATGTTCTTTATGCCTACCTGTTGTTATACTACCACAATGGGTGGTAGACTATACCAATAAGCTTGCACGTATTACTAAAACGATTTGACATTCTTGACAAGAAATTTTAGGCCTAATGAAAGTTAAAATGTTAACATCCAAAATGACATTTCTTAACCTATATTGTGCTATTGAATTCCACGGATGTCCGTGGAACCTAGGCTAGCCACAGGTGTCATCTGCAGCAGAGAACGCTGATAACGAGTAGATCGTACTGAATTAGCCTTTGCAAAAATTTCAAAAATGTGTCTTTAATAATGTAAACTGTGCGTCAGATCATGATTTTGAATTATACATTCCTGTGAGCTACTTTCAATAGAAATCACCTCTAATAGACTACATCTGTAAATTAACTTTTTTAATGACTTTATTTATATTTATTTATATTATATTCCATGTGTATTGTTTGAGTGCGTTGTACATACAATTTCCCGTCAGACAATTGTTTCAATTCATTAAATTATAATAACTTAAATATGCAATTGAAAAGTCGTTGAAACAGATATAAACCAGATAGGCCTTTACTAATCCCGATTATTGGTCATTGCATGCTTTGCAACTCACAGTTAGGCCACTTACGTTTCGCTTGTTGGGCCCCTTTCTACGATTTATGAGGGCAAAGTTCCCTTTCAATAAATGAATGCAGCTTATTGGTGTGGTCCGGCGTCATAGCCCGCTGTGCCAGATTTCTTCAAGCTTGCTAAGACACCTCAGTCCCTCAACTTAAAGGTCCAATCCATCCCCATGGTAATGTGGGTAGCGATGCGCGAGGGAATAGAGTTGCTTTTGGAGTATTTAAATGTTGTCTTGCCCTTTAAATGTAGTCTTTTTCCTATAGTGTTACACCTCAAATCAATGTCTGATGTTATAAAAAGTTGACCTGAAGAAATAATTTCAACCTGGAATTTAGGTTACTAACGTCTGTCTTTTAGACACACACACACACACACACACACACACACACACACACACACACACACACACACACACACACACACACACACACACACACACACACACACACACACACACACACACACACACACACACACACACACACACACGTATACACATACATACAGGTATCCACATACATAAAAGGTGATTTTATGAATGTTGATGTAGCCTACAAACACACATGTAGATATGTATTCATAACATTCACACATCTTCTGAATGATTGATTCACGTGTGGACAGAGCAGAGGAGTCGTTTTTTATTCAGGTACAAGGATTACTATCACATCTGTTTAGTTTAGTTTCTTTGTTTTCTAAAGTAAAGGTAGTGATGCAATGAATTGAAAACGAAATGTGTGCTTTACGTCCTATGCCGTTGTGTGATTGGTCGGCAGGTCCGTGGCTATACCCACTCTCCCATCATGAATAAAAGAAAGGCCGTCGAGCCTATCGGCGGGCTCTACTGTCTCCTCCTACAACGTGCGCCAAAGTTGGCCACTTACACTTTCAACCAGCAAGCAGACGTTATCAAAACTAGCTGTTGACCACTAAGTATATCAAGGCAAAGAATTAAATAACCTTTGCCCATTTACACATTCGAGTGCAAGGTGTATCCCCTCCCTTTACACACCACAAACCTCCTCACTATTGGGGTCTTCTTTTACCCCGGCATTTCTCTGCATGACTAACATCACCACTTTCTATGTTGGAGGGGTTATAGTATTTACGAGTTTCTCTGTCTGGGACTACGATTTATAGTTCGATTTTTTTTATCCTTTTGAGAGAAGACATTTCGTTACATCCTATCCGCAAAGACCTACATTTTCTTGTCTGGACTTTGCGCGAGTAAGAATTTGGTACCAGTGCCCACTAGGTGTTTCTCCAGTAGCTAGAATGGCTACTTTACCAGGAACAGTGCCTCGAATGATGCGCCCTGCGCCAGGCCAGAACTACCCCCGCACCGGATTCCCTTTGGAAGGTATGTCATATTTTTTTACTTGGAAAATCTTTCTAGAGAGTTGTAAGAAAAACAAACTCGTCAGCTTGGAGGCAGGTTGTAGCTCATCTTTGTCAAATATTAAGAAATATTAGGCAATTGTGTTTTCAATTTTTTGTAGCTCATCTTTGTGATATATTAGGCAATTGTCTTTTCGATTTGTCTATTGATTTACGCCTACAAGGACATTGCAATTGTTGTTTTATATATCAGAATAGACCGTCTAACATTGCTTGACAGGCCTACATGTTGATTCTAGAGGTATAGGACTACTTTTAAAGTATAGTTTATCATGTTTACTTTATGCAAATGTTCAATGACAATATGGATGATCAACATTTGACTTCATTAAATTTTTAATGCGTAATATACCTATCCTCCTTATTGAAAAGTTACCAAACCAATGGGGACATTGTTGCTAAGATAATTGTATCAACTAAATGATAAACTATGCGAGGAAATACAAAAAATATCTTAGCATATGCGCGGAAAAATACCAATTTGTATTTGCATGTATTTATGGGAATCGTTCCCAGTCACAGCGAGTTCGTTCGTGCTCAAGAGCTTTTAACGAAAATACACAAAACCACGTAGCTTGCAAGTTACTGACGCTCCAGGATTTGTTGAAGTATCCTGCTGCTACAAATGGAAGTAAAATACACAGCAAAGAGATAGCTCAAAGGATCACATCAATATTTGTACAGCATGACTAGGAATAATCAAGGTGGAAAGTGTCACACTCTTTAGTGCCTCTTGAATGCGAAATTGGATGCTCAAGTGCTCTATGGCTGTAATTATACATCCTGCCAGCCAGGCTGACTGGGAATGAGTTTGTCTGCGTTCTCTAGTGAGAATGGATGGGCTGTGGGATATGTTTGGAAAGTGCCTACATTATGGTATATTATCATAAACGTCACTGCTATTCGGCACGTCCATACAATTATTATTAGGCTAATGTATTATTATCATGGTTGAGGCGACGACAATGATTATTATTAATATTATAATTATCATTATTATAGGCGTATGTGAGTGGCCTATCTGAATTGATTGCATTTGATTGTCAAGAACTATACAGGCCTAGGACTACTAATTTTGATTTTAATTATTATCTATGTGAAATAACTTTCAGTAAGATATCAATGAATTATATAGCACCAAACCAATTTCACATATTTAATTGTTTATCCTAAGCCTATTTTCACGATGCCCTCTTTGTCATTGCATTGTTGTCTAACTTGATCTCTTTCGCATTAAACTTTAACAATATCAATATCATCAGGACAATATGCAGGACCTGAATATGTTTATTGTGGAACAGTATCAACCCCCCTGGGCCAAGGTCGGGTGAACCAGCTCGGTGGAGTGTTCATCAACGGGAGGCCGCTGCCAAATCATATCCGACACAAGATAGTAGAGATGGCACACCACGGCATCCGACCCTGCGTAATCTCGCGACAGCTACGAGTTTCCCATGGTTGCGTCTCCAAAATCCTCTGTCGGTACCAGGAGACCGGTTCGATTCGTCCCGGGGCTATAGGAGGCAGCAAGCCCAGGGTGAGTGGAGGACTAGTCTCTACATTATTTCACAATCGACAAACTTCAGATACACCTTGACCTGCCATCCGTGTCAGTGTATCTGTCTTCTTCTTCGTCTTCTTCAGTTATTATGTCACGTGCATTTTACGCACCTGCATGCATGCATGAGGCAACATTTTCAACATAGAAACATTAGTTAGGCCTATAGTCTAGAAGTTATGATTATAGGTATTGCATAGAGTAAAATACATGCAGTTTTGTGTGGGTATGATTTGTGAGGTAGCCTGTGAAGACATGAACCATAGGCCTACAACTCGATAACATAAAAGTCACTAGGCCTACAATCAGGAAGTCGTCTATAGGCCTTGGTTTGTAATGTCGAAAGAAGGCATGCGCCTCCATTTCAAACTCCCCCTCAGGGAAACAAGTCTATATATCAGCTTTGTTATGTGTATTTGTATCCATAAACATTACAAGATCATGTTCTTCATGTGACTTAAAAATTGCTTCGACTTTCCCCTCTCTGTGTTTGGCCGTTGTACATTTTCAAACTCACAGCAGGTAGCAACTCCGGACGTGGAGAAGCGGATTGAAGAGTACAAGCGAGAAAACCCCGGGATGTTCAGTTGGGAGATCCGGGACAAGCTGCTGAAGGACGGGGTGTGCGACAGAAGCACTGTTCCTTCAGGTGAGGCTTCATCTGGTAAGCAACTTTTCCTTCTTATGGTGATTACTGTAAGACTATAGTCTGGTATGCACACATTTGGAATGCAGTTTTTACTTATTTTACTTCTATTTTTGTGACTTCAGAATTGTTCACCTTGTCTTGACATGAACCTATAAATTTGAAGAAATATATCATTCATGTATACACAAAAGTACTAGGACTTCAATGTAATCCAAGGCTTGTTTTGTTTTCAGTGAGTTCCATCAGCCGAGTTCTGAGGGCGCGATTCGGCAAGAAAGATGACGACGACGATAGTGATAAGAAGGATGAAGACGGGGAAAAGAAAACAAAGCATAGCATCGATGGCATTCTCGGCGATAAAGGTAGGCCAACAAAGAAAAACGTCAGTTTATTTAGCTATAAATTGTGACTAAATCGTGTCATTAATATTTGTGGTATTAAACAATAATACAATGTACGGTAGCCTATACACACACAATAATTCTCTATTAGGCCCATGACTCATTATTGCAATAGCAACATCATCAACAACGATAATTATTATTATTGTTGTTATTATTGTTATTATTATTGTTGTTGTTATTATTACTACACTTTAGTAGATCCTATTCATATTATACAATGAATTATTATTACATTATTATTTGGAGGTTAAGTTATTACGCTTGTTAATTTGGATCAACCTTTATCGTTTTCAACTAGGTCAACAATTTATTTAAAAAAAAATCTATATATCTCTTGGGAAATTCTTATACATTTACGGTAAATCTGAAGAGACTCTCACAGATTGGTGCATTCATTCCTGCTTTTAAGTCCCAGCTAGTCCTTACTCAATTACTCAATTATTTATGTGAGCCTGACGGAAGGTATTTAGCTCCAGAAAATTAATTTGTGTAACAAATTCCACCGCGCTCTTTTAACGATCCCCTAAACGACAGCTGACAGTTGACCCATTTGACAATCAATGTCAGTTAGAGGCTCTACATCTCTTGTCAGTTAAACTGAGACGAAGAGGGCAACTTCTCTGCAGCCATATTCCTCTAATACTCATGGCATGCACACATTAACTAGTTTGTAACACACATTTTTCAAACAAACAAACTCTTATTTTGAATATGTTATTTTTAACATTGGGTAATAGGAATGCATGACATTATTGATTTATTTAGCTAGTCTTTTAAGATAACTCAGATTCATTGTTAATTTAGATTTTTTATATAAGCCTATATGAAACATTTCATTGAGTTAGTAGGTTCGTGCTATTGTGCCACTTGTCAGTGCGCTCTCTGTCATTGAGTAGCCTATAGGGAGAGAGAGAAATCACAGTGCTTATACAAACCTTTCCCGAAAGAGACAAAGGTCGCCCTTAAGATGATCAAACATCCTTGAATAGGGTTTAGATAAGAGTTCACAAAAAGCTTTTCCCCATAAAAGACACTGCCAAACTTCTTCAAACTTGAAGATGAACTTCAGTCGCACAACCTCTCTTATCCATTGACGCTTTTCTAAAGTGAAGATTCCAAGGTACAAAGGTAAATCCTAGAAAGCAGGGCAGCAAAAAGGGTCAGTCCATTCTCATTCAAAAACCCGCAAAGAGAGAGAGAGATAAAAAAAAAAAGTGTGGACAAAGGGCAGGGTAGATATAAAGGGAAATGAATTATTCAGTACAGCCCACTGGTAGATAGTTTTGTAATATTACGGAATAGTCTGTTGGAGGAGAAAGCGCATTTGATGGTGCAAAACGGTTCATTCTTTTTTTAATGGCTTGTGTCCATTTATTCATTTAGAGGTCGGACCATTGTGTTTCTTAGCTCTGTATGGTGTGCTTAATCATGGAAAAATTTTGGACTTTCCGTTTCTAAACAGATATGCTTAAAACTTCAGACCAATTGACCCATTGTAAAATGTCGGTCTCTGATTTCGAAGAGATGTTATCATGTTGCAATCCAAGGTGAACTGTTGCCGAATGTTTAAGTGCAATCTTAATCTTATTGCTATTTTTTCTGATCATTTGTATCATTCTTATTCGATGCTTTACACACGAATAAAAAACAGGAGTCTGTTTACCACCTTTTACATCGAACAATTTAATCGGCCTGCATTCTGATATATTAATTCTGAGATATGATTTTGCTTGCAACAGTGTCACATCAGAATGTTGGAAATGATCGCGTCAGATCTTTCCTCAATAGGTTAACTCAGAACACCAAATGTGCTTTTTAATTCGTTAAAAGATTCGTCTTCTCCCTAATGCAGTTTACCATCCAAATTGCATTTAACAACGTTAAGACTTATTAGAGCAAGTAGGTCTAATGGAACGGTGTCTGTTGAATAGGCGGCTGTGTTGGAGTGGGGTGTAATAGCTTGCAGGCATGGTAAGAAATGTATTTATCCCCAATCAGCCCCTCACTCTCTGAGTTTGAAGCACAAACGTTGTGTTGAAGGGTTTTAAAGCAGATTAAATGTAGCCTTTTATTTATTTTCACTTTCATCTCTGAGCGGGGCTCACAGTGGCTCACCCTGGGCACACATTCATGAGATTTCTGGTTTACTTCAGATATCTTTAGATGTATTACATGTATTTATTTGTTTATTTATTTGTGTATTCATTTATTTTAGTTTTACATCACATATTTTTCCTCTCTGTAATCTGACGTGATAAAACAAGTAGGCTATTTTTTTCTGTAAAATTTCAAGCAAGTTGCAATAGGCTAAGGCTAAATAAGGGTATGGAGATAGATCACCATGGTCTGTTGTACTGCGCTTCCATGTTTGTAAACGGAACGCAGGCTCATTATCTCATTTTGATAAGAATATCCATCCATATATGCTTTCCACAATTAAAGAGCATCCACCTGCCATCTTCAATAACGCAGAGTGATAGCGAGGGGCTGCGATGACGGTGCCAAGTTTCAATAGGCGACCAACGGGGTGAAGGGGTTCCACAAAACGCCAGTCTTGGATATATTGTTTGTGGATGACTGGTCAGACCGCCAGGGAAAGAATGAAACCGTTATTTTAAAAGGGACCATCTGCAATTACTAAACCAACAAACGGTCCTCTGTAGCCAGCATGAATTGGCGAGGTGGAGGCAATGGACACTTCAGAAAATCGTCGGATTACCTGAGGTTCTCAATCTAATCAAACAGAGGCCAGACTGGCTTTATGGGCGTTGGGAAGGGATAATGAGAGAGAGCATCGGAGAGCCACTGTGGTGTCAAGCAATCCGAGGCTCCGGGCTCGCTTTCTCTGTGCATATTCAATTAAATGACCATGGGTGCCGATTAAGAACAAGGATGTTATATACAAAGGGACAGAAAAGAATCACATCATCTATGAGATAACATAAAATGTGTAGCCTTTTTGAAATGACAAACAAACAAAACAAGTTAAAATATGTAAAGACCTAAATAAATAAGTATTACAATTTGTGTGTTCTACGCAGGCGCGCACACACTCACTCACGCGCGCACACACACACGCACTCACGCGCACACACACACTCTATGTCTACGGAAATATAATGTAGTTATATTTCGGGGTCTAAAGCCGTGCTGAATGAGAAGGACAGGGGAATGAAGCGAGAACCCACTTCAAACAAATCCATCTGGAATAGGCTAGCGTGTGAGAGAGATTTAGTGAAAGTATGGGGAAGTTATTTAGCTATTATTTTTCCTCGGGCATTGAGAGTAACTCCATCTGCACTTTCTTCCAGCTATTTGGCTGGGTTGAAATAGAGGGATACCCAAATGTTGGGCAGAGATAACATACCCATCATAGCCCAGACCCTGCGATGTGCTTCACTGCATTAAACTCGGATTAACCTCCCCTTTCCCCGCAGCCCGCTCTCGACACATTTCACTGAAATTTACATTGGTGGATTTCTTGCACACAGAGGGGGCAAAAGCTTAAAGCCCTCGCTACAGCTAATCATATAATCGATTATGATATTATTGATAACAAAATAGATAATAATAATCATATAATTAATAATTGGCCTAATAATAATAATTTCTGATTCTAACCAATATATTAATTGCAACTAGTAGCCTATAAGAAAGCGCATTATTTTGAAACTTTTGAAAATATTTAAAATCAATTATAGCCTACCAAATGTTGTCAAATAATGTAAATTAATTGAATACTAGCGTATATTATTGTAGCGTGTAATTTGCTATTTTATGGAAATGGACAGTCAAAATCACGATAAAGACCATGTTTTAATCCTGGAACCAATCAAACACAGGAGGTTGGTGGCACCTTAATTGGGGAGGACCGGTTCGTGGTAATGGCTGGAGCAAAATTAGTGGAATGGTATCAAATACATCAAACACATGGAAACCATGTGTTTGATGCCATTCCATTAACTCCGTTCCAGGCATTATTATGAGCCATCCTGCCGTCAGTAGCCTCCACTGCAATCAAATTACCCAAACCAACCACAGTTTTTCATAATTGGAATTTAAACAGGTTTGTTAGGAAAGCTTTTTCTTGATTTTGACAGGACACTGAATTTTGAGTCTCAATACGCGTAAATCAGTTCAATCACTGGCAGGCTAAGATAGAATCCGCGCTCTCTAAAACGTACACAATCATTTCTAATTTATGTTAAATCGTTTGCACCGAAGCCGATTTCTTCGACAGTGAACGAAATTTAGCAGAGGTCATGGTTTACAAGCGTTTATACAATTAACAGTACATGGACCCCTTTAATAATTTAGCCGCCACTATTTTTACTCTTCGTATTTGTATCTGTACACATAGTGATTTATGTCATGGTTTGCTTTTGTCTTCCCTCGTGAAACTTGAAACAAGCTGAGCAATGGCGGAATGGAATGGCATCTGGAGAGCCCCTGGCATTATTTCCAAACAACCACACGTCAACCGATGGTACACGTTAAACGGATAGATGGCCATTTATACAGACAACCTTTGAACGATTAGGTCTCGATTCGTTCTCTCCTTTGGAGGAGCATTAACGCGCAATTATACCCAATGTTTTTGGCGACCTGTGAATTTGAGGAGGACCCCGAATGTGTTATGTGCAGGATTTTCGTTTTCCGCAGTCATGTTAAAAAGAGACAAATAAGAGAGAGCAAGGGAATATAGAAAGTAGCCTAGGCGAGGACAGCTAACTGGAAGAAACGGAGAGGCTTTTAGAATTCCAACCTTTTGCTTATCAGAAACATTATTGTGACGGCTCAAACACAATGGTCCCACTGGTTGAATCAAAGTTATTTCCACGTCTTTGAAATTAAATTACGTTGAACGAACGTAGAATAGACGTTACATTGACGTCTGTGCGCAGTGGGGGAGTTCGTCATTGCAGACAACGTTTTCAAGCCTGCCGGTCTATTAATTAAAGCACTGCTTGTCACGTGGGACACGTCCTATCATGCGCCACTTCTTAGGATAATGGTTTTTCGATCTCTTGTAATGTGGGATTCTCCATAAGGGACAATCTTTCCTCTCCAGCTACTTAGGGGACATTGAGAAGTGTACAGACGAAGACATGGGGATTTTTATCTCATTTATAAAGACGAGTTAATAATCCTTTCCTGCTTAATAACTTTAAAAGGATTCAATTTCCCCTCTCATTTAGGGTTACGATCATACATTGTTATTGGATACAATAGTATCATTTCAAGGTTAACATTTCATGCTTGAAAAATATTAAAATATTGTCCTATACTGTGTTATAGTTAAAACAATTCCGAGCGTCTGCTAAATGACTTAAATGTAAATGTAAATGTAAATTCCGGACGTTTTAATCCATGCATGTTGTCGTCCTCGTTGATAATGATGACGATTATCTGTTTAATCTATTGTAGACTAACTCATTTCACATTTCCCTAATGTGGTCAATATTTTGAAGGCGTCTTGTTAGCACCACGGTATTTAGTGGGCATGGGGGTCACAGAACCGATTTCCGGGCCAAGACATACGGTACAAATTATGAAGGAAGTATATCCCTCAAGGCCCCCGCTCATAGCAGTAGTGTGCAGGATGTTCTTATCATTTCTGTCTGTGTCTTATTTAGCCATTTTCTTACTAGAATGTTTGGTGACCCTATCACATGTTCAATGCTGATGATAAGGTGCTGCAGACATATTGAGTCAAGTCCTATTTTTGTGCAATTCTTTATCGATACCTTATTGTTCCAACGTAATTATGACATAATGGAAAACAGAGAAATTTTAATTTTTTAGCAAAATGTTATTTTGTTCTATATTTCCTGTGACGCTTCAGTTAGCCTATTGCAACAAGTGGGCTGCATGTATTGTACACACGTAGGCCTATAGACTATCGATTACCCTCTATCGACAATCTCCTTATAGTACAATAATGAAATAGTAATCGATTTTATAACATTATACGACAAGTAACTCATGCCAAACTTTCCCAAACTAGTCCCCACAATGCTGCATGTAATATTTCAGTGAATTTTATTTTTTTTTCGTTTAACTTCAGCATGGCTGGTTTATACACCGCTGTGCAGGTATTTGACTGGTGCAGGGGCCCCTACAAATCCAACTCATTGCGGTTTCCCCTGTAATTCATCTTGGTATCCCAGGGAGAGGGCCCCAGGTACTCAAGGTATCTTAATTCTTTCAGCAAACTTTTCCAATAACTTGTCTCCAACAAAGCCTCCTCTGCAAGAAAGCACCGATTTCAGTTGACCTATCGGCTACTGCAAGAAGGCCTACAGGTTAGGTTGAGCTTTTTATAGTTTTTAGCAGTTGTGTGATTATGATGACGGATTCTTATAATATTTAACAGCTTGTTATAACACGGTTTGATTTCAGCAACGTTACCCATGAAATATTAAAGGTTGGGGGGAAAAAACGAAATATATTTGGTCTAAAGATTTGTTTCGTTTTCTCTTCCTGAGCTAATGTTGAGCAATGCATTGCATTAGCTCACAGTATTATGTTTGAATTATTTATGGTTATTATCATTATTAATCTTCTTCTTGTTGTTCTTTTTTTATGATTGTTATTATGATTAAAGGTATCCATTATTAATTAGCAATAAGCTTATTTGTCGTTGCATGCCTCTGTGACATTCTTAGCTTTCCTTTTGGTGGAGACTGAGACTACAGAGCGAGGATGACAGGGGTAAGCTAGGGGTCCCCTGTGAGTCTGACTCGGAAATCATAACTTGACCAGCTTTTCCTTTTCTGAAACCAACTCGTTGAACTTGTCAGATCTAATCAGGGCGTTTAAACGTTCAAGTGTATCGGTGGGAAACAGTAGGTGATTGGTCAGGGCCAGCAAATGCGGCTTTCGAGCATTTTTGAGGATACGTAGAGGGGGATGAGCACGAGGACGCTTGGAATTGGATTGCTCGAAGGAGAGTCTTTTTTTCTCCAGGCTTTTCCCGCTACTGTGTCAATTAAATGGCCATCCAGCGGGCTAAACAAGGCCACCGGCGCATGAACTTTGGCAGTGCGTGCTAATTAGGTATTACATTAATTAGAATAGACATCTATTAACGTCTTGAAAGTTTGCCATTTTTTTACACAGTTTAAAAGGTATAACAGTGGGTTAATGGCTTACAGCCAATATTACATTTTATAGCATCCCCATGATGTGTGCTGCCCGTCTAACTGATGTCCTAGAGATCTTAAAACCCAAAACATACGTTTAATCGTTTTTCTAACCTATGATAGGATTTTTCTATTTTTAAACAAAAAAATATAAAGTACCAGTCAAAAGTTTGGACACACCTACTCATTCAACAGTTTTTGTTGTTGTTTTTTTTAAACTATTTTCTACATTGTAGAATATTAGTGAAGACATCAAAACTATGAAATAAAACCTATGGAATCATGTTGTAACCAGAAAAGTGTTTAACAAATCAAAATATATTTTCTATTTGAGATTCTTCAAAGTAGCCACCCTTTGCCTTGATGACAGCTTTGCACACTTGGTTCTCTCAACCAGCTTCACCTGGAATGCTTTTCCAACAGGAGTTCCCATATATGCTGAGCAATTGTTGGCTGCTTTTCCTTCATTCTGTGGTCCAACTCATCCCAAGCCATCTCAATTGGGTTGAGGTTGGATGATTGTGGAGGCCAGGTCATCTGATGCAGCACTCCATCATTCTCCTTCTTGGTAAAATAACCCTTACACAGCCTGGAGGTGTGTTTTAGGTCTTTGTCCTGTTGAAAAACAAATGATTGTCCCACTAAGCGCAAACCAGATAGGATGACGTATCGCTGCAGAATGCTGTGGTAGCATTGCTGGTTAAGTGTGCCTTGAATTCTAAATTAATCACAGACAGTGTCACCTCCACACCATCACACCTCCTCCTCCATGCTTCATGGTGGGAATCACACATGCTGAGAACATCTATTCACCTACTCTGTGTGTCACAAAGACATGGCGGTTGGAACCAAAAATCTCAAATTTGGACTCATCAAACCAAAGGACAGATTTCCACCAATCTAATGTCCATTCCTCGTGTTTCTTGGCCCAAGCAAGGCTCTTATTATTATTGGTTTCCTTTAGTAGTGGTTTCTTTGCAGCAATTCGACCACGAAGGCCTGATTCACGCAGTCTCCTCTGAACAGTTGATGTTGAGATGTGTCTGTTACTTGAACTCTGTGAAGCATTTATTTGGGCTGCAATTTCTGAGCCTGGTAACTCTAATTAACTTATCCTCTGCAGCAGAGGTAACTCTGGGTATTCCTTTCCTGTGGCGGTCCTCATGAGAGCCAGTTTCATCAGAGTGCTTGATGGTTTTTATGACTGCACTTGAAGAAATGTTCAAAGTTCTTGACATTTTCTGTATTAACTGACCTTCATTTCTTAAAGTGATGATGGACTGTCATTTCTCTTTGCTTATTTGAGCTGTTCTTGCCATAAATGGACTTGGTCTTTTACCAAGTAGGGCTAGCTTCTGTATACCAACCTTACCTTGTCACAACACAACTGTTAAGCTCAAATGCATTAAGAAGGAAAGAAATTCCACAAATGAACTTTTAAGAAGACACACCTGTTAATTGAAATGCATTCCAGGTGACTACCTCATGAAGCTGGTTGAGAGAATGCCAAGAGTGTGCAAAGCTGTCATCAAGGCAAAGGGTGTTTACTTTGAAGAATCTCTAATATAACATATATTTTGATTTGTTTAACACTTTTTTGGTTACTACATGATTCCATATTTGTTATTTCATAGTTTTGATGTCTTCACTATTATTCTACAATGTAGAAAATAGTAAAAATAAAGAAAAACCCTGGAATGAGTAGGTGTGTCCAAACTTTTGACTGTTGTTGTATGTGTGAAATTTGTTTTGATTTAGAATGGACCATTATCATGCACCTGTCACAACAGGGGCAGCGTAAGAAAAAGAGTAATCTATGCACTTAAATTGCAAATGGAGGGCACTTTTCCCGTGGTTCATTTTCATGTCAGCCAGGTAGGCTATATTCCTGTTGTAAAGATAAGCAATTCTCTTAATATTTGGAAAGTTGAGAAATATATATAGTAGGCCTAGTCTATAGAATACTGATGGGATCCTCCTCTTTTTAGTAGAGGCCATGACTCTGTTTTCTAATGTAATTGCATAGCCTATAGAAATGTTGCCCAATATGAGCTCATGGGCTCTCATGAAGTGTTTGATTTGATTTTCGATTACATTTGCATTGATGTCAGCGTGATTAGAGCGACAATAGAGGGCTGAGTACCAGGCAGGCACTTTTTTGGTTACTACATGATTCCTTATGTGTTATTTCATATGTTTGATGTCTTCACTGTTATTCTACAATATAGAAAATAGTACAAATAAAGACAAATCCTGCAATGAGTAGGTGTGTCCAAACTTTTGACTGGTACTGTATCTAAAAAAACGAATGTTTTGCTATTCCTAGTGTGTTTATAAAATTGTTATTTAAAAAATCACGTGTAGGCTATTTCATGACTGATCAGGCCCCATGAGACTAATATATTATCTAAGTTTGTGTATGTGTATTTGTCTTTTGAGTATAGTTTTGTGTTTTTTCCATTGAAAAATATACTTTGGAGCTTGAATCATCTTCTCTCTGGTTTAGAAGAAGTAGAAATTCAATTGTCTCCATGCCCTTTTTGAAAGCATTTTTTCTTTTAATTGAATACCTTTTTTCTTTTATTGGGACTAAACCCCTTCTGATGTCTGACAGCCTAGTCTCTCCATTGTCAGACGAATGGACACTAGAAGGAAGAGAGAAAGAAGAGGGAGGAGAAAAGAACCTTCTGTTATTTTCTATTTTGAGACTCGCTGCATAGGCTATTCAGGCAAGTTGATGAACTCCTCCAAAAAGTTTATTAAGGGGCTGAAAACAATAAGAACTAAAGCCTTTGGGCTCCAGGGCAGACAGTTTATAAACTAGCTGCCATTGTGCCTCAAAGGCAGATGCATGAATACTTTTGAATGGGGCCTTCAAACTGACACGATCAGGCTGGACAGCAACAGTTTAAAAGGAGAGGGTTCTTCTTCTGCAGCTCAGATCTCTCCTTTCCTGCATTAATGTTCATCTGCAGAGAAGAGGCAGGGGGAGAATGATCTGGACAGGCATTGACTGTCATGGCCAGGGTGATTTTCTCCCTCTACACTTAGATATACTACACGTAACTGCCAGTTGACATGAAGAAAAACATTATTCAAATTCATTCAACTTAATATGACAAATTGACGATTGTCCTCTTCCAGGAGAAAACACCAGTGCATTTTCCCATTCCTCGGTCAGTTCTGTAAGGAAATTGCAACATAGAGTAATGGTAAGACAATCTAATATGCTACGTTTATTTATTTTCTTATTTCCACTGGAAAAAAAAGATCAGCTAGAAGTTTTATCTCAGACAGACGAAGTGGGAAGCGATGCGCTGGTTAGCTGTGTTTTAGCTGTGTTTAAAACATTTATTTTCTGTCTTGGCTCTGGTGGAAAGCAATATTTAGTTTATCTTCTGTCTGGAACACTGTTAATGTTCTTCAAAAGTAGATAACAGACGACTGAGGAGCTTTTGATTTACTCTCATATTTGGAGAAATAGTACAACAACTTTGTTGTACACATCTAGACACGTTATTCCCATTCCTTTCATTAGAGAAAGGTGTGTCACTTTCTATCCCTCTCTCTATCTTTCACTCTCTTTCTCTGGCCAGCCCTTCTCTTTAGCCCCGTCAGTCTCTGGCTCTCTGCCTCCCAACATCAGAGGGAGTCCTGTGATTTGTGACCCCAGCGACCCATACTTAATCTGGCTAAAGAGGGGGAGCATCCAGCTCGTAGAGCGCAGGGCCCCAAACAGCCCCGGCCTGATCTGGCAGGTGTCAACATTAGCAACACAATCGCACCCCAGTCCAATGCCCCGTACCCTAGCCACAGCGCCACACTGAACCCAAACTATGTGAGGCCCAGTGAAAGGAGATGCATAAAGGGAGTGGGGATGGGAGGAGAGGAGAGGGGGAGGACAAGGGAGAGATTAAACTCTCAGACAGCTATTAGCAGGGATGAGGCTTTTCTAAACAAACAAAAAACGAGACAATCAATACTGTGTTAGTTTACCAAGTGGAGTCATGATGGGCTCTGGGGTATTTCTCTCTCTTCTATTGTTTTTCTCAACTTCTCAAACGTCTGTGGTTTGGTTCGTATTGGCAATCCAATTTAGTCTGGAGTCCTTGGAGACCTATTTATTTTGTGGCCAGTGCTTTGTTAATGGTTGGTTTTCTCCAGCCCGTGGCTAGTTCATTCATAGATTTAGAGCTGTAATGAATCCTGGTTGGAGGGTATTAACGCTGATAGTGGACAATCACTGGGCTGTCCAGAGGAAAGCAGCATTCAGTGATGACAGGACCACTGGCCCTTGGGGACCACAGCCCTTCTCTCTCATTAGACAGAGACAGAGGTGTCGCTTTAAACACATGAGAGGGATTGGAAAGGGAATGAGTTGACATTTGGACTGTTGCCGATCTTGAGTGGGTATCTGTCTTGACAAGAAAAGCAATGTTTTTTAAAGCCCATTTATTTCTCACTCACTGCTGATTCTAGGCCATGCCACCAGAAGAGACACAGGTTCTCCTCAGTGGTGGAGATTAGTTGGAAAGGTTTCAGTAGTAGGAGACCTGTAGTATTTGTTTTTGGAAGAGACAACAATCTCATTTAATTGTTTGGTTTGAGATGTCCCCTTGACACCCTCTTCCAGGTCTCTTGAAAAACAAATAGAACATAGAGGGTTGTTATACCTGTGTGGTGTGTGTAGCATGTACTCCACAACTCCCAGGAGGACCCGGTAGGTGAGGTGTTTGTTGGGTGCCATTCGTTGATCCTGCGGTAATGATAAGTCAACACAAACAACCCCCTGGAGAAAAGCTCCTTGGGAAGTTGCTGCAAACGCATCCTTGGCTAAGCCCTCACCATTGGCAGCAATAAACAAGCACACATTAACTCACCCAATGACCTCCTGAGACATTGGGGATTGTTGTCATGAAATACCCATCATAGAGTTAGCTAGCAATAAACTGGTGGTAGGCGTTCAGGGTATTGAGAGATCACAAACCAGCGGGGAGTAGCCCCTGGTGAGGACGTATTAGTCCTAGTAGCACTGCCCTATGAAATGTGTCTTCTGCATGTAACCCAACCCCCCTGAGTCAGAGAGGTGTGGTGGGGGGGGCTGGGTTAACTGCCTTGACCAAGGACAGAACAGCAGATTTTTCCCACCTTGCCGGCTCAAGGATTCGAACCAGCAACCTTTCCAATGGCCCATGAATCTGTAAACGGTCATTGTAATTTGTCGGTCTCTGTTTTTATAGTGTGTCTATGAAGGCCTTACAGATCATGAGCCGAGCCTAAGCATGCAATGGCCTCTTTGATTTCAGCCATATGATGGCTTCCATCAGATAAAAGACAGTACTATTAAGTATTTATGATCCCATTAGACAAAACACCTGTCTCTGTAACTCTCCTATTGGTTTCTGCTCCATTGCCAGTGCTGTGTTACCAGTGTTTTATAGAGTGCATACATTACAGGACTGCGCCATTAAAACAAGCAGCTTTCAACTTTCCCACTCAAGGCCATCCATAGATCTCTACCTGTGCTTCAAATATGAGCTAGATTTGTTGAATACCTAGAAGTCTCCTCATATATTACACCTAATATTTACTGTGTTTGTCTAGTTTTGCTATTGTTTGTTTGTGATTCAGAGTCATGTCATTTGACTCTATATTCACTGCTAGTCCATACATTGTCTCAATCAGTTGAACATATTGAAATTTATGTTGTTTTTTATTTTAAACGTCCACTTTTGGAGTCTTGTTTTTAGAGGGATTTAGTTTCTACTGTGTGGTCTATTATGTAGACTGTTTATGTAGACGGTTTGTGCTGCTGAGGAAAACATGTAGTGTAGACCATCACATGACTCCCATGACTTTCTTATGTAGTCATAACAACATACGAAGACAAACAGTGTAATAACTGGAACCACTGGCACAAATACATTTTCCTGGGTGATTAAGCTGTTATTATTTTGACAAACAGTAGAATTGAGAGAGTGGCTAGAGTAATGATGAATGCATATGACATATGAATTAATACAGTACAGCAGGCTATCTGGCATCCTTGGTTGTGTCCTCAGTAAATGATAGATGTTCTGTAGATGTTCAGTTCCTCAGAATTTACTTAAAACTTTGTTTCTTCTGATTCGCCTTGGCTGCCAGAATTGTCTGTGTTTGACAGCTGTCACAGATCAGGACAGTGTGTTGCATTACACCAATCTGCTGGTTACCACGGAGTGGCATTAGAAAAGACAACAAGCATTTCTGGCTAATTTTATTACAATACAGGAATAGCCCCCATAATGTGCAACAGTAATTACGTTTAGAGCAGTGTGTGTGCCCAGCTCTCTTAGTGATGAATGAGAGACATTGACCATGGTCTGCTAGTTTAAAAATCACCATTAGCCTATGCTACTTAGGGCCAGAACATTTCCCATTTTATGCTCCTAATCTGCCTTGCAACTGCAATCTTCATTTGTTTTAATTGTCCATGTGGACATTTTTTGACACGCACAAAGACAATAAACATGTTCCGGTAAGTGTTGCAAATCAGAAATGTGTTTTTTTCCACCCAGTTAAAATGTTATGGAGAGTTGAAACGGTGGGGTGGAGCTGCCGTTCCAGCCTGCAAAATAACAACTTCAAATGGTGCCTGGTCCTTCATTTTCAACTAATGGGCTTATTTCTGCATCCTCTGTCATTCTCTCCTTGGGGAATATGTTCTCTCATTTCAAAAGCTTTGCTTCTCCGTTACATTGTAAAGCCACAATATGGAGTACAGAACTCAGATGTTAATATCAAGCACTGTGACGACTTACTGATGTCCCCATCCAACCCTCCAAACAGGAAATATCAATATATTTTTGGATCCTCAGGAACGATTTGGAAATACACTAGTGTGTGTTCAGTTTGAATTCACTGAATCTGAAAATGAAAGAGTAAATGAAAGAAGAAATTTCATTTCTTTAATTCTTGCTTATAATATCCTTGGGATGGTCTCTCTTTTACCTGTCGGCACAATACATTTTTGATTTGTTTGTTTATTTATTTGTTCACGTGTTTGTCCACATAGGTTATGACCTCAGTAATCTAGTGACAGAATCATGCCCAGCATCATGAACTGTTTATCTGTCCTAATTAGGCCTTGGGGTTGCTAGGTCCCATGTGTGTTGTAATAAAGGCATCATTAGTCTAGGGGTTAAGCCCCAGGGACCATTAGGTAGTTATGGTCAGATTGATGGTGTGTGGTGTAGTGGTATGTCCCTCAAACAAGACTGCCAACATGTTTTAAAATGATGGACGTTGTTTGTGGATTATGGATATTATGTTTGGTGAATTTGCACTCACATTGACTGTGATCAAAAATACTCTTTCAGTTGTCCCCGGCACCATAAAAACTTCTGCACAATGAAAAATGTTTACGGCCTGGCATTGTCCAGAAAATTAGGAAACTTCCCTGGGGCATGAAAAATTGTCCACTGTGCATTCCTATTCTGTGTAAAGTAATCTCTCCTTGGCTTTGTTGAGAAAATGATTTGTTCCTCCTGGAGACCTCCACTCATAGCCCTGAGTTACTGTGTGATTTCCTGGGTAGGTTTTGGAGCCTTTGTTGGGGGACTGGGGCTCTAGTTCCATTGCCAGTTGGCGGGGACCCTGTGGACTCCATTTGCTCTGCGCTGCTTCTTAATTTCATTACTTTTACTGTGACCTCAATTAGCAGGGACCCTAGCCCAGGAAATGACTTTCCATTGGAAAGTGAAGCTGGGCTCAGTCGGCAGAGAGAGGGATACCGCTTTAAAGGGAGAGTGCATTTTACTCCTGGCACTTAAAGTTTGTAGTCATTAGTCAGTTCCAAGTTAAAGTTATATCATTTAAATCAGACTTGTTTGTGAAAACTTTCCAAAACATCCATCAGAATTGAAAGAATATACATTTTTGCTTTCCCTGTTTTGACAGAGAGTGAAGAAATACTCCAACTACAATAACTTTTCCTGTCAAGTTTGCCTTTGTACAAATATCAACAATGTAACGAAAGTGAAATCTTACGTTTTATAAAGGTATGAATATACCAGTTTACGCACTTTCTGAGTAACAGTATTTTCTCTTACTCAATAAGAAGTTGTTTCTGAAAGTAATACAATCATAGTGTTATTAATATCCCACGTCCAACCGGTAGAATGTATGCATAAAAAAGAAGAATCCCACCCTTCAAGCACTTCACGGTTTCACACTCAGGCAGAGAGAGCAGAGCAGAGGCCTGGGGAGTCAATATGTCAGCGTTTATGGATGCCCTGCGGAGCTGCACAGGGCTGTCAGGCCTCTATTCATGCTCTAATGGCCCCCTAAGGAGTCTGTCTCTCTGGGCTGAAAGGGCCGGGAGGCCCAGTGGACGCCCTGTTGTTGGAGGTGAGCGAGCGCTCTCATGGATGCGCCGCGCCTTCATCCATATGACAAGAACCATAAAAGAGTAGCGCTTTTCTTCGCTGCTTCTCCCTCTCTTCTCTTCGTTCTCCTCCCTTCGACATTTCTTGCCCGACCTCAAATAAAGAAAAGGGTGCTAATTGTTTGTTGTGAGAGCCAAAGATTATAGAGCCTCCCGTCTTTCTTCCTCCCCTTGCCTTTTTCTCCTCTTTTGCAGGAATGTGATTCTATCACAGAGCAGAGCAAAGCAAACTATCAGAATTGTCCTTTGGTACGTTGATCAGAGGGAAAAGAGACTAATTTTGACAGTAGCAATGAGACACAAGAAAACAGTCTAAGGTTGGATTTTGGTTGGATGTGAGGCTCAGGTTTAATTCCAAATGAATGAGGAGGGAGGTCATAGGGAAACGTTACACTCATAGAAATCAAATCAAATTGTATTGGTCACATACACATATTTAGCAGATGTTATTGCTTGTGTTTCTAGCTACAGCAGTGCAGTAGTATCTAACAATTCACAACAATACACACATCTAAAAGTAAAATAATGGAATTAAGAAATATTAGGATGAATAGTGTCGGAGAGGCATTGACTAAAATACAGTAGAATACAGTATATACATATGAGATGAGTAAAGCAGTATGTAAACCTTATTAAAGTGACTAGTGTTCCATTTTTAAGTGACTAGTGATTCCATGTCTATGTACATAGGGCAGCAGCATCTAAGGTGCAGGGTTGAGTAACCAACCGGGTGGTAGCCGGCTAGTGATGGCTATTTAACAGTTTGATGTCCTTGAGGTAGAAGCTGTTTTTCAGTCTCTCGAAAAAGGTTCCAAAAGGGTTATTCTGCTGTCCCCATAGGAGAACCCTTTTTTGTTTCCATGTAGAACTCTTTTTGGTTCTAGGTAGAACCCCTTTGGGTTCCATGTAGAACAGTCTGTTGAATGGAACCCAAAAGTGTTATACCTGGAACCAAAAAGGGTTCTCCTATGGGGACAGCCAAAGATAACACCTTTTTTTCTAAGTGTATGGTCCTCTAGATCATAGTACTGACGTGGTGTGAGATGTACACTGGTGAGGTGGTTATTTTCCTACTTACTGTTGAGACTCTCGGGAGACACCTGCCTTTGGTCCTTAGACACCTGTTAATCAGTGGACAGAACTGATTTGTACGTTTGAGAGAGGAGGGGAAGTTCAATGCGATGTAATTTAAGAAAATGTATACAGTCAGGGCTTGTTTGAGAGTCCATTGTTGTGGACTCTCAACCACACTTATAATCTAAATTGTGCAATACTGTGACTCAAATGTTTTCATTTACAGTAGACACAAGTTACTTTTGTTTATTGCAAGCAGATAACAGTAGCCATACTAGAGGTTGCTCATCTTTAGAATCAATTAGTGATAAATGCCAAGCCAGGCTCTGAGAAGGTCACTGCTACCAGGGGAGATGATGATGATTCAAATTGATTTCAGCATATTAACATTAGGTAGGTACATCCTTCCTATATTGTCATATTCTCCTTGTCATATTCTCACGTTGAAGAGGTTTTTTGGTTGGCGACCTAGGTAACTAACAGATTAGATTATTTTAGAAAAATTCTAGGTTTTAATTTCAGTCTCTGGCTCATTGTCTATCTGAGTGTATAGTTCCTCATGTCCCTTGTTTTCATGGATTACTATATGGATTGTTTTAATGTAGTACTATAAGGTTTGTTTTAATGTAGTACTATAAGATTTGTTTTAATGCAGTACTATAAGGTTTGTTTTAATGTAGTACTATAAGATTTGTTTTAATGCAGTACTATAAGATTTGTTTTAATGCAGTACTATAAGATTTGTTTTAATGCAGTATTATAAGGTTTGTTTTAATGTAGTACTATAAGGTTTGTTTTAATGCAGTACTATAAGATTTGTTTTAATGCAGTACTATAAGATTTGTTTTAATGCAGTACTATAAGGTTTGTTTTAATGCAGTACTATAAGGTTTGTTTTAATGGAGTACTACAAGGTTTCTATGTTAAATCCATCCTTCAGTAACACAACTGAATAATCTCCTATGGCTCTCCTAACTTGGCAAACACTGAGGGACACACAGACAAATGCCGCCTCATTCTCTGAAAAATGCAAATTGGGAGGTTGTCAGCTATTTGATGTTGCTGCATGATCCCCGCCCCCGAAAACATCCCTCTCCAGTACATGGGGTTGAATCCCATGCAATCCTGGGGACAGGAAGAGATGTTTATATTCAGGCCTGGAGCAGGAGACAGCACAGAGACAGATGGATGTCAGAGATAGCAGATCCCAATCCAGGCATTTGCTGCTTATCACAGGGCCTGTTTGCATAATTAGGCCTTTTGATATTCCTCCCCGCCGACTGACAAAAAGTATAATTGCAACATCAACTACGACAAAAGGCATGCACAAAATAAACAAGTAAACATAAATAGAATGAAAAGATGGGCTGTTATTTTTGTCCTGTGGGAATGAAGGAAAAAAACGACCAATAAACAAAATGTGCTGTCAGTCACAGTCAACTGGTGTGACTGGGTGCTCTGAGGCTGGTCCTGTGAATGCCTGCAGAACACTGAGCGTGAGGCCTGATTGTAATTATGCTGGAACTAATATGCTTTTCAAAATGAGCCATTATGAGCTAATGCTTCACTGCCAGAGCCCTGTCTGTTTTTGTCCCTCTGTCTTGGGTAGTTTGCAAAGGTACAGCTGATATTGAGGCCATTGGTTCCGGTATCAAAAACAGCCTTCATGGGACAGGGTTGGGGATACACACCATAGTGTTGTTGAGCTAATACTGACTCAGAGTTAATCTGAGAGACAAGGAATGATGCTTCCCTTCATGTCATCATGGAGGCTTCTTTATAATTTGTTATCCTTAAAAAGTATCAATTTCTGATCTATATTTTCTATATTTGACCTAAATATTCACTGACACAGTGATGTGATTATATTGGTTAATATTTGACCATATTAGACATCTTGGCGTTGTTTTGTTTTTTGCTATCATGTGGAAGCGTTGCTAGTAGCCTCCTGTGTTGTAGTGTTGTGGTGATCAGTTATAGCCTCCTGTGTTGTAGTGTTGTGGTGATCAGTTATAGCCTCCTGTGTTGTAGTGTTGTGGTGATCAGTTATAGCCTCCTGTGTTGTAGTGTTGTGGTGATCAGTTGCTAGTAGCCTCCTGTGTTGTAGTGTTGTGGTGATCAGTTATAGCCTCCTGTGTTGTAGTGTTGTGGTGATCAGTTATAGCCTCCTGTGTTGTAGTGTTGTGGTGATCAGTTATAGCCTCCTGTGTTGTAGTGTTGTGGTGATCAGTTATAGCCTCCTGTGTTGTAGTGTTGTGGTGATCAGTTATAGCCTCCTGTGTTGTAGTGTTGTGGTGATCAGTTATAGCCTCCTGTGTTGTAGTGTTGTGGTGATCAGTTATAGCCTCCTGTGTTGTAGTGTTGTGGTGATCAGTTATAGCCTACTGTGTTGTAGTGTTGTGGTGATCAGTTTCCATAGCCTCCTGTGTTGTAGTGTTGTGGTGAGCATTTGCCATAGCTGCCTGTGTTGTAGTGTTGTGGTGATCAGTTGCTAGTAGCCTCCTGTGTTGTAGTGTTGTGGTGATCAGTTGCTAGTAGCCTCCTGTGTTGTAGTGTTGTGATGATCAGTTGCTAGTAGCCTCCTGTGTTGTGGTGATCAGTTGCTAGTAGCCTCCTGTGTAGTAGTGTTGTGGTGATCAGTTGCTAGTAGCCTCCTGTGTAGTAGTGTTGTGGTGATCAGTTGCTAGTAGCCTCCTGTGTTGTAGTGTTATGGTGATCAGTTGGAGTTGATGGTGTTGGAGTGTAGCCTAGATGCTTTTTGTGTGATCATTTTCTGGACTGTGATTGTATGTTGTCTCTGCTATTGTAGGGCTTGACATTATTGTAGCACAATGTTCTTGTGGATCACTGGACCCCAGCAGTCTTTATTGACTCTAAAGCCTTGGACATCAGTCCAACTATGCCATATTACCTGAGCTTCTCTCCTAGGGAGAACAGAGAGAGTAGGGGCTCCTCAGAAGGAGGATGGGAGGAAGAGAAGAAGACAGTCCATGGGGTTGGCGGGCTGGCTGGGGAGGGAGTTTGGAGGGGTCGGGGTGATGAGTATTCCATCTGCCTGCAGTCTGAGCTCTGAGCAGACCATGGGGTCAGCAGTGAGGAGCATCAGGAGAGAGGGAGGACCATCTTTAAACCTCACACTAAACTCACCGCTAAACTATTAACCAACTGCTAAGCTTCTCAGAGACAAGACCCCTGTTGTTGGTTGTGTTCTGACTTGAGTTGACATTCTGTCTGACTGGATATTATTAGAAATAGCAGTGCTTTGTGAAAAAGCAATGATTTTGATTCTCAGAAATAACAGAGTGCTTAAACAATCTCTTTGGGAAACATATGGTTCCATTCATTAGTAATGATATTCAATTCAAGTCTGTTAGTAAAACAATTTGTTATTTTGGTATAATATGTTTACTTGTTTTCCTTTTTGTGTCCATAAAGGTTACTTGAATCGTAAACAAAACATTTCTGATTTAGAAGACATGGTCAATACCTGGTTAATTTCTGTTTAAACAAAGCTGTATTTTTAAATCAATATTGAGTAGGCCCTCAGAGAACCCTGATGGAGGACACATGGCTGTTTAATCATGCCCACTGGATGTTTGCTACATAATTAGTCTCTAATTGCTATTATAACTGATGAGGCGAGGCACGAGTGCTTTATCAATATCCCCAGAACCTTCCAATGGAATTACAGCCGAGGCATTATACCCAGGTCTAATCAGGATTTACCTTATTGTTTCAAAGCAGCGAGAAGTGTTAGAGAACTGACCTCGATGCCCACAGGGATTGAGTTTATTCCAAGGTAGTAGGCTAATCATCCACCGTTTTGTCCTTTATCAACATTGACAGATTTGTAAACCAAGAAGAAGACATGTGTTATTCAAATTCAAAAGCTTTGTTGTCTTGGAAACAGATAGTAAGTGTTTATTCTTCCATAATTTAGGCTGAGAGGCACTGCATCCATAAATATCAAACAACCATTTAAATAAAAAAAGATTTGGATACTGTGTAATCCATCCAGGGTCATAATATATGTGAATGTAGATAGTGTTGTCTGCTGAAGGGTTTCGTAGGGTGGCCAAAAGTGCAGTTACAGTAAAATGCGTTAACCAGACAGCCATGCAACTCTGAGAGGAGCCATATGTTTGACCGAAATTCTGTTTCTGTCACAACCCATTTTGGTACATGTGGGAGCCCCAGTGTTGTTGATGAATCTTGGCATCCCGTTCGGCAGAATGTGCTCTGGATAGAGATGAGGTTTGCTTCTCACATCCCTGTTTCCCAAACTCATTACTGAAAGGGCTGTTGACCTTCACCCAGAGCGTGCTGCCTGCTGCTTGTAGTTCGTGCACACAAACAGACGTGTTGGCTGTGTGTGCCATGACACATATGTCACTGTAACCAGGGCTCAGTGACAGGTGGCAGTACATACTCATTAGTCTTGTTTGTCATGCAGTTTGTTTGTAAATCCTTTGCAAAATGCTTACATTGGAATATAGGGGGAGGATTTTGTTTTGTAATTTTGGACATAGCGGCTAGACTATATGCCACACATGCACTTCTTAACCCTCTCACATAGATAAACAAAGGATGAGAAATATGAGCAAAAGAAAATAACTCAAACAGAATTCTATGTTGTCTATGAGCAGCCCTCCCCTCTGTCCCACTGTTCCCCCCTCGCCCCCCTCGTCCCCCCATAGGACACAGAGGTGACTTTGGAAAGTGATCTATGGACCACTGTGCCGGTCTCAAGTGTTGTCATGGCTAGTTAGCTGCAAATCGCTCTGCACATCCTCATGAAAACCAACAAAGGGATATGCCATATATGTACATATTCAACTTTGTATGTTCAAGGGTATTCTCTGCAATAGTGGTAGCCAGTGTTGGAGAATCAATCTTTCTTAAAAGGGTAAGACAAAAGAATTGATTTTAATGAATGCGGCCTCATGTCCTGCGGCCGCATGTAATCCGCAGAGAATCGTTGAGCGTGAGCTCAGTGGGACAAAAAGACGTTCTCAGAAGACTCATCGAGTGGCCTGTATTGATAGTCTCCATATAATCCCATAATTCCTTGTTTAATTAAACTCCAGAGCCGGCCTTGAGACCCAGACAGATTTGGTTGCTCTTTTATTCTCACAGTTGTTATTTTGAGGCTATTTGGCTTCCGTTTGTCCATGTGGTATGTTGAAACATTCTAGAGGGCATTGTTAAACTGAGTTTAGTTGTGCCCATAGCTATTGCAGGGGATTCACCTGGGGTAACTTTCAGGAGACCATTATGGTTGTCATTATATGGGTAGAAAGGGTTTCTGTAAAGGACAATGAGCTCTCAACAAACTCTCTACTTCTATATCTCTCATGTTTTGGTCTCTACCCTTCACTCCTTCTGGACTGTACATGTCTGATGCAATCCAACAAGGCCTGGAGCAACACTGGCTAGTCACACTGGCTTGTCAATGTCTCATTGAGCACATTTGTGAAAATATGAATTTTATAACAGGAAATGAAAAGGGCCATGTAGTTTGAATAGACATGCAGAGGAGGTGAAAATGATGCAATTTCCTAAATTCAGTTCTAATGGTAATGCGCTGTGGTAATACGTATTCACTGTCAGAAACATTCCTCTTGGCCTGGATTGGATGGCTTTGTGCAGTATCTATATTCCTCAAGCAAAAATGCAGCAGCTTAGTTGAATGCCTAAAAGTATTGTAAGATATATTGTAATTCATTTATTGACAGCAGTATCATGGAAACACAGAATATGGGATTGAATGGTTCTGGCGCGATATTGTTGTTATGTTCTGTATATTCTGGCTGTGCTGTTTTTTGAGCAGCAGTGTGCCCTGGGCCATTGTGAGAGAATAGTGTGGTGAGGAACCGCAAGGTGGCCTGGGTAGATTAACCCTTCCACCCAGCACCCCCTCCTCCCCCCTACCGCCTGCAGCCCTCTGCAGCCCTCTGGGGCTTCTCCCTCTCTCTCTCAGGCAGGATTGGGTATCAGGCCTCTTATATTCTGTATAAATATCCACAGATGAAGATAATATTTGCTCTGTTGTGCTCAGAGAGAGGGAAAGCTGTCATTTGAATCCTCTTTGCAGCCTCTCCCCCTCAATAATATGATTCTAGCAAATGACATAGCCTCTGGAGTGGTTCTGCCCCCAAACTACAGAACGTGGCTTGTATGGACCATTTCAGGGTTTCACCCATACTTTCTATTGCTTTTTCAATGACATCGGTTAATCAACTATGTGACTAATTTCTGTCTGAACAGAGGCGTGTGGGTAACACAGACAACCCGAAGAAATGAATAACCAATAAAATGGACTTCCTTTTCATTGTTGCTAATTTCCACTGTATTATTCAAGTGTAATCTAATATTAACTGAGCTGGCCTCTCCATCCCTCCCCATTGGCCCAGGTAATCGTACAGACGAGGGTTCAGACGTGGAGTCGGAGCCGGACCTTCCCTTGAAGAGGAAGCAGCGTCGCAGCCGCACCACCTTCACAGCCGAGCAGCTGGAGGAGCTGGAGAAGGCCTTTGAGAGGACACACTACCCAGACATCTACACCAGGGAAGAGCTGGCCCAGAGGACCAAGCTCACTGAGGCCCGCGTACAGGTTAGTTAGACACACAAACAATCAACACACACTCTGTCATGGCTGCTGAGAATTATCCAGGTGTTTATGACACTGATGTAAAACACTGTTTTCCTGTACATTGACACATTAGTTATAATATCCTGGTATAGTTTTACATCTAACCAAATCTGAGTTAATGGAGTTTACAGAGTTATTTTAGATAAGTTTGGACATAATGCTTTACATGTAATTTTTTCAGGAACAGTTTATCAGTAGGCTATGTTCCCTATTAGCTCATCAAATGTAAGACAAACTACTTGTATCGGGAACAGTTTATTTGGCATCCTTAATGCAATATGCTTCCAGCTGACTATAATGTGGTTCAGATAGATATGTTTTTTTCCCCCAAAAAATTCCAATTCATCCCACTTCACTGAAATCGAAGCCATCCATTTGCCATAACATAATTTTGGAGTAAAAAATGCTGCCAATGTATTTGCATAAATACATTTGAATGCATTCATGTCATGCCCAATTGGACCTTATTTTATATTCTTATTTTTCCATTTATCCTCTTCTTGGTCTCCTGCTGCCGTTTGTCACCCATGGCGATGATATATTTATTCATCCCAGTGCAGTTCTTTTTTACCCATATTTCTACCCCCTCACCTCACCTCTGTGAGTTCACTGCTATCTGTGAGTTCTCATCTGTTCTAAGAAGGCCTTGACAGGGGATTCTCCATTTTTTTCACACCCAAGACTCTATTCCAGAACCTGCCTGACAGCTTGTGTGCCATTTGGTTTTATGTAACACTGAAGGAAAATACAGTAGAGTTATAGCGGCAGCTGTTCTGGAGGGAGAAGAGAAAGAGAGAGGGAGAGGGAGAGGGAGAGGGAGAGGGAGAGGGAGGGAGAGAGAGAGAGAGAGAGAGAGAGAGAGAGAGAGAGAGAGAGAGAGAGAGAGAGAGAGAGAGAGAGAGAGAGAAGAAATGCATTCCTGATGGATTTCTCATTTCGGCCTTTGGCCAGGATCTCTCTCCTATCACTTTCAAGCATGCCTCTGCTTGTAAAACCCTGTGCATATCACATAGGGTCTCTCATCCTCTCCAGGGACCCCATTCCCTGACAACAACATTAATCAATCAGACGTTAGTAAAAAAGGGCCGGGGCAACCCTCTCCTCTTACCACAACCCCTCGCTCACTCCCCCTAAACCTCCCAAACTCTGAACCACCCCGCGCGCTAACTGTTCCTCACACTCCAAACATGCGGTTAGGGGTAACTGATTCCACACATGTCTTTGTCTGTCTAGCAAACCCTCAAAACAGAAAGGTGTATGCCAAAATGGTTGATGCAGCACTCAGGATGATGCTGAGAGATTTATTTCATGTGTATTTTCTTGCGATATATTACGTTTTAGAATGTTTTAAATATACTTATGAGGCAAACTTGGAAAGGGAAGTGGGAAGGTCTTTCAGTTATTTTTTGATTAATCTCTTTTTTTGAAGATTGTCCTCCATTACAGTGTAATGGTGTTCTCATGAAATACATCTGGAAAATACATGCATGTCTCATAGATTCTGAGTTATGACAGATGGGTTAAAATGCTTTGTATTTACAATGCTATCCATTTGGTTAAATTTGTTTGAATGTAGCATCAATATTAGACCTTGTAGAGTGGAGCTGAATTCTTTGTGAAGCTCTTTATGATTGTAGAAGAAATGATCCAACAAACCTGTCTCTGATTGGTTGAGCAGGCAGAGTGTCATGTGGGCTAGAGAGCACAGAGAGTCCTCTGTCTTGTCCATGTTCCAGGCACTTCACAGCCATATTTGTAGGTCAATTACATTTCAATTTCAGAGAGAATCTCTTCAAGCATTTGCCTCTAGAGTATTTATGGAAACTGATGGTAATTTGAAGTCTAAACGCAAAGAAAAAATACATGTTTGAAAACTGAAAGGAAACTCCTGCAAGATAATAGAGCTAAATTATGTCATGTGAAAACCTGAGGTATTTGAGACAAGGATATAATTTGTTAATGCAGTTTTCCTCATAATCTAATTCTAAAACGCTTTTAAAGTCTCCTAAGGTCAACTCAAACTTAATTTTCTGAGAAGGTCACCCCAAGAAACTGACTCTGGAAGTAAATAATGGACATCAGTCTTCAATGTTGCTCAGTGGTTTGGCAAGTGAGTTGGGAGGAGGATTTAGGATGGACTATGGAGCCCTTGTATAATTGTTTCTTTTTCAAGAGTCGTGTGTTTTTTTCAATTGGCTTTGCCAAAGCACTGCCCCATTGCATCTGCACACCAGGGACTTACCCTGCTCCTCGTCAGCCTGCTGAAGTACTCAGACACATCCTATTTAGCCACACTGACCATTGCAGACATGATGATATAAGAAAAACGGTAAAGCCTCTTCTCTAAAACTGCTCCCAATTGAATCAATACATTGAAAAAGACATGGGGCCAAAGGCTGGATTTGGGTGAACTTGCCAGTTTTAGTGTCCATGCGTTTTGAAGATGTCAGCCAGCTGGGGTTTTACATAGGTGCCCAAATGGCCAATCTCTGGGCTGGACAGAAGGACCTTTGGCCCGAGAGCCGACCTGCTCCAGCACAGCTACAATGACGCATCTTCCAGATGTCAGCGAGTGGGGAGGCTAAGAGGGCAGTAGGGCTGAGTCAGAAACCCAAAGCAGAGGGGCGGTGTTGTAGGATCTTAAAGATCCATCTCTTCTTCAGTAGGATTTGTGGTTGTGGTTACGGCTTACCCTGTTGGTTGTTATTGTAATAATCTGTTAACCAGTGTTTGTGGTTTACACTGCAGGGACACATAGTAAAATTGCTATTGGCTGTGAGGGTATATGGGCCCACTCCAAGCTGAGAGTTATTATGTGGAATGGTGCTCAAGAGGCCTCCTGGTTTAACGAGAAGTGACAAGTGTTTGGTTTACTGGTGACTCCACAGTCTAAACTCACTGCCCTATAAACTCAGCTAACCCAAACCCCCTCCTCTCCCCGCCCCTGCCTGCCATCTTGAATCACACTATCTCATCCATCGTCATCAGGCCCACCACCCCCTAAAACACAGCTACCAGCAGCCCCCCCTGGAACCGCTACTGTTTTATCACCCCAACTGACAAATTACGGGATCTGATCCATATCTCACAGCCATTAGTTCCAGGCTACCTGTCCCTATGAAGCTAGCTAGCTGTCTCCTGATCTGAGCGCCCCACTCTCTGTGCTGCCCATTCTGCATCTGAAATAAAACACTCATTCCGAACTGGACCAGGCAGTGGAGTCCTTCCACAGACTATTAAGAACAGAAAAGAGCGTCACTTGTGTCTATCCTTCAGAGGTATGGGCCGGGTGGATGGGGGGGGGGGGGGGGGGGTTGCTGTTGAGCGAGGGAAGGAGGGAGGGCAGAGAACAGAGGGAGGGAGGGAGGGCAGAGAACAGAGGGAGGGAGGGAGGGCAGAGAACAGAGGGAGGGAGGGAGGGCAGAGAACAGAGGGAGGGAGGGAGGGCAGAGAACAGAGGGAGGGAGGGAGGGAGGGAGGGAGGGAGGGAGGGAGGGAGGGAGGGAGGGAGGGAGGGAGGGAGGGAGGGAGGGAGGGAGGGCAGAGAACAGAGGGAGGGAGGGCAGAGAACAGAGGGAGGGAGGGAGGGCAGAGAACAGAGGGAGGGAGGGAGGGAGGGCAGAGAACAGAGGGAGGGAGGGAGGGAGGGAGGGAGGGAGGGAGGGAGGGAGGGAGGGAGGGAGGGAGGGAGGGAGGGAGGGAGGTAAGAGGCTCGGTCTTAATGCTGTAAATCAGTGTAAATCCTCTCCTCCTCACACTTGAAATGAATTACATTCTCTTCTATTTAGGCTGAGGTTCCCACCTCTGCTGAGGAGGCTCATCTGAGCGGCGCTTAGCAAATCTGACACATAGATCCCCTTTCATTCCCAATAAACATTCTAGATGTAGCTATTATAGTTAGAGGAATCTAATAAGGTATAAGCGTAGCCTTTTATGCAGCGTAGAAATCAATTTGGCAAGACGTTTTCCTCTCTAACTGGAGAGTGTGCTAGGCGTCTGATGCCAACCGCAAAACAGAGAGAAGTGCTTTGTTTGTCTCTGTGGTGCCCTCTCTCTGATCTCTGAGGCCTCTGTGGAGAGACTGAAAAAAGGAGAGATCCCAGCGCTTCCTTATAGTACCACAGGAAATATTATTGACACTCTATTATATATATATAAATGCTATATATACAAAAGTATGTGGACACCCCTTCAAATTTGTGGATTTGGCTATTTCAGCCACACCCATTGCTGACAGGTGTATAAAATCGAGCACACAGTCATGCAATCTCCATAGACAAACATTGGCAGTAGATTGGCCTTACTGAAGTGCTCAGTGACTTTCAACGTGACAGTGTCATAGGATGCCACCTTTCCAACAAGTCAGTTTGTCAAATTTCTGCTCTGTTAGAGCTGCCCCGGTCAACTTCTATGAGCAACTTCGGCTCTTCTGTGAAGTGGTAGGCCACGCAAGCTCACAGAATGGGACCGCCGAGTGCTGAAACGCGTAGCGCATAAAAATCATCTGTGGTCGGTTGCAACACTCACTACCGAGTTCCAAACTGCCTCTGGAAGTAAGTCAGCACAAGAACTGTTCATTAGGGGCTTCATGAAATGAGTTTTCATGGCAGAACAGCCACACACAAACCTAAGATCACCATGTGCTATGCCAAGCGTCGGCTGGAGTGGTGTAAAACTCGCCGCCATTGGACTCTGGAGCAGTGGAAACATTCTCTGGAGTCCGATGGACAAATCTGGGTTAGGCAGATGCCAGAAGAACGCTACCTGCCCCAATGCATAGTGCCAACTGTAAAGTTTGGTGGAGGAGTAATAATGGTCCGGGTCTGTTTTCCATGATTCGGACTATTCAGACTTAGTTCCAGTGAAGGAAAATCTTAATGCTACAGCATACAATGACATTCTAGACGATTCTGTGCTTCCAACTTTGTGGCAACAGTTTGGGGAAGACCCTTTCCCGTTTCAGCATGACAGTGCCCCCATGCACAAAGCAAGGTCAAGACAGAAATGGTTTGTAGAGATCGGTGTGGAAGAACTTGACTGGTCTGCAAAGGGCCCTGACCTCAACCCAATCAAACACCTTTGCGATGAATTGGAATGCCGACAGGGAGCCAGACCTAACTGCCCAACATCAGTGCCCAATCTCACTAATGCTCTTGTTGCTTAATGGAAGCAAGTCCCCGCAGCAATGTTCCAACATCTAGTGGAAAGCCTTCCCAGAAGAGTGGAGGCTTTTATAGCAGCAAAGGAGGGACCAACTCCATATTAATGCCCAGGATTTTGGAATGAGATGTTCAACAAGCAGGTGTCCACATACTTTTATATATAAATACTCAGGCAGACAGGCATAGAGGCATTCAGTTACTGTTCAATTGAACATTAGAATGGGCCAAACTGGTGACCTAAGCGACTTTGAGCGTGGTATGATCGTCGGTGCCTGGAGCGCCGGTTCCAGTATCTCAGAAACGTCCGGCCTGCTGGGCTTTTCATGCACGACAATGTCTAGGGTTTACTGAGAATGTAGCGACAAGCAAAAGACATCCAGTCAGCTGCAGTTCTGTGGGCAAAAACAGCTCATTGATGAGAGGTCGAAGGAGAACGGCAAGAATGGTGCAAGCTAACAGACGGGCCACAAACAGACAAATAACGGTGCAGTTTAACAGTGGTGTGCAGAACGGCATCTCGGAACGCACAACTCATTGGTTCTTGTCACAGATGGGCTACTGCAGCAGATGCCCACACCGGGTTCCACTCATATCAGCTAAAACCAAGAAGAAGCAACTCCAGTGGGCATGCAATCACCAACACTGGACAACTGAGGAGTGGAAAAACATTGCCTGGTCCGACGAATTCCGGTTCCTGTTGCGTCATGCTGATGGCAGAGTCAGGATTTGGCATAAGCAGCATGAGTCCATGGCACCATCCTGCCTGCAGTTCAGGGAGACGGCGGTGGTGTAATGGTGTGGGGAATGTTTTCCTGGCACACGTTAGGTCCCTTGATACCAATTGATCAACGTTTGAACACCACATCTTGTAGAATCCATGCCCTGAATAATTCAGGCTGTTCTGGAGGCAAAGGAGGGTCCGACCCGGTACTAGATGGGTGTACCTAATACTAACTGGCCACTGAGTGTATATTCCTTTAATTTAGTTTAGGATAAACATAATGATGCTATAGAGATGTGAAATAGAGATTAAATAGAGATTTACTAGGTTGTTGTCCCGCTAGGTGATTACCAATGGCAGGAGAGAACGGCATAGTAGGATTCAGTAGTAACAATGGCAGAGCCCACCCAACCCAACCGTCATCCATGTTCCCACCAGTCTGGTTTTATGTCGGTTCCATAAAGGAATAAATAGGGGTTATGTAGACTGTGGTGGAGAAATTGTTGCAATGCATCTGTGTGAATGTTCTAACAGTTTCTTATTATTAGAAATGAAATGACTTTCCTTCAGTCCCTCTGTATTCCTGATACTTATCGAGCTAATCCCACTCTCCTCTCAAATTCACACTCCCAGCTACTCTAATTAGCATAGTGCCAGTCTGGCAGGCAGGCATAGAGAGAAACAGCAAGATCTAGTGAGGGTGGGTAGTACGTGGTATAAAACCAATGAGGATTTCTATGTTGTTTCGCCTCTTTGCACTACTGTGTTCGTTGACTGTTTGTGGAGTGCGCCATTGAAAATACATGAGAAGGAGGGTTGGTCCTTGTTTTTGTGGCGCATTGTTCACTTTGTAGAATGTGTACATGTGGCACCGTTGGCTTAAGAAACGTATAATTCTTACAATAACTCCCTTTCGAAAACGCTCTTCACGATTGTCTGAAATTAAATGAAGACAATTAGATTCTATTTGAGACAAAGGACATTTTAGAAAGGGTTTGAATGCAATGTAATGTCATGCATTGCAGTGTTGTGTTAGTGTTATTGAGGATCAGTGATTACCGAATCAGATCCTCAGCTCTGTAGATTCCATTGTGTTATGTTTATTATTGAGTGAGGCCAAGAGAAACAGTGGAATACAGACCCAGGCAAATGCCACTCTCTCAGATAAGAGATTATATTAAAGGATATGTATATGCCACATCAAAGCTATATCAAAGCAACTGTTGTTAACACCTATCTCTCCCCACCTTCACTTCACTAGACCCGGGGACATGTTTTCAGGACCTTCAACTTGCCTGACATTCGTTCCAACCTTCATGTCCCCCAACCCCCGCTACAGTCCCTGCCACCCCCTCCATGTCTGTGCTCAGCTCAGCTCAGTAGCTCAACCGCTTTAAAGCGGGTCTCTTTTTGTCTCCCAGGCTCCAGTAAGCTCTAGTCCTAGGAGATGTGGTGGTTCCCCAGGTTTTCTACCCTCCCCCACAATCCAACTTCCTCCAGTATCTTGCAGGGATTCACACATAGAGTCCATGTTAGCCCCAGTATAGAGGAAGCCAGGTAACTAGCAAACCTCTTACACTGACAAAACAAAACAGGACTGACATGGATGCTGTAGATGCAGACTTTGAGGTACATATGGAGGGAGAGGGAGGAGGGATGAAGCTCTCTCTCTCTGTAGTGTAGAGGAATTAAACCGGATTGGGGAGAGCAGAGGAGAATCTGTCATCCAAGGTGACTTTGTGATCGGGTTCCAGAGTACAGCTTCAAATCCTCCTCAGCTGCAGGCTGTGTGTGTGTGTGTGTGTGTGTGTGTGTGTGTGTGTGTGTGTGTGTGTGTGTGTGTGTGTGTGTGTGTGTGTGTGTGTGTGTGTGTGTGTGTGTGTGTGTGTGTGTGTGTGTGTGTGTGTGTGTGTGTGTGTGTGTGTGTGTGTGTGTGTGTGTGTGTGTGTGTGTGTGTGTGTGTGTGTGTGTGTGTGTGTGTGTGTGCGTGTGTGTGCCTGCCTGCCTGCCTGCCTGCCTGCCTAACAGACCTGGATTGAAATACATGTACGTATGTATTTTTTTAACTGACAAATAAAATCAATCAATCCAAATTGTGCAGCGGCCAATAGATGAATGGAAAGAGACATCCGTTACAAAACACCAAAAAGGTTAATGACATTCAGAGATTGTCAAGCCAAGCCTTTGGTACTGGAGAAGCCTAAAAGGTAGGGAGGGATGTATTTTCTGTTTGTGGAGATTGACATAGTCTATTTATTGTGGTGTTGAAAACACAAACCATGATATTGAAGGGCCTGAAGTTGGTCTGCTTTGTTTATTGGTTGTGTGGTGCTTTGGCACAGAAACCTGTTGAGGGGAATTCGTTGCGTATATTTGAAATAATTATCAATAAAGCATCAAAATGTTGAGAATCTGATTCCCCCCTAGCTCATCATTGTCTGCTGCCGGCTCTGATCGTAGTGTATTGAAACAGGCAGGGAGAGTGAGCTTGTCTGTTGTGGTCGGCAAACCCTCAACCTTCTGGCCCGTAGCCATGTGTGGCATCGACTGTGCCACAAAAGCATGCTGAAGTGGCAAAGTCCATATCCACGTTTATAAACACAGGGTCGCTACAGTTATTGTTATTTTTGGTCATAAACATTATTTTGAGTTCATTCTATGGAGGGAGGGTGTATATTTTTCAGTACAAGGGGAGGGTCATGTGAATTTGTATTAAATTTTTTATGACACCTACCTAAGTATTTTCAAACTATTTTCTTTAAATAGTCTACTATTTGAGTATTTTCAAATACCTGGGTTAAATGCATAGGAGTATATTTAACAACTTGTCTGTTCAAAAGAAAAGTATTTAAATGCTTACTTCCAAATGTCTTTGAAAGTAATTAGAAATACCCAAAGTAGAATTTGGACCCAGGTCTTGTGTGTGTGTGTTTATCTCAGAGTCTTCTGCTGTAAAACCCATGGCTGCTGAAGTAAAACATTCCATCTCCTCTGAAGCAGCAGTGACGCATGACCCCCTCTCGCCCAACAATACGGTATTGACCTGGGCACATTGGGCCCAATGTTTGCCAGCTTTAACTCGATAGGGCTGCAGCCTTTGGCATTTTAGTTGACTTGAGTAGATCGGCGTCGCGGCGGGCTCGTTCAAAGCCTCAGAGTAAATTCACTTAGACAGATGCTCTTCACAGGCTCCCCTCTCATTAAGGTAGAAGGGTGGCTATGGAGACCACAGGGCAGGGGAGGGAGATGTTGAGACATCTCCATACACCACTCTGAACTACATCCTATAATGCAAATTATATACTGACATGAGGAGGGGAGGGACATTCTATCAGGAAATTGTGTGAATTATGTATCTGAGGATTTCGTAAGACAAGAGTTTGGTAATGTGTTTTGGTGAGAGAGCAAGATGGAAAAAGAGAGAACAAAACAGAGTATTAGAAAGAGAAAAGTGAAGTGACGGAACAAGAGAAAGTGGCAAAGGCATTTCTGTGTGTTTTGTGCATGGCATGATGGAACACCTCCTGCCTGTGGCTTGGCTGACATAAAAATAAGGAAGTTTAAAGAGGGGTGGGGTGAGCTTCAGAGGTCAGATGTGAGGGTGGCACTGCAGGTGATTGGGCGTCTCTGGAAGGGGTGTATCCCCATGCCCATCCCGGGAAGCAGGCAGCTGTTTGTCTGGCCCCAGCGGGAAATCAGCAGCTCCAGCTCAGAACCAGCACCACGCTCCACTACATCCCAATAGCAGCCATATCAGTGGGGGCACCAGGGGAGCCCTGAGCCCTCGCAGTGCTTTATTTGGTCTGGAAGAGTTTGTTTGTTGAATGGAAAGTGTGAGGAAATGATCTGCTTCCAGAAGAGGCTCCCTGTTGGTTGGGGTTAGGGTTAGAAGTTGAGAGGCTTGATTCATGCGAGTGCTTGTACAGTGGGGTATTTTGACATCTCAGTCACTTTTTTATCACATGAGACGCTCTTGATGAAATTGAAACTAGATGCAGACATGATTAAGGCCTAAGAGATACAGTGCGTTGACTCTGTAGTATAACACACAATTCAATCCGAGATCTCTCTTTTTGTGATTGAGAGATCTCTGTGTATGTGAGTTTATGTGTAGCATATGTTTGTGTTCAGGAGAAGGAGAGGCCCCAATAACAGTGAGTGTGTCCCTGTGTTACTCCCTTGAAAGTTAGGCTCTTTAAGAGCTGTTTAAAAGGGACGCCCCCTCTTTGTGCCCAGTGTTCTGCCTGGCGTATGGAAGCCCTTTTGTCCAATCCTTTCATCTGGCTTCACAATAGGCCAGGCCGTTTGAAACACAACAGCAGATGAACTGCGCTGACAGTGTATTAAACTCTGATGAATTGCCAGTGCGAGGCATAGATCAGTGTCCTTCAACCTTTAGCACATACTGGGCCCAGGCCTTGTCTTGGTTAAATGGAACAGGTTGCTGGCTGTATGGCTGCTCTTTTCAAAGGGCCTGATTATATTCATGTTTTGTTGAAGCAGAAGCCTTTTTAAAATGTGTAAATCACTGCAGTTTAAAAGGAGCCTCTTTAGTCTCTCCCATTCAGGGAGTTGACATTGTGCATTCGTGGTTGAAAGTTGATAATGGTGTTGGACATTTTGTGTGCATTTCGGTACAATTCTACATTTGATTTAGATATCTTAAGAAGACTAAGATCTACAGGATGTAAGATCTTACATTCTAGACTGTGCAAAGGAATATTCATTTATGTTTTTTGTCAATTACAAATAAACTGCTAAATCCATCCACCTTTTATAATATAATTGAAATAATTAACTTGGTATATATTTGCAATTGCATGTATCTGATTTAAAGAGAGAGAGATAAAGAGACAGAGAGAGAAATAGAGAGAAATAGAGAGAGATAGAGAGAGATAGAGAGAGATGAAGAGAGATACAGAGAGATAGAGAGAGATAGAGAGAGATAAAAAGAGAGATAAAGAGAGAGAGACAGAGAGATAGAGAGATATATAGAGATATATTTTTCAGAGAAAGAGAGAGAGATAAAGAGAGAGAGAGTGAGAGAGAGAGTGAGAGAGAGAGAGAGAGAGAGAGAGAGAGAGAGAGAGAGAGAGAGAGAGAGAGAGAGAGAGAGAGAGAGAGAGAGAGAGAGAGAGAGAGAGAGAGAGAGAGAGAGAGAGAGAGAGAGAGAGAGAGAGAGAGAGAGAGAGAGAGAGAGAGAGAGAGAGAGAGAGAGAGAGAGAGAGAGAGAGAGAGAGAGAGAGAGAGAGAGAGTGTTGTAGTGTCATTCTTTATGGCCTCCCTCCAAATGTCTAATAGGTTCACAAACATACTTGAGATGTCTGATGCTGCTGCTTGTGGCCCCTACCTCTGACCCCTTAATGACTTCTTCCATCTGAAGAGGGCTTAGGGCAGCCTGTTGACACAGATCACAGCTTCAGCCACTTAAGAAGAAAAACAGGGACAGACCACTGAGCCTCCATGCCGGCTCTGGCTCCGGCTCCCACAGGGACTAGCTAGCTTCTCCACCACAACCACCACCACTTCTCACAGCAACAGGCAGATGAATCACAGCTGGCAGGACCACACAGTAAATTCATTTGGAGCATTCCGAGAATCATATATCCATTTGATAATAGATTAATTGTGTTAGAATGAATGGAAGAGAATGGATATTATAGTATGCACAACCTAGGGGTTGCTGAGAGAGAGTGCTTAGCTCTTACAGACGGTTTATCATTGAGGAGCAAACCTGAGGGGAAGTACCTACTATCTCTCTCTCTCTCTCTCTCTCTCTCTCTCTCTCTCTCTCTCTCTCTCTCTCTCTCTCTCGTTCTGTAGTTTGTCCTCTCCATCGTCCTCATCTGTGTTTTTCCCTCCAGGTGTGGTTCAGCAACAGAAGGGCCAGATGGCGCAAGCAGGCAGGAGCCAATCAGCTGGCTGCCTTCAACCACCTGTTACCTGGAGGCTTCCCGCCCACGGGGATGCCCAGCCTACCTACCTACCAGCTACCTGAGTCCTCGTACCCCGGCACTACACTGTCACAGGGTAAGACACGTACACATGCATTCGCACACACTCACACACAAGCCTCCACATCTGCTTACCCCAGAGGCTATGTTTCGGGTTCAAATGTTTGTATATATGGTTGTGTTTTCATCTAATCTAGGTAGCACTTGAGCTACAAATATCTAAGGTATATCTGCTACACATTTAGCAGAATATTATATCATATAGCAGTTATATGCTACATATAGGATCCATACAGGCAGTCGTTAAGCATGCAGCTAAGTCTTTGTTACATGATGACAGGGAAACAGCCTAAGGTTTTGACGGAGTTTGCTACCAATTACAAGAGCAGAATATTTCTAACCTACATAAAGCACATGAAAAATAGTCACATGGTGTCTGAGGCACAAGCCACTAAAACTTTACAATTTTAAATTATCTTTTTTGAGCAATTTTCTAATACAACATTTGTATCTCTTTTAGTGGTTAGTTTTGGGGGATAAGTCTCTAAAGGCTGGGGTGTGTAAATCATTTTTCAGGGTTGTGAACAAGGCTGAACTTTATGTGTGCAGTGGATTTGGTTGTGGTACTCTTGTCTCACATCCTCACTCAGTGTTGTTGTTATTGGTTCAGATGGCAGCAGTACGTTGCATCGGCCCCAGCCCCTGCCTCCGTCCTCAATGCACCAGGGAGGACTCTCTGACGGCAGCTCCGCCTACGGCCTCTCGTCCAATCGCCACAGCTTCTCCAGCTACTCAGACAGCTTCATGAGCCAATCAGCGGCCAGCAATCACATGAACCCGGTCAGCAACGGCCTCTCCCCACAGGTCAGTTCAAGGCCAAGGGCACGTCTCCCTATTTCTTCCGTCTCACCTCTTTTGATGAATGAATGATCGAATTACATTTTCTTTGTCTATAAAATCGCCTGTTGGCAACCCATCCCTTACGGGATTAATTGACACATAAACAACATTTCAATGATTCACAGTGATAATTCACATTGATAATTAGTCCGGTGTTCTGTGCAGGGTGAAAATAATGTGTGAAAAAAATCCATACATTTTAGTAGATTAGGTTATCCAAGCAGTAACAATAATTCATGTGTACCATAAGCCATGGCCGTGGGAAGATGTTTTGGGTTGGGGGTGCTGAGGAGTATTTATCTCCGCTAATACAGGACTAATAAAGGTCCAGTTCACAAATGTTGTGGTATATTGTTATTTTCATAATTCTTTTCACTTATAATTGTATTTCTTTATTTTAAGCTACATAAAGTTAAATTTTTACAAAAAAATACTGATATAGACATGGTATTACCATCTGACCATTTAAATGATTCAATGACCCAAGGTTTAAATGATGTATATAATTGCAATTTGCTGAACCAAAAGCAACTAATAAGTAATACTGTATGTCGATCCATGGTCTTTTCTTCTAGCTTCTAAAGCTCTGGGTTTTCATTGGCTCATGTAAATTGCTACAATTTTAAAACAATTGGATTAACATCAACAAATTAAAATTAATCTTGATAGAGGCACATCTGCTCCAAAACAGCAGTTTCCACTTTCCTGGGACACCAAAATCTTACTCAGAACATGAGAAACACATGTGAATAAAATAATTAGCTAAAGCTTAGAAATGTAGGCGCTTAATCTTCTACAAGTAATTGTTTGGAGTTGGTAGATCTTAGTACTATGTTATTCCATTCATCTTGTACCACTGTTCTTCAGCTCCCAGCCTGTACTGTGTCTATCTGTAGCTACAGAGCTACTGTAGGCTTGTAGAGGAGGGGCTGTGAATATGTGGGTGGCTGTGTAGGGCTACTCTGCTGCCCTCCATGGCCTCCTAACCCTCCCAGTCATGCTGCTTCCCCTTCCCTCCTCTCCTCTCTGCTCGGCCCTCCACACACAGTGAAAATACTGTGGAGCATTAGGCAGAGTAATTAGATGCGCTGCTGTCCTAATTGGGGTTTGAATCAATAGGAGGCATTAGATTCCCCTCTAACCGAGCAATCCTCTTCTGTCATAAAATGCAATTGCTTTGCCCCTGTGTGTGTGTGTGTGTGTGTGTCTGTCTGTCTGTCTGTCTGTCTGTCTGTCTGTCTGTCTGTCTGTCTGTCTGTCTGTCTGTCTGTCTGTCTGTCTGTCTGTCTGTCTGTCTGTCTGTCTGTCTGTCTGTCTGTCTGTCTGTCTGTCTGTCTGTCTGTCTGTCTGTCTGTCTGTCTGTCTGTCTGTCTGTCTGTCTGTTTGTGTGTTTGTGTGTCTGTGTCTGTGTGTGTGTCTGTGTCTGTGTCTGTGTCTGTGTCTGTGTCTGTGTGTGTGTGTGTGTGTGTGTGTGTGTGTGTGTGTGTGTGTGTGTGTGTGTGTGTGTGTGTGTGTGTGTGTGTGTGTGTGTTTGGTTTTACTGTCCTTATGGGGACCAGAAGTCCTCACAAAGATAGTAAAACAAGGAACATTTGTGGGGACATTTCGCCAGTCCCCACAAGGAAAAAGGCAATTTCAGGCTTAGGGGTTAGGTTTAGAATTAAGGTTAGGAGTTAGGTTAGCGGTTAGCGGTTACGGTTAGGGTTAAGGTTTAGGGTTAAGGTTTAGGTTCAGGGTTAGGTTTAGGGTTAGGGGTTAGGGTTAGGGTTAGGAGTTAGGTTTAGGTTTAGAGTTAGGGTTAGGGGTTAGGTTTAGGTTTAGAGTTAGGTTTAGAGTTAGGGTTAGGTTTAGGGTTAGGGTTAGGGGTTGGGTTAGGTTTAGGGTTAGGGGTTGGGTTAGGGTTAGGGTTAGGTTTAGAGTTAGGGTTAGGTTTAGAGTTAGGGTTAGGGGTTGGTAAAAATAGGATTTTTAATGGAATCAATTGTTTTGTCCCCAAACGTGTGTTTGGTGTGTTTCTGAAAGCTGGGGATTCCATGTTATGAAAGCTGGGGATTCCATGTTATGAAAGCTGGGGATTCCATGTTATGAAAGCTGGGGATTCCATGTTATGAAAGCTGGGGATTCCATGTTATGAAAGCTGGGGATTCCATGTTATGCTCTTTGGGCACCTCCATTAATAAGCATTTAAAACACTACTCTATGGAAGGGGTTGAGCCTTAAGTAGCACAGAATGGAAAAACATTTGTATTGATGCAAATCGTGTCTGAGAAATGAATTATACACAATTACCCATCAATACTGGCCAGTCTTGCCCACCCTCACCAACAAGATGTGGTTAACAAGCAGAAAATAAGATTGAAATGGTGTGTAAAGAGTTGAAAATGAATTTCAATGCTGCATTTGTCCACAATTACCCCCTCGTTCAGACGTGTTTTATTAGGATTTTTTTCTTCTTCAAATATTCTCAAAGCAGATTGGAAACATTCTTGGTATTACCCCTCTTTCTTCAGAGAATAAATCATTAAGGATTTTGGTGACAAAACAGAGATTTTCTCTCCTGCTGGAGCGTTGGAGGATAACATGGAGGCTCACAGCGTGTTTGATTGTTAATCATGGCACAGGGGCTTTAAGTGCTAATGCTCTCACTGCAGACCTGCAGAAAACACCAGGAACATGGAATGCTTTTTCCATTAATGGCTCTCCAGTACTTAATACGGGCTGACGATACAGCAGCTCTCTCCCTTTCTTCCTAGGCATTCCACTATGTGTTTGGATAATACATGTGTCCTGTTTAGCACTGGGGATTAGGACCTTGGATAATCGTAGAAACAGGATTTTCAATATTCAATTAGTCTATAAAGTGGGTCTGAATTTTTTTAAATATTGAACCAGAATATTTTTTTTTTTGTAGTTAATTTTAAGCTAAATGTGAGTTATTGTATTGTATTAGTTATCATATTTGTGGTAAAGTAAATAGTATGTAGCAGTGATGTTTAAAACAGGAAAACATGTGGCTTTTCTATCACTCTTTAACTGTGGGGAGATGGATGTTCTCTGACAGAGGAATCAGAGTTCACACTCCCTCAATGTCCTGCTGCTGTAGTAAGTGCTCACACACACACACACACACACACACACACACACACACAAACAAACGCATCTACCACCACACACACATACAAACACACAACTCAGCCTGTCTAACTCTATCTATCTGTAGTTAAACAGATGTCGTGTCCAGTTCATTCAGGCAACTCATCTGGAATGTTAGAGATTTGTTGTTGACATAAATTTAGTTTGACATAGATTGAGACTGTGATTTTTTATTTGGTTGTTTATATACTGTATGTTTTCACTATCCTGTCTTCCTCTCCTCTATGTAATGGAAAAACTATACAAATAGACTCTCCATCGTGATGGAAATGAGAATTTTATATTGTGGTTTTTCAGACAGCATCTGTCCGGAGGAGATATGCCTGTGTGTTGGTATGTGTGAGCTATTTTCTCTAGTGTCTGGTATTGATGGGCTACCCGTTACTGGTAAAGATTGACAAAAATTCTGTGATTCCCAGTAAATGGACTGCGGTGGCCAACTGCCAAGTTTATAATGGAATCCTGCTGCGTTCAGCATTGCCGACAGGTCCTCGCACCCATCCCAATCCCATAACCTTTCCCGACAGCGCACATTTTTCCATTACGGCCGCTGGAAAAGCCATCCGTGCCGGCACTGGGGTTGTTGTCGTGTGGGATATAAATTTGGTTGGTTTGCGAGAGAGAAGCGCAAGCTATGTCAGGGGTGGGGAGGTGGGTTAAGCTGTGCTTGGCTGGGCTAGAGGTATGAGCACAGCGATGTTGTGTTGGTCCTGTTTCATCTAGTGTCACAGCAGGTGTTGGATAGAGGAAAGGCCAGGAGTATGAGGTGGTGGCAGGGAGCAGAAATATCAGCAGTGGCTGAAAACATTATTATTGCTTTTTTGATGGAGAAATATTTTTGTGTGTCAATCAACTGGGGCTCTTTTGGTTTGAAGACCTGATAGGATTTGTTTCACAACAAATATTTCCCAAACTAATTTCTGAAACATTATATTTTTGAAGTCTAAATGACCCTAAATACCCACAATAGCTAGGTTTCCATCCAATTGGTGAATAATCATTTATATCTAAAAATCTGCATTTTCCCACCAGAGATGTTTCCCTCAAATTAAATTGTTGCAGATGAAAAACTGTTCGTGATGATGAAGTGCACATATAATACCTTTTGCGTTTAAATTCCCATGGGTCTAATAAAAAATGCAAGTTAAATGGGTTTCCATCGCATTTTCCACTCACAAAAAATTTTGCGTTATATAGCAAGTGTGTCTATTCTTGTATTGGCACGTGCTCTCTAGCCAACAGCTCTATCTGCACACGGTTGGCTGATCAGTTTGGCACCTGATCAGATTATGATTATGGAAAAAACGGCAAGATTATTTTTTATTTGTCATCTACATTACTTGCATAAAACAGTTGGATGGAAACTTGGATAGGGACATATAAACAACTAGTTGTTTCAAGATAAATATACAAATCGGTGCTTTTGTCTCCGTAACCAAGTTTTCCATGCTGTGATGAAAGCTTCTGTTGTGATTCCTTTTACAGTGCCTTAATTACCAGGAAGTAATTGGGCAAATAGTTAAAGCATGCGATTGAAGAACTCATTAACAACAATTTAGCTCGACACATGTCCTTCTCTCTGCTCTCCATTCCTTAAAACCAAAATTACTTAGAGCACAATAAATACAATTGTACATTTGTCCTAATAAAATGTAGCCTTGCCTTTGTTCTAATTGTTCCAAGTTCGAACAGTTTATCTGTTACACATTTTAAGCACAGGTAGTTGCATTGTATTTACAGAGCCTGCTGTACCTGGTTATGGCATGGTGAAACAGCAGCACTGTAAAAGGAAACATATCCAAAACTGAGGTGGTCTACATCCTCCCCAGAAACAATGTTAGGTCATATACAACTCTATGGCCACTATCTTCAAATAAGCCTTTGAAGCCCTAGTTATTCATGGGAGATGTGTTCTTTGGCAGTCGTTTTGGCTAAATTCCTCTTTATTGCATGACAGGGACACCTGCTGGGAGAGGGGAGAAAACAACTGCTGCTCATGAGGCTCCAGCAGTACCAAGAGCTAGAGTTAGAGTTTGTGTTCAAACCTTACAAGGGAAGAAGCCCTCTGTAATGAAATACAAACATTGCAACGTTTTTAGACAAATCCCAGGGATATTGAAGTTGAGGATAACATACAGAGGGCCACGATGCATTGTCTCAGAGTGAAATAACATAAATCCATGTAGGAAAATACTGCTACAAGTCAGTCTATCAACCACACTCAGGTGTACTGGGCTGTTGATCACAGCACATCTTAAAACCACATTTCTGTACCTCCAACAATTATTACTGTGAATCAATGATGAATAGACATATTGGACCTTTTTGATTAAACCTGGAATGGATCCAACAGGTCCACACACAAGATAACTGATTAGGGCAAAGGAAAACTATTAAACATGACATAAAATTCAAGGCTTCTTTCTATGTGTTAGGAAGGAGTCTGAGCAATAGCTTGAAAAAAATAACCTACAGTACCAGTCAAAAGTTTGTACACACCTACTCATTCCAGGGTTTTTCTTTATTTTCACTATTTTCTATATTGTAGAATAATAGTGAAGACATCAAAACTATGAAATGCCACATATGGAATCATGTAGTAACCAAAAAAAGTGTTTAACAAATCTAAATATATTTTAGATTTGAGATTATTCAAAGTAGCCACCTTTTGCCTTGATGACAGCTTTGCACACTCTTGGCATTCTCTCAACCAGCTTCACCTGGAATGCTTATCCAACAGTCTTTAAGGAGTTCCCACATATGCTGAGCACTTGTTGGCTGCTTTTCCTTCATTCTGCGGTCCAACTCACCCCAAACCATCTCAATTGGGTTGAGGTTAGGTGATTGGGGGGCAAGGTCATCTGATGCAACACTCTATCACTCTCCTTTTTGGTCAAATAGCCCTTACACAGCCTGGAGGTGTGTTGGGTCAATGTCCTGTTGAAAAACAAATAATAGTCCCACTAAGCGCAAACCAGATGGGATGGCGTATCATTGCCGAATGCTGTTAACTTCTCTAGGATATGTGGGACGCTACCGTCCCACTTGGCCAATAGCCAGGGAAAATGTAGAGCGCCAAATTCAAAAAAATTATATAAAATCAAACTTTCATTAAATCACACATGTAAGATACCAAATTAAAGCTACACTCGTTGTGAATCCAGCCACCATGTCAGATTTCCAAAAGGCTTTAAACAAAGAGAGTGTAGCATATTTCAACACTGCAGGCACGACACAAAACGCAGAAATAAAATATAAATCATGCCTTACCTTTGACGAGATTCTTTTGTTGGCATTCCAATATGTCCCATAAACATCACAAATGGTCCTTTTGTTCGATTAATTCCGTCCATATATATCCAAATTGTCCATTTATTTGGCGCGGTTGATCCAGAAAAAAACAGCTTCCAATTTGCGCAAAGTCACTACAAAATATCTCAAGAATTACCTCTAAACTTTGCCAAAACATTTCAAACTACTTTTGTAATACAACTTAAGGTATTTGTAAACGTTAATAATCGATCAAATTGAAGACGGGTCTATCTGTTTTCAATACAGGAGACCAACAAACTAACGCTACTTTTCTAGTCTTGCGCAACTCTCAAACAGTACACATGACGTTACACTGTTTCCAGGTGGCCTAACTTCTTCATTGCACAAAGGAATAACCTCAACCTATTGAGGAGTGGTGACATCCAGTGGAAGCGGTAGGAACTGAAAACAGGGTGATTAGAAATCCAGTATTCCAATGAAAACTCATTGAACAGACAGTGACTTAAAAAAAATAAAAAATTAATGGTTAGTCCTCGGGGTTTTGCTTGCTACATAAGTTCTGTTATACTTACAGACATGATTCAAACAGTTTTAGAAACTTCAGAGTGTTGTCTATAAAAATCTACTAATAATATGCATATCTTATATTCTGGGGATGAGTAGAAGGAAGTTGAAATTGGGCACGCTATTTATCCAATAGTGAATTTGCTGCCCCCTATCCTAGAGAAGTTAAGTCTGCCTTGAATTCTAAATAAATCACTGACAGTGTCACCAGCAAAGCACCACCACACTATCACACCTCCTCCGCCCTGCTTCACGGTGGGGACCACACATGCTGAGATCATCCATTCACCTACTCTGCGTCTCACAAAGACACAGTGGTAGGAACCAAAAATCCCAAATTTGGACTCAGTTGATGTTGAGATGTGTCTGTTACTTGAACTCAATTTCGTAGGCTGGTAACTCTAATTAACTTAATTAACTTAACTCTGCAGCAGAGTTAACTCTGGGCCTTCCTTTCCTGTCGTGGTCCTCATGAGAGCCAGTTTCATCATAGCGCTTGATGGTTTTTGCGACTGCACTTGAAGAAACTTTCTAAGTTCTTGACATTTTCCATATTGACTGACCTTTATGTCTTAAAGTAATGATGGACTGTCATTTTTCTTTGCTTATTTGAGCTGTTCTTGCCATAATATGGATGTGGTCTTTTACCAAATAGGGCTATCTTCTGTATACCACCCCTACCTTGTCACAACACAACTGATTAGCTCAAACACATTAAGAAGGAAAGAAATTCCACAAATTAACTTTTAACAAGGCACACCTGTTAACTGAAATGCATTCCAAGTGACTACCTCCTGAAGCTGGTTGAGAGAATGCCAAGAGTGTGCAAAGTTGTCATCAAGGTAAAGGGTGGCTACTTTGAAGAATCTCAAATATAAAATATATTTTGATTTGTTTAAACCCTTTTTGGTTACTACATTATAACATATATGTTATTTCATAGTTTTGATGTCTTCACTATTATTCTACAATGTAGAAAATAGAAAATAAGAAAAACCTTGGAATGAGTAGGTGTGTCCAAACTTTTGACTGGTGCTGGATGTTGGATAATAAATCATTGTAGTAAGTTAGCTCTCCATTTTTCTCTGTCCTGGAAGTGATGTGTGTTTTGGAGTGAGAGGGACCATGGATGCCATGTGTGAGGAGAGCCTGTGGTGCTGTGGAAGTGGGCTGGGCCTACACACGCATGCACGCGCACGCACGCACGCACGCACGCACGCACGCACGCACGCACGCACGCACACACACACACACACACACACACACACACACACACACACACACACACACACACACACACACACACACACACACACACACACACACACACACACACACACACACAGGGGATCAGAGACAGGCAGAGCTGCTCTCACCCCTGCCTCCCTTTGATCCGTGTCCCCAGGCCTGCCTGGCTACCCGCGCTGCTCTGCACCGCACCACGCACGCTGACACCACGCTATGCTCGCCTTGCTAGCGACTCCCCACAACTGTCTGACATAGATAAGCCAGGGGAGACTCCAAACTGCCGCTGCCGCTCTTCTCTTCCATTAGCGAGCACTGACGCTTATTTAAAAAATGGATGAATTCCATTTAAGACGCCAACACTAGTCGTTGCCAAAAAAGAGGGAGAGAGAGGGAGAGGGAATATATAGGAACAATCTAAAGGCTCTGGCTCCATTCCTCCCCCCTCTCTGACTTCTAACAACACATCCTGCACCTGAATACCAATGAGAGAGGGAGATTCATGTAGTCCCCCACATTATTAAAAGTTGGGCATTAAGCCTCTCACCGGGCACCATGTCAGCTGGCAAGCTCTACTGACAACTAATCAAAGGGGATGAACACATAGCCTGCATTCATAGCTCAGCCTCTCGCAGAGCAAGAGGGGGAATACATAGACGTTAATTAGAACTTCCATTAAAACAAATACTGTTTCAATTTGGCAAGTATAAAAAATATATAAGTGGCTTTCAAAAAAAATATTTAAAAAATAAGACCTGCTCTTGGCAGCTGCCAAAAAAATCAAGGGAGTGTAAATCATATCCACTGGCTATATGTTTCTGCATAGATTATTAGGGCTTGCTGCCTGTTTAACACTTCTGAACTCAGAGGAAAGGATTGCTGGTGTCACAAACATACACACATTGGCAATATGGGGCTTTTGACTATATGTATCTAATTTAAATGCATTTTTATTGTCTGCCAAGATTGAATAGGGTTTTAGGTGCCTTTAGTGTTTGTATGTTAAATGATGCAAGGGCAAAAGTTTTTCCTAAACAGGCTTTTGATTTCTTAACCAGTTAGTGGGCTCTCTGTGGTTGGTTCCATGCCTGTGTTCTCTATAGCTCAACCTCTAACCCCGCTAGAACAGCTAAGTTAAACCAATACGCTCTTTGCCTTCTTGTTTAACATAAATATCTCTGGATGTGGTTTTTATCTATTTTTCACCTACCAACCTGTCCCCTTCTTTTTTTTGGCAACTCCTGCTAATAGTAGGTCTCTCTCTCTCGCTCTCTCTCGCTCTCTGGCTGTCTCTCTCCCTCGCTCTCTCTTTCTCTCTGTCACTCTCTCTCCCCCTGGTGAGGCAGCTCTGCTCCCCACGCCCAGATGAAAGGCTATGGCGACAATAAAAATGCTATTTAAATGCAATGGTGTTTGTGTGCGGGTAAAAGATATTTCCTGCAGAAAGTGAGCTGCTGCATCCTGATAAATAGTAAATATAAGGGAATGCGATTGACATTTATCTTGCAGAGGCAGCCAATATACATTTCAGTAAATCCTAGAAGATTTAAGTAGGAAATGACTGAGACTGATTCACATGCTGTGTGTCCCACGCAGACGAAATGCCTATAAGATTGAGAATGGTATTGCCTTTATTAAAGTATAGGCACATACATCAATTCTATCTTGAAAACCAATTACACACAGGCGTACACTGTGAAACATGCTCAAGACATTTTATTCCATACATTTGTTGCATTATTTTCCATCGCTTAACAATGTTTTTTGCTTCTTCTACTTATTATTATGATTATCATTATTATGATTATCATTATTATTATCGGCATCATCATCATCATCAATATTTTGGGGTCAGGGGTCAGGGGGTGGCAGAATCACAGCAATGCAGGGCTGCAGTCAACCTGCCCTGCTAGCTGTCCGTCTGGAGGTTGGGGATGTTGTCTGGCTGCATGTGTTTCTTGTTAGTTCCAGATGCCACTCTGACAGGTGCATGGACGTGATTAATACCTCTCTGGTCATCTCTCTCTCTCGCTCTCTCTCTCTCTCTCTCTCTCTCTCTCTCTCTCTCTCTCTCTCTCTCTCTCTCTCTCTCTCTCTCTCTCTCTCTCTCTCTCTCTCTCTCTCTCTCTCTCTCTCTCTCTCTCTCTCTCTCTCTCTCTCTCTCTCTCTCTCTCTCTCTCTCTCTCTTTCTGAGTGCTTCATTGGCACACCATCCCTGTTGCTCCCCTCCCCCTCCCCCTCCCCCAGTCTAACCCTATGGTGCTCAGTGGAGAGATAGACCTAATCCAACACACCACCCACATATCTCAGCTTCCCACCAAGATGAAATGGAGCCCAGTATTGCTCAGTGTTATATTTTACAGCATCCTTAGAACATTATTCTGATAACCTTGGACATTAAAGCATCTTTTTTTCAAGCTAAAAACAAAAATATAATTGTGTTACTTTGTAAACATCACATAGCATGTTTCTCTCTCTTTCTCTCTCTCTTTCTTTCTCTCTCTCTTTCTCTCTCTCTCTCTCTCTCTCTCTCTCTCTCTCTCTCTCTCTCTCTCTCTCTCTCTCTCTCTCTCTCTCTCTCTCTCTCTCTCTCTCTCTCTCTCTCTCTCTCTCTCTCTCTCTCTCTCTCTCTCTCTCTCTCTCTCTCTCTCTCGCTCTCTCTCTCACTCTTCCTCTCCCTCTCTTTCTCCCTTGCTCTCTCTTCCTCTTTCTCGTGAGCCAGTAAAATGAGAATGTGTGATGTGGTTGGGTCCCCAGCTGGTTGTCTGGAGCTGCAGCCCACTCCTCTCAGTCTCCAGCTGAGAGCTATTTCACTATTTATTTACATGTAATTATGGCTATGAGGTGCAAACATTAACACTGTCAAGAACAATTTGACCTGACATTTTTCACTAGGCCTGGCCCCTGCTGTTTTTAGCAAACAAACCCCCCCAGCTCCCCCCGACTTCCCCGCTCCCCGATACGCCTCTCTGTCCTCTCCGAGCTGCACCCTCCCTCATACACACAGCCCTGCCTCACTGAAACCACTCTGCTGGAATCAGAAAATCTGCCGTTTAATTTGGCAGAGACGGTGGTGTGAGGAGAGTTGCAGTGTGTGTGTGTGTGTGTGTGTGCGTGCGTGCGTGCGTGCGTGTGTGTGTGTGTGTGTTTGTGTATTGGAGGGGGTTGCTCTTGTTCCTGGTGGCTGAATCCATCCCACAGTAACTCAAGCATATCACTAGCAGAGAATAGAGGATTGCTCCCCACACGTTCTCCAATTGCAGCCCAATAGACGGCATATTAACCTCTGTTTAGTGAGGGGCCCTGCACGCACTGTTGGATGTTTAGGAGGGAGGGAGACCTTTCTCTGGCTAGTAGCAGGCAGCTGTGCTCCATTGAACACAGGGTTAGAGAAGACGGGTGGGGGCCGGGGAAGGAGTCAGGGAAGAAAATGCATTTTGTCAAAACTATTATTCTCCAATTACATTTTATGAAACATTTTGGAATTAGTATTTATTTAAGATCATGTGGAATTTCATTTGATATTGTGTGTGTTTAGGTCTCGAGTTTAGCTGTTAGATAAAATAGTGCAGCTCAGTGTTTGTGGGGAGAGGTGTTAGAGAGCAGAGTTGAGAGACTGGGGGATACTGTGGTAGTATGGCTAACATGTTGTGAGAAGTGACAGCTTGTTCCAATGCCCGCTAATCGTCCTCATCTGTGCCTAGCTTGTCAATGCCCAGATTCTGTCAGTGCCAATCAGGCACTTAATTGAACACAATTAACCCCCCCTCTGCCCGTACAACCCACATGCTTCAAAAACCTATTTCTCTCTCTCCAGTTCCCATCCTCCCTCTCACCCTCTCTTCATCCTGTCTCTGTCTCTCCTCGTCCCATAGCATTGGTGGCGGAAGACACTTTTCACTTTTGATTAACGTGCCGCGGCCAATTAATGCACTGACTCACAGGCCAGGGCCCGTCATCTGCTGCCTGCCACCAACACGTCAGTCTGCGGCACGGCCCCACACAGCTCCCCTACCACTAGCATCACCTCCACCGTGACCAAAACGCTCTAATTCAATTTATGCAATCGCTGTTATTTTTAAATAGTCATTATGTCTTCTCAGATGAGGGGCCTTACTGCCCGCTGGGCTGTTCCTCTCATGTGAGAAGGAGGGCTGAGGGGGAGGGTGGGGGGACTTGGGGTTGCACTGGTCCATTGACTCTTTAGAAAAACTCCTTCATCTTTTCTTTTTTAATTCTCTTTCCTAGTTGTTTTCAAAATGAAGAAATTGATGCTGTTGTTTATTTGATTTGTGCATAATCATTTTACCCTGCATTCTTCAATGTACAGTATCAGTAAAATGTTTCTACTAGCTTTTGAGTAATATTTGCATCACATGTTTTTTTAATCAGTTCTCAGAAATAATTTGTAAATATTCAATATTTTATATGGAATATTGCACCCAATTTTAGCCGTTGCGCAAGTTTGAATTATTTCCAATCAACCAAGAAATACCATTCAGTGTACTCATACTTCTTAATTTATAGGTCAGTAAATTCACAAATACATTTACTCTCTGTAATCACACCCCAGGACTGACATTGAAAAAAACATCTACCCAAATTTGGTGTCATCGTCATCCCTGATCTTAAGTCATTCCCAGCTGAGGCGTGTATCAGCCAGGCAGATCTGCCAAGGTGCGCGATGTTATTCTGTGCCCCTCAGATAACTTCCAGACATTTGGAGTGCTTATTTTCTCCTCTCTGCCCCGGTGACCTCTGCCGAACTTAAAGGTATGTCTTGGGGGCATTCGATTTGGGCAGAACGGGAGCTATCGGTGACAGGGGAGCTAATCCAGTCTTGCGCAGATTAAGAGAAGTGTTTGTGGAGTGGAGTGTGTTGGCGAGGGCGCTGGCGCCGAGAATGGAACACAGGGCTGTCCTATCAGCTCTCCAGGCAGGCTGGCCCTCAGGCCAACTCAGTCCTACAGGAGTCTTTGTACTTCCCAAAGCCTCTCTCTCACACTCTCACTCTCTCTTTCTCTCTTCTCTCTCCTCTTTCCTTCCCCCTCTCTTTGTATCTATATACTCTCTTTTTTATTTTCCTTATGCTGTATCACTTTCTTTCAGATGCAAAAACTTTGTCTGTGAAATATTTTTGTGAACATGAAAAAGCGTATAGTGAACATTTTCATCCGTCACTAGTGCATGTCACTGGGTGAGCAGTGAGCGCAGGTGCACTCTGACCTGATGTGGTCATTCAAGGGTTAAGATGAGCATAGCACATTACATGACCGTATATTCATAATGTAAGTATTGTTTAGGGATATTGCATTGATTGTGTACTTCATATATAGTGAAAATAAAGGTTAATAAATAACATTGTGACGTAAGGCATCTCTTTGAAACTGTGGCTTGAACATGTCACTGTAGGGAATTTAGCGAGTATTGTATGTAAGAAAATTATGCAATTTTTTCAATTTTTGAAAATAATGCCTTCCGCTTTCTCAGTCAGTCAACTGCCTCGCAGTAAGTCAAGTTATTTTATTCAGGAAGCAAATCCAACAAAGAGCAAAGGCTCGTCAAACATTTAAGTAGACAAAAAAATATAATTTGACTGTTAAGGAAATTAGCAGGGTATAAAAGAATGTATTTTTGTGTCGCAAATGCTCAATTTATTTTTCTGAAAGGATTCACATTGTATCAACTTACAGTTCCCTGTTCACTCTGCCGCAGGGCTGGAGGGCTCAGAAGTTGAGAGAATTAATTAGTTTTTTATTATTATTTATAAAGTAATCTATCTGTATAGAGAGAGGCAGGGGACGCCCTGGAGCAGTGTCCTTTAAACTGGTCCTGGCTCACATTATCTCCTCCAACAGCCCTAGCACAAAGTCAAACAACAAACGAACACTGAAGACACTGTACGGAGAGAGAGAGAGAGAGGGAGGAAGGGGTGTAGTGGAGGACTGTTCTGAAAGGGAGTGAGGGTGTTAAGTGTGTATTGAGTGGTGTTGTTCTGGAGCAGAGCAGGTCTAAAGGCCTGTTGAGGGTGTGTTTTACACCCTGCAGCTGATACTCAGCATCAGCCATATCTCCACCCACATCAGATAATAGGGGGAAGTGGTGAAATGGCATTGATTTTTATTTAGCTGTGTGAAAGCAGTAGGACATTACAGATAGCTAATATGAACCCAGGCTCAATCGAGGAGCTTACCTTTCCCCCCTCCAGCATCAGTTAACCAAAACCTTCTGAACAATTTTAGGAAGGGCATCTCAAGGATACAACCGTCCAGACATACTGTCTTTTTTACAAACTTTTTTGCAATCTTGGGGAAAAAATGTAATTATAACATTGTCCATGAAAAGTGGCCATCTCTGTTGAGGAACTGGTGAAATCTATGAATAGTAATTAGGCTCAATTTAGCACAGCCCCTGATTGCTGGCCGTTTTATTATTTCATGTTTAAATAAGGAAGCGATGTAATCAAGCTTCAATTAACTGATGACTATATCTGGCACCACCCCCTCCAGCTGTCTCCCTGGACCCCCAACTAGCACTTCCTCACACCCAGTCACATGACCAGCACAGCACAGTACACCACAACACAGCCCGGCACAGCACAGTACAGCACAGCCCAGCACAGCAGGGTATAGGAGGTTCCACACTGAGAAGGAGTCTGTTTTCCTGCTCCAATCCATATGGGAGAGAGCATCCCATGTGTCCTGCATGCAGAGAGCCATAAATCTCCCTCTTATGGATACATGTCACATGTTCTGTCTGAATAAGTTGTGGGGCTGGTGGATGGTGGGGGGTTTCCATCCTGATAGAATTAACAAGAGGAAATCACTAACCAGCCTTTATGTCTCTGATGTGCCTCAAGTGCTTCATATTTCCTCAGAGACAGTTTTTGCAGAATAGGATTAATTTGTGGAATAAGATACATTTTCCCTATCCGGTGTGTGTGTCTGGCTATGTATTTCTGAGCAGTAGGGCTGCGTATGTATGCGGTGAAGAGGTTCTACAGTATAATGGTTGTTTGGATGTTCACTCTGGAGATTGACTGGAGCCCTGTCCTTCTGTAGGATATTTTGCACCACAGCATCGGCTCTGTGAACTGTGTTTAAACCTTTTGTGTGCGTGTGTGCGTGTGTGTGTGAGTGTGTGTGTGTGTGTGTGTGTGTGTGTGTGTGTGTGTGTGTGTGTGTGTGTGTGTGTGTGTGTGTGTGTGTGTGTGTGTGTGTGTGTGTGTGTGTGTGTGTGTGTGTGTGTGTGTGTGTGTGTGTGTGTGTGTGTGTGTTTAACCACCTCCATGATGGGCTAATTGGTTTAGCAGCCAAAGCGCCAAAGGCCAGCCCAGCGTAACGGGACACAACGTGAACCTGATGTTGGGGAGGATGCTTCCATGCAATATAAGGGAAGCATGTGTGGGACCATTTCCCCATTCTCCCCCATTCACAATCTCCCCGGCCCTTTCTAGTTTTATAAAAAGGGACATTATAGTCCAATTCTAACGTTTCAGTTTCGGCCAGAAGCTCAGTAGAAACCTCCATCTGCATTGCATTGTGGCGATGGTCTGTGCCTCTAGTCTAATGGAGATAATCATATCCATACCACAAGTGTATTATTTGTTAACTCATCATACAAATATTAGATGAGATTACAGAGTATTGAAATAAATGCACTCATGCTGTATAAATAACACCCCTAATACTTACCCTAGCCATAACCCTAACTCATACTAGCAGTAGGCCCTTCAGTGAGGCTAGTGGAGACTATTTCTGTGGGGGATCTGATCTAAGAGGATCGTTTACTGCTTCCAACTTCATTACTATTCATGAGATGGCTAGGCTAGGGGATGGAGATTAGGGAGTCCCTCAGTGCTTGTTGTGATGTAGGCCCCAGGCCTCCTCCAGCCTCCAGGCTCTGGGACATACAGGGTCTGTCTGTCAGTGGCTCTATTATCACCCTAAGACCCTTCTGTCCCCACACTGTCCCCACACTGTCCCTGCGTTTAACGCTGAACTCACTGGCACCACTAATAGAACACTCTTTTTGTTTCTTCCCCTCCCTCACCCCATCTCCCTCTCTCACCCCATATCCCTCTCTCACCCCATCTCCCTCCCTCACCCCATCTCCCTCCCTCACCTCATCTCCCTCTCTCACCCCATATCCCTCTCTCACCCCATCTCCCTCCCTCACCCCATCTCCCTCCCTCACCTCATCTCCCTCTCTCACCCCATTTCCCTCTCTCACCCCATCTCTCTACATCCCTACATCTCCCTACATCTACATCCCCATCCCTCGCCCCTTTCCTTTCCCCCCCCTTTTTTGTTGGTCCATGTTTCAAAGTTAAAAGACTGTTTTTTACATCTGTACAACTCAATAGTGCAGTCACTCAATCTCATCCATGTGTTATTTAGGACCTCAGCCTTTCTAACTCCCCCTCTGTCTCCCCTCTGCTCTCCCTCTCCAGGTGATGAGCATCCTGAGTAACCCCAACGCGGTGCCCTCCCAGTCCCAGCATGACTTCTCCATCTCCCCCCTCCATGGCAGCCTGGAGTCCTCCAACCCCATCTCAGCCAGCTGTAGCCAGCGCTCTGACTCCATCAAGGGAGTGGACAGCCTGGCTTCCTCCCAGTCCTACTGCCCCCCCACCTACAGCGCCACCAGCTACAGTGTGGACCCCGTCACCGCTGGATACCAGTACAGCCAGTATGGACAGAGTAAGTACTGCATCTGCGTTTATGTGTGAATGTGAGAAAGTGAGTGTGTGTGTTTGTTTATGGATGTCTTTTGCCTTTCCCATCTGACCTCCTTCCAAGTCTCCTGCCTGTCTTCCATCTCATATTACATGGGACCAGTGGTAGTTAGAGGAAATGGTGCCGCTACCACCACCTCCCAGGCCGGGCTGCCCCCTGACCTTTGACTCCTGGTCTGTCAGAGCAGACACGTGCTCCTGATAAAGGCCTCTGATTCCCATTCGGTGCTGCCTAGCTTAGTCACACTATGCTCTGCTCTGCTTGGCTGGGAATGAGGAGAGGGCCACTTCAAAGGCACTAACACACCCTGAGGGGCCACACTGTCCTCTTAGCCACCCCTTTCTCTCTCTTTCTATCTCACACACACACACACACAAACAAACACACACACACACACCTCGGGGCAGGAAACAGGCTGATCTATTAGATTAGCATAATTATTGACTGATGCTGTCACAACCCTTCATAAGGGGTAAACTGTAGCACACTTCCCCAGCCAGCCTCCTTTGGTCCCATGTGTATACCTGTGCGTGTTTGTGTGTGTGTGTGTGTGTGTGTGTGTGTGTGTGTGTGTGTGTGTGTGTGTGTGTGTGTGTGTGTGTGTGTGTGTGTGTGTGTGTGTGTGTGTGTGTGTGTGTGTGTGTGTGTGTGTGTGTGTGTGTGTGTGTGTGTGTGTGTGTGTGTGTGTGTGTGTGTGCGTGAGTGTGTGTGACAGTAGTGTTATCTGCAGCCAGCTTGCAGAGCAGAGAGACTGATGGCCGTGTGGATGTGATCTGATCTGTGGTTAATTAAGACAGTGATTGAGCACAGTGGCTGGCTAATGAATGGAGGAGAAAAGAGAGAGCTGCTGTCTACTGATGAAAATGATCGGGGAAGGGAAGTGTGGAGGGCATGAAATCAGAGATGCCAAGTGTAATGAAGACTGGCACACACAATACACTCTGGGACCATGCTGAGTGACAGCATGGAGACACTATGAGGTGGCACATGCCCGTGCCAAGTCTATGCCAACCTCAAACAGGGCATGGGAAAGAGATTGTTTTGTTTTCAAATTATTTCTCATTTTACTCCACTTGGTTCTGTCAGAACTCATTTAGAACAGAGTCAGACAGAGAGATGAAATGAACAACAGTGACCAACAAGAACATAAGGGTTGGCCGTGTGTTGTGTGTGAGTGTGTGTTTATGTGTGTGTGTGTGTGTGTGTGTGTGTGTGTGTGTGTGTGTGTGTGTGTGTGTGTGTGTGTGTGTGTGTGTGTGTGTGTGTGTGTGTGTGTGTGTGTGTGTGTGCGTGTGTATATCCCTCACATGCAAATGTGTGACTTTTTGTGTGTCTGTTCTCTCCAGCTGCAGTTGACTACTTGGCTAAGAACGTGAGTCTGTCCACCCAGAGGAGGATGAAGCTGGGAGACCACTCTGCTGTCCTGGGACTGCTGCAGGTGGAGACGGGACAGGCCTACTGAAACACCCAGCCTCCGCCTGGCTCTACCCAGTCTAAACTCAACACCCCCCTACAGTACATACACCACCCTACTGCTGCCCCCCACCCTGCAGCCCAACCACTGCACCAGCACACACTCTCTCTCTCCCCACCCAGCAGGCAGCCAGGCAGTCAGGCTGTGTAAACCTTGGCTCTGCCCCTCCCCTGTGCCATCCTCACCCCTGATTGGCTCTGTCCAGACATCCCAGAGACATTGGCTCCAGCCAGCATGGAGAACACGCCCCCTGGCTGCAGTCGAGTCCACACTCAGAGCCATTTCCAAATGTACATTGACCTTGTTGTTTATAGTAGTTCACTAAGCCAATGTCATTCAAATGATAATCCCTCTTGTTTTATATCAATATTGTTTATATTATTATTGCTGTTATGATTATGATTCATGTGATTTTGTTTTTTATTCCCTTCATGGCTCTTTTTTCTGTCAGTGTGAAATGCTAGCAGATGACTGAGGTGATACAGTGTAGTGTGGTGCAGAGTGTGTCTGTGTGTGTGTGTGAATGTGTGCGTACGTTCATGCGTGTGGCGGCCCAGTCAGAGAGAGAAGCTCCCACATGAGAAAATACTACAGTTTACTATAGAATAATACAGTACTTACTATCGAATTCTACAGTAAATTGTAGTATACTGTAGAATACTATACTACACACTGTAGTATCCCTTGACCATGTATAGTACTTACTATAGAAAGTTGTAAGATACTGTAGAACACTATAGGAGATACTACATTATTATCTGAAAAAAAATATGTAGTGTATAGTACAGTACTGTCAGGAAAAACAGTACAGTCTGCAAAAACACTACACTTTTTAAACTTTAGTAAAAACTACAGTATTTAATTTGCATATGGCCTGCCTGCCCCCCCCCCCCCCCCCCCCACACTGTAATTTGTGCCACCCATAAGTGAAAACCTACATGCCAAGTATAGAACATATGTTATGTCCCCTACAGGTTATAGAAGAGAGCAGACTCTCTGAACTACTGCTCAGACCCCCGATCTACCTACCTACAAGGAGAAAGCTTCCACTTCTAAACTATACAGTATACTACAGTTCCCAAAAACACAACATTTATTCATATAGTATATACTTTTTTTCTTACTACAGTACTATAGTTATCTGTAATTTCTACAGTATACTTCAGTAAATGTTACTGTAGATGCTACAGTAAAGTCCACAAAAACACTACAGTGAATACTATAGTATTTTTATCATAGTATACAATACCTGATTGTTTCCCAGACTGCTGTTCCTCTGCCTGTTCCCTGAGCTCTAATCTTAGTAAGCGTTTTGACCTTCTCACTTTCATATACAAATTGACATTCCTAAAGAACTTGGCCACTCTGTGGGAAGTCTGGCTGGGCGTATTCTACTGGGAATTGGCAGCGGTTTGGCGGCCAATGGCTTCCCCCCTCCCAACAGCTATCCCATCCTTAGCTGTACTTCATGGGGAGGAGGGCATTGTTTGTAAAAACAGGATTGGGGAAATTCATGTTTTTTGTTTAGAAATATGGACCTTGCCAATGAGGACTGAACCCCCTATCCCCCAAACCCCGTCTACCACAGAACTCTATATGTGACTTTAAGAGAGTAAAGGAGATTAAATGACACAAACATATTGTCAAAGCTAATTCAAAATTACCGTTCTCATTACCAGCCACCTTTTATATTCTCTTAGGGTAATTAAGACATTTTCTAAAGGCACATGCAGCTGTTTACCACTTTGGTTTGGACCAAGTCCGCATTCCTGTGAAACATTCCTCCAGGATGGTTGAATAACTCAGTCACATTCCTTTTCTGCTCATGATGAGATTAAGATTACACAAGCTGTGCCAGTCACATGCACTTTGGCAAATCAAATAATCCAGTCAATTGTGAAAGGGCACCGGTAACAGCCCTGGCTGGCCCACTCTCTGGCTTTGACTGGATACGCCCCCCTCCTAGTCCCCTGGACATTCAACTCCTGCTTTGACCGACACACTCACAGATATGTACTAAAAGAAACCATTTTTTTAGAATAGCAAATATGAAACATTTGTGTAGCACTCATAGTTGACTTTTGACACAATCTATTTTGGGCTGAATTCTAACTTGAGGTACGTTTGCATAACTCCCATTGACATCAGTGTGTGATTGTTTTCCAAAAGTTGGAGTGAGTTAAGTATGCATATTTCAAGTCAGGATTTAGTCCTTAGTCGCATATACATGGACATGATACAGTAGACGGGTAGATTGTGAATTGTTTGATTATAAAAAGTATGTTTTATACTAAAACAAGAACAATGTTCAGTGGTAGTTAAAGCAAGAGATCTGCGGAAGTCAGTGTATTTTTTATTTACTGGTTTCCTTCTGTTGTTTTTGGTTGTGTTATATTGTAATGATTTCTTTCAACAAAATGCAGTGTTTTGCGCCCAGCTGAGTAAGGAATTCTGTATATTAAAATTAGGAAAAAATTCCAATAAATTTCCTCAATTTAATAATTGTATAAAAGAGGTTGAAACTCAACTGAGTGGATTTAAGTTAGTAGACAGAGAGAGAGAGAGTCTCGGACCAATGTGTTTTGATGGTGACCAGATGGAACCTATTATACCACACCTGTGCAGCCAGGAGCATTGGAAGGTGTATTCCAGCACTTGATCTTATGGACTCACGATCTGAGTGCAGACCTTACCGTGGACCATACATATCTATCTGACCTCTGACCTCTCAGTGTGAAACATTGACGAGGGGCTCAGCAGCACAGCTTTGATGCCATGAAGGATGGTGACCTCTCCTTTCTGGGAAAGAGGTTAGAATAGAATGGTGGACCGACCAGTGTGTTCTCTGGCTATGTGTGTGTACAGCCAGGCTCCAGTGGAGAACACCTCACTGAAAGTAATGACTCTGAAGCACTGAACCCAGGCTGGTCTAAAATATCTGTTTAAAAATGCCCCATTATTGTGTATATAAAAAAAATGTTTTTTTAAATGCTTTTAGTGTATCAAATCCATTTCTAACACCTGCGTTAATCGACATTTGGATATTTAAATCATTATGACTCTTCCTCTCCCCACCTTCCCTCTGACCCCTAACCTGATTACTTGCTTTATGGCATCTGTGTTTTTCTTTATTCCCTTCCTGTTCCGCATGTGTGGATATTACCATGGTATAATTTATTCTGCTGTATGAAGTATTAGAGTAGTGGGAACTTGTATTGGTATTTACTACCTTCAGCCTGTTGGTGTGTTGACTGTAACACTGGCGTAACTGTTATCAATTAAAGCTCTAAAACAGATCCAGTGCTGTGCTTTGTTCTTTTTGAGGTTTCGTATCAAAGTACAATAATACAATATAAAGTCACATAGAGTCCAAATTGGTCATTTTTTTTATGTAAGAAAAATGTGTATCATGAGTATTCAGCCTGATGGGGATTCATCTGAACTTTTCACCTCTCTTTTCCCTACAATGCCCACTTGCTCTGTATAGTGTAGTACACACGTGTGCATGCATGGACACGCGCACATGTGTATTACATTCTATGAGCTTCAGGGAACATGTCTGTTTCCATCACAGTGAGCATTGTCTGAGAGAGAGAGCAAGAGAGAGCTGAACAGTCCCAGAAAGAGGTACACGCTGGGGGAGCTGCACAGGACTGTTGCAGAGCACAGCTGTAGGAAGTCATTCATTCTGTACATTGTCCAGCTATGATCTCTCTCTGTCGGTCTGTCTGTCTGTGTCTGTCTGGGTCTGGCTAGGGCCCATGTGCTCTGGAATGGTGTCTGTTAATGTTTGCACACAGTCACAGCTAATCTCAGTGGTATGCTACGAGCATTGAGGAATCCGTCCAGTGTGGCATTGGGACTGTCATCTGTGCTGTATATTACAGTAGCAAAGCTCCTCTTACCATTCCCACTGTTAAATGGCATGGGGATAGCGTTTTAGGTATATCCACAATGAAATACATTCATTTTAAAACACTTACACATTTCAGCAGGCCATTACCGTAATGTATTACATAGTTTTATTGATGGAGACAGATGGGAAATGAATGACAGGGGCAATGAGAGGGACATACTGTAGTGCGTAAAGTGATGAATTGGGATTGAACTGTAACGGTCGTCGTATGAAGAAGGTGTGGACCAAAGCGCAGCGTGGGAAGTGTTCATGATTATTTATTTTAAAAAACTGAACACTGAGACAAAATAACAAAATGTAACAACACGAAATAGTTCTGTCTGGTGAAGACACAAAAACAGAAAACAACTACCCACAAAAACCATGTGGGAAAAAACTACCTAAGTATGGTTCTCAATCAGAGACAACGATAGACAGCTGCCTCTGATTGAGAACCACACCCGGCCAAACAACAAAGAAATACAAAACATAGAAAATGAACATAGAATGCCCACCCAAATCACACCCTAACCAAACCAAAATAGAGACATAAAAAGCTCTCTACGGTCAGGGCGTGACAGTACCCCCCCCCCCCCCCCCAAAGGTGCGGATCCAAATCCTGAACCTATAGGGGAGGGTCTGGGTGGGCATATCACCGTGGTGGCGGCTCTGGTGCGGGACTTAGACCCCGCTCCACCTCTGGTTTGGCCCACTTAGGGACCCTCGCCGCCAACCCCGGACTGGGGACCCTCGTAGCGGGCCTCGGACTGGGGGCCAGACTGGGGACCCTCGTTGCGGGGAACGGACTGAAGGGCGCCTCTGGAAGCTCCGAGCTGAAGGGCGTCTCTGGAGGCTCCGGGCTGGAGGCCGTTTCTGGAGGCTCCGGGCTGGAGGCCGTTTCTGGAGGCTCCGGGCTGGAGGCCGTTTCTGGAGGCTCCGGGCTGGAGACCGTCTCTGGAGGCTCCGGGCTGGAGACCGTCTCTGGAGGCTCCGGGCTGGAGACCGTCTCTGGAGGCTCCGGACTGGAAACCCCCTTGGAGGCTTCGTGCTATGTCTCACCCCTGGAGGCTTCGTGCCATGTCTCACCCCTGGAGGCTTCGTGTCATGGATCACCACTGGAGGCTTCGTGCCATGGATCATCACTGGAGGCTTCGTGCCATGGATCACCACTGGAGGCTTCGTGCCATGGATCACCACTGGAGGCTTCGTGCCATGGATCACCACTGGAGGCTTCGTGCTATGGATAACCACTGGAGGCTTCGTGCCATGGATCACCACTGGAGGCTTCGTGCCATGGATCATCACTGGAGGCTTCTTGCCATGGATCATCACTGGAGGCTTCGTGCCATGGATCACCACTGGAGGCTTCTTGCCATGGATCATCACTGGAGGCTTCGTGCCATGGATCATCACTGGAGGCTTCGTGCCATGGATCATCACTGGAGGCTTCTTGCCATAGATCATCACTGGAGGCTTCATGCCATGGATCATCACTGGAGGCTTCTTGCCATGGATCATCACTGGAGGCTTCGTGCCATGGATCATCACTGGAGGCTTCGTGCCATGGATCATCACTGGAGGCTTCTTGCCATGGATCATCACTGGAGGCTTCTTGCCATGGATCACCACTGGAGGCTTCTTGCCATGGATCATCACTGGAGTGGAGAGACACACAGGAGGCCTGGCTCTGGGAGCAGGCACAGGACTCACCAGGCTGGGGAGACATGCAGGAGGATTAGTTCTTAGCACAGGCACAGAACTCACCAGGCTGGGGAGACATGCAGGAGGCCTCTTCCTTAGCCGAGGCACCGGATACACTGGGCCGTGGAGGCGCACTGGCGGTCTCGAGCGCAGAGCTAGCACAACTCGTCCTGGCTGGATACCCCCTGTAGCCCGGCAAGTGCGGGGAGCTGGAACAGGCCGCACTGGGCTGTGCTGGCGAACCGGGGACACCGTGCGTAGGGCTGGCGCAGGATAACCCGAGCCGAGGAGATGCACTGGAGACCAGATGCGCTGAGCCGGCACCATCCCTCCTGGCTCGATGCCCACTCTAGCCCGGCCGATGCGAGGAGCTGCGATGTAGCGTACCGGGCTGTGAACGTGCACTGGAGACACCGTGCGCTCCACCGCATAACACGGTGCCTGACCAGTACGACGCTCCACCCGGTAAGCACGGGGAGTTGGCTCAGGTCTACAATCTGACTGAGCCAAACTCCTCGTGTGCCCCCCCCAAAAAATATTGTGGGCTGCCTCTCGGGCTTCCTTGCCAGCCATGTTCCCTCATACCGCTGGTTCCCTTTTCCTGCTGCTTCTGCTCTCCTGGCTGCCTCCACCTGTTCCCATGGGAGGCGATCCCTTCCAGCCAGGATCTCCTCCCATGTGTAGGATCCCTTGCCGTCCAGGATGTCCTCCCATGTCCAGTCCTCTCCTCTACGCTGCTTGGTCCCTTGGTGGTGGGTAGTTCTGTAACGGTCGTCATATGAAGAAGGTGTGGACCAAAGCACAGCGTGGGAAGTGTTCATGATTATTTATTTTTAAAAACTGAACACTGAGACAAAATAACAAAATGTAACAACACGAAACAGTTCTGTCTGGTGAAGACACAAAAACAGAAAACAACTACCCACAAAAACCATGTGGGAAAAAGCTACCTAAGTATGGTTCTCAATCAGAGACAACGATAGACAGCTGCCTCTGATTGAGATCCACACCCGGCCAAACAACAAAGAAATACAAAACATAGAAAATGAACATAGAATGCCCACCCAAATCACACCCTGACCAAACCAAAATAGAGACATAAATGCTCTCTACGGTCAGGGCGTGACATGAACCTTTGTCTCCCGGGGTAATGTGTGGTCTGTAACTGGCAGTGCTAACACTACATCAAACTCTCTTACACAACACGTTTATTATATTGATTGAAAATGAACTGTCCACTATAGCTCTAACAAGGGTAAAGCAGTTGCAGTGTACTTAAATGATCCTACTGATCATACATTAACAAAGGGTTTTAGTTTTTTAGAAATACAGCATACAATTGCCCACTTCTTTATAAGACATCATACTGTCATTTATGCAAACAATGAAATTAATGATGCAATGAATGATGAATTGAGGAATTCTACAGGTATTTATACTCAGCAGGAATCCTGTGTTTTTTATTTATTTATTTGCAATTAAAACACATACTTATCCTCCATATCTTGGTTGTCATCAAACAATAAAAAGTAGCAAAATATTATTTAAAACGCTAACAGTGTATCAGCTTGGAGATTAGTGCACAGTAAATAAGGAAAAAAGAATGGTATGTCATTGGGACCAAATATTGTCCATTTCAAAATCTATTTCAGAAAAAGAGTTTGACTCTGAAGTGAGAGAATTGAAGGAATTGGTAGAGGAATTGGAAATGATGTTTTAATTTATTTGATAGAATTTGTTAAAATCTAAAATCATCTAATGTAATTGGATTGAAAAGAGTTGTGTGAGAAAATGGTGCTATGATTTGAGAACTGAAATACTGGTGGTTGTTGTTACTGCATATCCTTGGATATTCTGCAATAATTGGCTGTTGAGACTGTTCTGTCATTTTTTTCTCCATGGCAATTCACTACAAAACTGTATTCTTGTGTTGATTTTTTTTAAAGAACTGACACCAGCCCTAATTGTCAAATATGCCAACGGACCTCTGTGGCTTTGTCCTGACATTGTTCCAATGTGCATTGTTATCAGGATCTTTCCTCAGTGTGTCATGGTAAACCCGATCCTTCTAAAGTGTGTGTTGATGTCCAGATGAAACCCATGCATGTGTTCTTGTTGTCCTCTCTGGTCTGACGTGGTCCTGAAGCCCCAGCCTGGGACTGTTGTTTTTCTCTGGGCTGCTGTCACTCAGACAGGGACGAGGGCCGAGGTGGCAGCCCCAGCCTGAGACTGTTGTTTTTCTCTGGGCTGCTGTCACTCAGACAGGGACGAGGGCCGAGGTGGCAGCCCCAGCCTGAGACTGTTGTTTTTCTCTGGGCTGCTGTCACTCAGACAGGGACGAGGGCCGAGGTGGCAGCCCCAGCCTGAGACTGTTGTTTTTCTCTGGGCTGCTGTCACTCAGACAGGGACGAGGGCCGAGGTGGCAGCCCCAGCCTGGGACTGTTGTTTTTCTCTGGGCTGCTGTCACTCAGACAGGGACGAGGGCCGAGGTGGCAGCCCCAGCCTGAGACTGTTGTTTTTCTCTGGGCTGCTGTCACTCAGACAGGGATGAGGGCCGAGGTGGCAGCCCCAGCCTGAGACTGTTGTTTTCCTCTGGGCTGCTGTCACTCAGACAGGGACGAGGGACGAGGTGGCAGCCCCAGCCAGCGGGGTATGGGTGCAACTTCACTCTTCTCCTCCTTTGATCCCCTAATTGATTGACTACAGGAGCAGGGGATAAACAGAGCCCACAAGAGCCGATTCCCCTCGCCTCTCTGGAATGGTTTAGATAAAGTGCAGAGGGCCTGTCTATATAGCTCTCCTATACGGACGTAGGGCCATTGAAGGTGGCTGTGCGGTGTGCCACGGTGGCTTAGCTCTGGGCTGTGTCAGTCATTCAGCGAGTCAGTCCTGGGCCCAGGGCTTGTGTCCTGCCTGGTGCAGAGCTACGTGGCTGCTGGAGGTAATGGGTTTGTTTAGATCACAGGGATGGAAATGAAACTCCTGAGCCTCAGAGTGGAGAGAGAAGACCAAGGGGCCCTATCACTCAGGAGGCAGGGATGGACAGATGGAGAAGTCAGTGGTACAGTACAGCCAACCAGCCAGCCACACACTTCCAGAGTGAGTCATAAAGGCTGTGATTCAGATCTAATTGAGGACCTTGGCCGTGCTGTAATGTAAAACCTGCAATTGAAGAGTGGGCGATTGAGAGGCGTGGAGAATGAGGAGGAAAGGTAGGAAGGAAACAACCAGTGAGAGGTCTCCCTCATGAGGAAACCTTCTGCCTGTAATAACTCTAAAAGTTTATGGGACCAAAAGAATCATCAAAACATCATCTAAATATATAGTAAAAAGACGTTGGGGGCATTTCAAAACTCCACAATGATAAGTGATGAATCTGGAATATGCTAATAGTATTCTAATAGTATTCTCTGCAGGGGTTCAAAGCAGTGTGCATGTACATGTTGAGGAATGATTAAGACAGGCTTTAGGAAGACAGGGTTTTATTCTTTGAGCTTATGTGTCATATGGACTAAAAAAGCTCCCAGCTGTCGCCATGAATGCACTTACAGTATAATAATCCCCCAAATCCTGTAATTATTCCAGCATGGGCTGTGTACCTGAGCCGCAGATTTCTGCTCGACACCTCTAGGATCCCCCAGCCTACACGCACGCACGCACGCACGCACGCACGCACGCACGCACGCACGCACGCACGCACGCACGCACGCACACACACACACACACACACACACACACACACACACACACACACACACACACACACACACACACACACCTCCCCCCTGAAGGAGTTTGAAGGGAGCGGAGGGAGAAAAAAAAGGCCAAGTGAAGTTGTAAATCTAAGAGAGTGAGATAAAATCACTGTGAAGCCCAGCTTGATTTACATTTCAAATCTGTGCTGTGCTCTCAGACTAATTAATATTAATAACTAAAATGGAAATGAGTGCAGACAGTGGCGGCCCCTAAGTAAAGAACAAACTCGGTTCATTCAGTCAGAAGATATGTACATAAGTCCTTTCTCAGGAGAAGTGGGCTCCTAACAGGCGTGACGCCTGGGCATAGACCGCCATACACAGAGACAATTTTTCTAGATAATAGCCTATCACGCAGGATACAATTTAAATTAAAAAATGCAATTTTCACCTTGAAATGAACAAATGATTACAATTTCTATACAAATTAAGGCATCCAGGCTGTGCCTCAGTACTGTGCCAGGGCCATGAAACTTGACATAATTACCATGAAATACATTTTCAAATATTTGTATTTTGTCCATCGCTTTAAAACATGCAACTCTGCCTTCTGTGGGTTTGTGATCTCACCTTCTGGGGGAAATACATAAAAAAGAGAGAAAATCATCAGAGATGAAAAGCTCTTCAACCCCAGAGATAAAAACATACACACATGGGTACACAGTAAGTCAGTGGTGTGGCTCTGCACAGCGGCCCCCGGAGCTATCTCTAAAAGCCAAATTACGGCTCCTTATCAAGGGAATCATATCTACTAGCTATCTGCTCCTGCATGAGATAGGCTCCTCTCTCTCTCTCTTTCCTCCAGCTCTGCTCTGCGCTCATTGCCACAAATGCTGTTTATTTGTGATTACGGACACCCTTTGAATAAAATATGTTTTGTGTTTGAGATCCAAAGTTTCGGGAGATTCTGAACCCAAGAGATTCTTGAGAGAGGAGGGTTTTGCATGGAGCATGCACCTTATTTGGGCAGTGGTACTGGAAGTGGTCTGGGGAGGAAAATAGAGAGAAAGAGAGCGAGATAGAGAGAAAGGGGGATGAAAGTCTAGCCCATGGGAAATATGAGACAAGACCTTAGACTGTTATGATGTTTGTATCATATAAGTGCTTTCTTAGAGGATTCATACAAAGATTGAGCGTTCAATTGAGAAGAGATTAAGAAGTTGAGAAACAAAGTTTATGATTTTATTTGTAAAAAAAAATCCTTATACAACTGGGCATTTTATGTTGCAGACTGAGTGTTATTATTTTGATGGTAGTGAGAGCTAGGGTTTAATTTTTGCAGACCATTGTGGTACATCTTTCAGCCAGCAGCATACCACCCAGCATCCCACTGCTGGATTGCCTCAGAAGCTAATTAGGGTTGGTCCTGGATGGGAGACCAGATGCTTTTGGAAGTGGTGTTGGAGGGCCAGTAGGAAGCACTCTTTCCTCTGGTATAAAAAGCCCAGTGCAGTGATTGGGGACATTGCCCTGTATAGGGTGCCGTCTTTCAGATGGGATGTTAAATGGGTGACCTGACTCTCTGTGATCACTAAAGATCCCATTGCACTTATGGTAAGGGTAGGGGTGTTAATCCTGGTGTTCTGGCTAAATTCCCAATCTGACCATCATGACCACCTAATCATACCCAGCTTCTAATTGTCTCATTCATCCCCCTTCCTCTCCCCTGTAACTATTTCCCAGGTTGTTGCTGTAAATTATAATGTGTTCTCAAACTTACTTGGATCTGGAAATAAGTGATGGCTCCATTGTGGTCAATCAAGGCTATTGTTCCCTATTTGTAGGATAGGGTGGAAGACCCCAGCCCTAGAGAAGTTCACTTGAAAATAAATTCTGTCCTTCCCCTCCCTGGCCAGTCCAGGCTCAGACAGTGATCACCTCTTTCTCCATCCTTCTCTCCTTTTCCCCTCCATCTCTTAGACTCCCTCAGCCAGAAAGGCACACATCAGATTGAAATATTTGACCTCTTAATACTGGGGTTAGCGCCGCACCGACAGCAATTTCACACTCAAGATGGAAGGGAAATGAACAGTGAGGATGCTGGGGGTGACATGGAACCCTGACCACCCCAGTGGACGCCACTCTGACCTCTTCACCAAGCTAGACTGGGCAGGACAGGGTCTATAGAGAGAGAGTGGTACAGGGGCACACACCTGAGAAACTGGCACCCAACTGCCCTCTGATCCCGCAAAAAAACACTAGAGGGACAAGGAACTGACTTACAATCACTGCTACTGACAAACTGACCCCAAAGGTGGAAAGCTACAAGCCCCACTCAGCACAGACAGAGTCGAATTGAGAGTTAGACTGACGGTTGCTTTAAAATACCCACCGTATCAGTGAAGGTGTAGCTGTATCACTTCTCAATGTCACAGCTCCTGGGCATCAACATTTTTTTGTTTTTTTCTATGTCTGTAATATAAACAATAGTAGGAAATAAAAAACATTAAATCAAAATGTAAGAATTTGTATGTTATAATTATAAAAATTTCTGTTATCTGTTTCGAGTGTGAATTTGCTTTATGTGTCAGTTTTGTGAATGAACACAGAGACGATGATGACAGTTTGGTTACCCAGCCTCTGGGTTTGAGCTCCTCTGAGTAATGTATTGCTAAGTGGCTGTCAGGTTCATGAAGGAGGGGGGAAAGTGTGCAAATAGAGTGTCAGATCAGCACCCCAGGGAACAGAGGTGAGGAGAGAGAGTGTGTGTGTGTGTGTGTGTGTGTGTGCGTGTGTAATGACTGTTCAACCCGCCTCACCAGTCCCAAGAGCCCTCTGCCCCCCTGTCTGTCCTCTCCTCTCCTCTGGTTTCCCGGCCCTGGCTGTCTCTCTGCCTCCCTCTGTCTGTCCTCTCCTCTGGTCTCCCGGCCCTGGCTGTCTCTCTGCCTCCCTCTCCTCTCCTCTCCTCTCCTCTGGTTTCCCGACCCTGGCTGTCTCTCTGCCTCCCCCTGTCTGTCCTCTCCTCTCCTCTGGTTTCCCGGCCCTGGCTGTCTCTCTGCCTCCCCCTGGCTGTCCTCTCCTCTCCTCTGGTTTCCCGGCCCTGGCTGTCTCTCTGCCTCCCTCTGTCTGTCCTCTCCTCTGGTTTCCCGGCCCTGGCTGTCTCTCTGCCTCCCTCTGTCTGTCCTCTCCTCTGGTTTCCCGGCCCTGGCTGTCTCTCTGCCTCCCCCTGTCTGCTCCTCACTGCTCCCGACTGGGCACAGCTGGAGAGTGGTCCCTTATTCATTCATGAGAGAAGCACCGGATAAATAAAAAGGTTCATTACCGCGCTAAAGTGTTACTAATGACATGTACCTGCCACCAAGCACCTCTGAAAATCTAATGTGACACACTAGAAAATGGAAAATCTATTCCGCTGCACTAGGGCCTCCAGTGATGCCGGCACATATTCAATGGAAATTTACCTCCGCCTGCCCCCCATTTGTGTCTCTCTAAAACTAATATTTACAATCCCATAGCCATTATGTCCTACCAGGCCCTGTGCACCCGCTGTCACGACCTCCATATTAACTGAAAATTGGACTCTGCGAACTTAGCATGGGAGGAGAGCCTCCTCTTTTGAATGAGAAGGGCAGCACCAGAGAACCCCCCCCAAAAGATGAATATCGCCTTTCCCCCCTCTCCCCCTAACCCACCTCATCACACAACATTCCATAATTTGACAATCCAACGTCAATATGCACAGTGATATAAAGTATAACCTACAAATGGCACATACTGTAACTACCTCCATCACGTAATATATTTATTACTAAAGATTCATCAGGCACTTTTTAGATTTATTTTATTTATTTATTATTTGTGACATTTTTATCACCAAATCTTTTCTTCACAGGTTATAAAAATGTGTCAATAAACTGGTGCACTTGTCATTAACTTATGTAAATAGACCTCCTAGCCCAGTGTTTAGCAGCAGCCAGGATGTATGCTATTGTAATGATCTAATTAAGACTGTTAAATGCCTACTCCAACTTCTGTTACACAAGCAGTGCTGCATTGAGAAAGCTGTGTGGCTGCCATGGTAACGGGGCTTAAGAGTCTTTTACGGTGCACTTAAGAGAAATGGTGCATCAGGCCATGGTAACATTATCTTCTGACGGACGCTTGACATCCTCACAGCTAGTGAATGCAATTTTAATACATTTTCAGAAAATAGTAGTGTGCAGATATTGTAGAATCTGATAACAAATATTACCCACATCAGTAAAAGGGAAATGTTGCACCACATCAAGTTCTCTATCCAAAGCTGCATTACATGATTGTTTTCTTATAAAAACTGTGAAATAATGATCGTATTCTATGTTAAAATGCTAAGAAAGTGGACATGACCTGTGGAAATAATCAATGAGACTAAACAGAAATTAAGTAATGGACAATACACAGACACAGTGCCTTCAGAAAGAATTCACACCCCTTGACGTATGTGTTACAGCCTGAATTCAAAATGGATCAAATAAAATAAAAATCTCACCCATCTACATACAATAACCTATAATGACAAAGTGAAAACATGTTTTTATAAATGTTTGTACATTTGTTGACAATGAAGTACAGAAATATCTCATTTACATAAGTATTCACATCCCTGAGTCAATACATGTTAGAATCACCTTTGGCAGCAATTACAGCTGTGAGTCTTTCTGAGTAAGTCTCTAAGAGCTTTGCACACCTGGCTTGTACAATATCAGTCATAGATTGTTCTCTCTGCTACCGCACGGCAAGCAGTACCGGATTGCCAAGTCTAGACCAAAAAGGCTTCTTAACAGCTTCAACCCCCAAGTCATAAGACTCCTGAACAGCTAACCAAATGGCTACCCGGACTTTTTGTATTGTCTTGTCTTCTGTACTGTCTTCCTTCCTTTCACTCTGTAATTAGTTAGTATTGTGGCATAACTACAATGTTGTTGATCCATCCTCAGTTTTCTCCTATCACAGCCATTAAACTCTGTAACTGTTAAACTCTATAACTGTGAAATCACTGAACGGTTTCCTTCTTCTCCGGAAACTAAGTTAGGAAGGACGCCTGCATCTTTGTAGTGACTGGATGTATTGATACACCACACAAAGTGTAATTAATAACTTTACCATGCTCTAAGGGATATTCAATGTCTGTTTTTTTGTTTTTGTTTACCCATCTACCCTCCTTTGTGAGGTATTGGAAAACCTCCCTGGTCTTTGTGGTTGAATCTGTGTTTGAAATTCACTGCTTGACTGAGGAAACTTACAGATAATTAATTGTATGTGTGGGGTACAGAGATGAGGTAGTCATTCAAAAATCATGTTAAACACTATTATTGCACACAGAGTGCGTCCATGCAACTTATTATGTGACTTGTTAAGTTTTGCTGCAGCACCCTCAGCACCCCTACTTCCCGCGGATATGACTAAATATATTCCCTGTTGCTATCAAAGTCATTCTTAAGGGCATGTTAAACAGAGCAAATGAAATGTAACCATATCTTATAAGTGATCTATCATAAATTATGCTATTTGGGCCTAAATTGCATTTGCAAAGTCATCAACAGCTTTTGTTTCAATTCAACCCAGGGTTCAACTAAACATGGACAGTACATATGGGCCTAGGGTTTCAAGCTTTGTTTGATTATACATTTAATTTTCAAGTTAATAATTAATAACTTGGATTCATGTCTCTATCTCAACCAAAAATATAATTTAAGGAATAGGACTAAATCAAATGAAACTTTAAATGGACTTTACATAAAATGTGATTTCGATTTAGTCCTGTTCTTTAACTTCGATTCTTGGTTGAGATGCAGACATGAATCCAACATATGTGGAGCGGCAGGTATCCTAGTGGTTAGAGCGTTGGACTAGTAACCGAAAGGTTGCAAGATCGAATCCCCGAGCTGACAACATAAACATCTGTTAAATGAAGGTTTTAAAAAATGAATTATTACTTTGAAGACAAACTGGAATTAAAGTCAAGGGCACAAAATATATATCTCCTTCAAATGTTGATATTTGGTTGCATTGACAACCAAACACAGTTTAATATCACTTTTGCAATACAGTAAATAGCCTAATAACAAATTATATGTTGGATTCAAGTCTCCAACTAAACCAACATTAAAGTTAAAGAATAGGATTAAGCCAGTGGCTCAGATGAAACTATGCAAGCATTAAATATCCTTTACATTTTTATATTTGGTTGCATTAATAACCAAACACAATTCAATATTACTTTTGTAATAAAGTAAATAGCCTAAAGTTGAGACTATTTTAGAAACTAATGTCACAGTATTTATTCAACCTTAACATGAGTAACACATCCATGGCCACAGGTTAGCCTACAGTGACTATACACGTATTCTAATGTCATCATAGAAAGTGTGCATGTTCAAGATAGCATGCAAATGTCACAGGTCAGTGGAGAGCTTCACAAAGATCTTCACAATTTCTTATAATAATCTGTGCAGAATCTCAAACAGCATTGATCACTTGCACTATGTACTTACACAATCATCTCAACTGCAATCCTGGTCATTTGGTTGTGCTATTAGATAAAGCACAGTGATAACACATTAAGTTGTTGTATAAATACAACATATCTGACATTGTGTTCCCATTTGAACTTTGTTGTGCTTTTAAATATTTGAAAGCGGTGGTAACACATTTAGAAAACAGCTAAACCAAAAATCAGACATTTTTTCCACTTTGGTTGTGCTTTTATAGTAGATGGTTGAAAGCATACATAGTTGCATTGGGAATTCAACAAACTTCTGACTGTCTTTTTGAGTGGGTAGATAAAGGTTCAAATATTATTGATCAACTTCTCTACCAAATATTACCCACATTTCCACATTAAATTGACTTGGTGTACCCACTGGGCAGTCTTTATCCACCAATACATCATTATGTGTTTTATTTATAATTTCATGATATGAACCAGTAATGAATTCATAATTAAGCCCAATATTATTTCATTTAAAATGGTAAAGCATATGCAGCTCCTGCTGCTATCAACAATCAAATAATAAGTGATATGCAGCGAGTGTCCTGGAACATACAGTATGGTGCTCCTCGCCTGTCAGTCTGCATTACGTTCCCCTGGTAGCCAGCTGCATATTGTTGTCCCCTCCCCGGCCCTCCCAGCCTAGAAGACCTGTTGGTTGAGTCTTAAGGGCCCTCTAATTAAATCAGTGGCCCCATCAGCGTCTCAGCAGAGACTCAAATTACTGTTTGCTCAACATGTCTGCCATTTTGACTGATTAATTCATATGACGCCAAACCAAATGTTCTGCCTTGTTTGTCATATTACAACCAAGCTCTGCACTCTCCTCCCCAGCTATTTAATGTTTTCTGGCTCTGAGACTGTCTGCATGAAGTATTTCTGGATAGCACTAATTTGTTAAATCAAGTTTAGGATGAATCAAGAAGACTCCTACCTAAAAGTTGCAGTTGAAGAATGTTATAAGACCACTAAAGGAAACATAATTTCTTAGAGTAGATTAGCTGGTAATTGCAACTATTTGAAATACTACCAGGGAGAGATTAGGATGAGGTTGTTAACGTGAACATATGATTATCAGATAACCCACTTAAGTTAGAATATTATCAACATATCCTCTCTTGCCTAACATGCAGACATGCATGGAATACTGTAGGGCAGGCCTGGCCATCATATTCATGTATGGCCCTCCAAACACCTTCTGTAAAAGATACAGGTACGCTGAGCCTCTCGTCCTCTGTCTCTGTGTTGTGTATTTATTTTCGACATATTCTTACACCATCATATTCATGTATGGCCCTCCAAACACCTTCTGTAAAAGATACAGGTACGCTGAGCCTCTCGTCCTCTGTCTCTGTGTTGTGTATTTATTTTCGACATATTCTTACACCATCATATTCATGTATGGCCCTCCAAACACCTTCTGTAAAAGATACAGGTACGCTGAGCCTCTCGTACTCTGTCTCTGTGTTGTGTATTTATTTTCGACATATTCTTACACCATCATATTCATGTATGGCCATCCAAACACCTTCTATAAAAGGTACGCTGATACAGTATACAGTATAAAGCATAAAAGTACAAATAAAGTACAAATAAAGGTACGTTGCAAAATAACCTATTAAATTAAAACCAAAACAAAAGTCATATTACAGTTTTTTTTATTGCTTTGGTACTATATCCATAGGTATGTGGTAAAATGTTCACAATACTTAGTACAAACTCAAAACAGATAATCAAAGACTGTTTTTTCAAAACTTTAAGCACATTTGCAATTGACTAAGTACAACACACAAACTACAATAACTTTTTTCACTAAACCTAATCAGTGTTTAACCTGGTGAACCTATATATTTCTACTGTGTATGGATTTTGAGAACTACAGAAATAAAATGTTTGTTTGTAAAGTATAAAAATCTAAATTACATGTATAATACATGATAACCATTAATAATGACTACTTGTTATGACTACCAGGCTGTATTACAACCGGACGTGATTGGGAGTCCCATAGGGCGGCCCACAATTGGCCCAGGTTTTGGCCGTCATTGTAAATAAGAATTTGTTCTTAACAGACTTGCCTAGTTAAATAAACGTTAAAATAAAATAAAATAAATTCTAATTCATTTCACATAGTGGTCATCATATAGAAGGGGGTGTGTGGAAACTTGACATTTCTTTCAACGTGGAGCAGGATAGACAGCAAGGGAGAGGAAGAACTCAAAGAGCTTGTGGACAAGGGGCCCGTCAGAGATGTCAAAGAGGTAGGCATGGGCCCCATCAAAGAGTTCAAAGAGGTGGACATGGGCCCCGTCAAAGAAGTGGACATCAGAGAGCGGGAGGCAGAGGGCAGGGAACTGTCTGATGAAGTCCAGGCCATCGTAGTTGACCATGTCAATTCGATCATGAGAACATTTCGCCAAGAATATGCACCATGGTTTACCATTACATTTACAGTAAATTACATTTTGTAATGCATGCAAATTGACCAAACATGTTACAGTATTCTTGCAGTATGATATATTGACAGTATACCCCATGGTGGTGGCCATGTGCTGACCAACCAGCAGGACTGGGCATTGGTGGAAATGGTGAGGGCCAGGAATGACATCCTGGCCAGGCATTGTTTTCGGGACAGGCATTGTTTTCGGGCCCATCCCTGATTCTGCCCCCTAATATCGCCATCCCCTTAAGCGTGCTACGCTCCTTCTGGCCATGGATGAGGCATGCGATGACATCAATGCAGACCAATGTCAAGCTTGGATTCGCCATGTCAAAAGCGTTTTCCCGCGATGCATGAATGGGGACATTCAATGTGATGTGGATGAAAATGTATGGCCAAATGCTCAAGACAGGCTTGATGCAAATGAATGTGTGCTAAACATTATGTTTATTTTCATTGATTTAATTTGTTTCATTTAATTTCTTACATTTGATTACAGACAGTACACCCATGTTGCAGTTATCTGAAAGATCTCATGTATTTTTTTACATGAATGATTGTAGAGGACGTGTTCCATGATCACACCTTTGATTACATCTTGGATAGATACAGTATTATGGAAATTATAGATTTTCTGTACATTTTGTTGGGTAATGTAAGTGTATTGATTATTGTGAAAACTCTACTGTAATTTACAGTATTGTAGCATATTACTTTCATCACTTCTAAGGGTGATTTGAAACACGTATCTTGCATTGTTTGCTATTGGATGAACTGGTAGTTAAAACGACTAAATTGAAAATATATAATTAAGTTGAGTGAGTAAACCAATGTTCTCATTACATTTCAGAATAAACGTATATTTTTTATCAATAGTTGTGTGGTGAGAGATGTTTACAATCCAAAGGAATGCACAATGACAGGTTTTGAATTGTGACCAGTTTTGTACTGAAAATAGCACCAAAGCAATTTAAAAAACTGTATTTATTGTAGGTGTGTTACCATTACAGGCATGTTGGTACATACAAGTAATTGTCCACAGCGAAAGAGATAACTGTGGCGTAATAGAAGGATTGCCGATTGGTCATACAATTATCAACACCTTCTGGCTCAAACATAATTTTGTTACTGTAATATGTAGACTTACAGTAAAATAACTCTCAAGGCTAAATAATATTTATGCACATCTCTTACTCCTACCTAAATGTGGGAGGATGTTTTCAACACTCTCAGATGAGTGATTTCCTCCTGGTATTGGATTCCCACCCTCCCTCGCTACACTAAGAGGGGACAACTTCAAAAGCCTCTTTTCAGCAGCCTGGCACCCCAGGTCCCTAATTATGCCCATAATGGAAGGTAACTGTGCTCTGTGCTGTGGCTGCCAGTCTCTGCCAGGGGGGGATATCCACCCCCCTCCCCTCTGCTGGGCCCCGGGACCATGAGTGTATTTAGCGGTGAGTGTGTGTTTATGTGTGTGCGTGTGTGTGCGAGTGTGTGCATGTGTGCGTGTGTGTGTGTGTGTGTGTGTGTGTGTGTGTGTGTGTGTGTGTGTGTGTGTGTGTGTGTGTGCGCGTGTGCGTGTGCGTGTGTGTGTGTGTGTGTGTGTGTGTGTGTGTGTGTGTGTGTGTGTGTGTGCGTGTGTGTGTGTGTGTGTGTGTGTGTGTGTGTGTGTGTGTGTGTGTGTGTGTGTGTGTGTGTGTGTGTGTGTGTGTGTGTGTGTGTGTGTGTGTGTGTGTGTGTGTGTGTGTGTGTGTGTGTGTGTGTGTGAGAGAGAGAGAGAGAGAGAGACAGAGACAGAGAGAGAGAGAGAGAGAGAGAGAGGAGCCAATGGCTTGGCCAACTCTTCTCTACTTGGCCAACAGGCACAATAAGAAGATCAGGAGGAGAATGAGAAATGCTCAGTGTTGGTTAAACGCTCTGTGTGTTGTAAGATCGCAGGCCTTAAATGACAGCCATGGAAAAGAGCTTCCCTACGGTCCTATAAACCACATTAGCCACTAGCCAGGCAGTTGATTTAGGCTTATGTGAGGAGACCTCCCCTGAAGACCAAACTGCAGTGCATCTGTGAATGAGGGATGGGAAAATGTTCTGTATGAGTGGTCTGGTCGCTAGGAGAGTCGAGCATAGACATGGAGACTTATTAAACACACACTTCAGCATGTATGAATTTGATAACTCCATTAACATGTTACTTTGCACTTGGTGATGTCTATATATACCGTTCATGGGATGTGTTGGCCGAGATATTTATTTTTTATTGTCAGGCACAATCCTAATTTACATCATTATTAAATTCTGGATATTAGGAAATTAATTTAAACCTATCTTCTTCTGAGGTTAATGAATTGCCCATAAGAAGCTTTGACTCAGCATGTGGTTGTTAACAGTAGCCCTCTAACCTTCTGCCCAAAGGTCAGTCTTCTACCTCACACTCCACACTGACTGGCTTCCTCAGTACATTCAGTTGAGAACGGAGTCCATGACAAATCCCTTACTCTCAGCAGATAAAGGAGGAGGGCTTAAACCTGTTACAGTCAGCTTCTCACCTGGATCATAAGAGCTCCCACTCAGGCCATGCAAACCGATCCCCTCTCTTTCTCTCCCCAGCCGTCTAGAAACCTCCAGGATGGTCCCTCACAAAGACCTGGTATAAAGTCCCCTGCGTGTTCGCTTATTGAGTTACCTGTAGCTAAGCTCTGAGCGAGCACACACAATGGCAGGCGGTGATGACGGCGCAGGCCCTAACCCCTCGTCCCCGGCCTTTCCCCCTGCCTCATTTCCTTGCGGCGGCTGCCATTTCACAGCTGTTAGCCAGCAACTCTCTTTGTCATGATTACTGACAAATTAATAGATGCCTCCTGGTAATCAGCTTTCATTAGGCCTGTCAAAGCGTCAACGCCGTTCACACACCGCCACTGGACACGGGACGATCACCTCCCAGCCCCAAGACACTACAGAGGACGAGCGGCATGAGGCATCACTGTCCAGTGCTCTCCACTGCTGTGTCCATGGTGTGGCTAAAGTGTTGGTAACCAGGGCATTAGCACGCTCCTCATTGGCCCAAGGGTTAGTAACGTGGGCATTAGCAGTGCTCCGTGTGGCACTGCTAGATGGTGGTCATTGTGGGAATGGTATAAAAACTGTTCTTTCTGCTGGGGTGTAATTGGGCCTAGCATGCTCCAAATGGACTGTGAAATGTATGGGTGGGTGTAAAATAATTGATTTTCCTCCAAATGCAGAATCCAGGGTAGGGCTGTTTAGTGAGTCATTTACAAGAGCAGTTCAACCCTGGCTGGGCTGACTGACAAGCATATCTGTGAATGGTTTGTTCCCAGGGGCTCAGACAGAGATAACACACACCTGAGACCCAGGAGCAGAAGACCAGGTCAGACCCTTTACTACGGACAAGACTGCAAAGATATACTGCATGTGAAACGCATGCACGCACAAACGCTCTCTCTCTTTATCTCTCTCGTTGCAACACTCACATTAGCAGTAAGAATATTTTCCGTCTCAAATACAGAAACACTAACCTACGGTGAATAGAACGGCCATGGAAGTGATGGAAAAAAGGTCAGGACTCTATTGAATAATTCTGACTTTTCAATAATTCTGACTCAAATATTTGGCCTATTCAGTTTGTTTAAATTGCAGTACCCGAAATGAACCAACTCATCTCTCTTCCAGTAAGTTAGTGTGACAGACAGAGGAAGTCGTCATTTCAAGATGCAGATTAGCCACCGTGGTCCTTTTGTGTAGTGCATGACCACCCCCACCTGCTGGAGAGACATAGAGGGTTGGGATGGGATGGATGGAATGGTGGGATGGATGGGATGGTGGGATGGATGGGATGGTGGGATGGATGGGATGGTGGGATGGATGGGATGGTGGGATAGGGATGAAATGTGGTAGTCTGTAAGATAGGATATAGTCTCACCCTCCACATATTTAGTGATTTTTCTCCACTGGTGCCTGAGGCCACTCAAACAATAGCTGTACGTTAGCCAGCCTAATCTAATATAAACTGACCAATGTTACAACAAAAAAGCATTTCATTCACTGTGCCAACATTGGGCTCAAAATACACACAAAAGCTCATTGGAAAGATCCCATGGCTAACCTATCTTTATGGAGAAAATTAGTTTCACCTCCGATTTGAAGAATTTCATGTAAAGCAAAAAACTAAACGAATTGCATTTACATCTCTGTAATTGGAATTTACGGGACTCACAAAGATGTTTTACTGCTTGTTTTTGAGCTTTCTCAAGGCATGCCTTGCCAGCACAAATCGTGGTTGGTGGTCCACCTTAATCCAAGTGAATATTGCACATTGCAACAGTATGTTACAAATTGCATCAAACAATTTTCAAGATTTATTTTACCATCCAGACAATGGCCACAAATTCCATTTATTCAAACCCATATTGTGTAAGAGAGGGCCCTGTGTTTACATGAAGGTAATTACAGTGGGATTTGATGTAGTGATGTGCCCAGAATACCCCGGCTTTAGATCAGAGCTGGCTGCTCCACCCCATTAATACCATATGGGAAACCCAGCTGTGATCAGAATTGGAAGAGCGAGAGGGGAAATCGATTTCATTTGCAGGATTATTGGTGGAACCGCGATGCTGTTGGTATGAAACATAAAGTCTCATTTCAGACGTTAGGGACAGAAGTAGATCGAGTAGTCTCGATTGTTTGTTTTATTAAAGTCTCATTTCAGACGTTAGGGACAGAAGTAGATCGAGTAGTCTCGATTGTTTGTTTTATTAAAGTCTAATTTCAGACGTTAGGGACAGAAGTAGATCGAGTAGTCTCGATTGTTTGTTTTATTCAATGAAACATTAATGAAATTGAGAAGCCTGTATATAATATTTTGCCCCCCCTGCTTTGCACCTTAGAAAACCTTAGGAGAGATTTGTAATGCTTCAACATTGAACATTATTTTTGATCAGTATACTGCAATGAACCATAATATTCAGTTAACTGAAAGCTTATGTTACACATTTGGATTGAATCATGGATAAATATTATTGTGTTGTTGTTTATTTGTTTATTATTTATATTTTACCTAGGCCATTAAAAGTGATCTGTGGTATTACAGTACTTCACATGCAACCATTGCCAATTATATGAGATAGACATGTTGGCAACGAGGAGAGAACTGCCATGTCCCTCCTCTCCCTTGTTCTCCGCCTGTTAACATGGGTGTTAGGAAGTATTCAGGCTGGTGTAGTAGGGAGGTGTTACTGTTCACTATACATGAAACACTATAGTATCTGGACCTGCATGGCAAGATGAGAGAGAGAGGGAAGATTTTCCCAGGGTTCTGACAGCACAACAGCTGGATCTCTCCACTCTACTCCCTCCTTTCTTCCCTCCATCGCCTCTCTTTTTCTTTCTCTCTCTCTCTCTCTCTCTCTTTCTCTCTCTTTCTCGCTCTCTCTCTCTCTCACTCTCTCTCTCTGTGCCCAGTGCCAGCTCTGTATTTCCCACATGTTTGAGACAGAAGTAGGAGTGATGCCATGCCAGGTGGGTATAGCTTTGCAGTTGTGACAACAGGGTTTTGACACAGCACAGCCCTACAGGCAGATGAGACCATTTTGAAATAAGAAAGTTGAGAGGCATTCTTCTAGACAGAACTTTCTCTGAGGTGCCTACATACTTTTTACAGGTCCAGTACTGTCAGTGTAAAGGTAGCCTCTCGTAACATATGAATCAACTAGCCGGCCAGTCAGCTTACAAGATTTGGTTCTGGGTGCCAAGATTAGTATGAAGGTATTATACCTGTAAAGCATGTAAAGACCTCATAGAAAGTGCTCTTTGTACGAATGCCTGTTAAGTTGCTCAATTCATAATAGTCCCATCTGTGATGTTCTACTATTGAGGTTGTGGAGAGGTTCAGAAAGGTGTGAGGTTTACATTGGTAGCCAGGGTTAAGTGATATTTGTGGGTTTGTGGGTCTTTCTTCCTGATGTCATTTCCTTTGTTGAGAGCAGATGTTGTGTGTTCCAGTGTGAGTGTAAAAGCAAGCCTACACATGTTACTGTCACTGTACCATTACAGCTGGAGAAGGAAGTTATGTCATCAAGGGACAGCTGGCTCCAATATACACAACTGTGAGAAAGTGTGTGAGCTGCTCGGGGTGTAACCATTACTCCTTTTTGTTGTTGCACATTTTCCTCTTATTCCTGAACCTTGGGTGGGACACACTTGAGCCCACACATACATTCACAGGCAGACGCAGATATGCATATGTATGCGCACCATAAAGGCACGCACGCATGCACACACAACGTTTCTCTAGTAATTGGTCCCACTGCTTTCCAGTGGTAATGATTATTAATGACTACTATTGATTATTGGTTCAGCTGATGATGATAACGGAAGATAAAGGAAATTGTAGAATTCCAGCATGCAGCCTCTGTATTTTGAGAGGGCGAAAGCTGAGCCAAGTGAAAAAAAGAATATGTGGGCTTGTGCTGCATGTCTGTGAGTGAGCGGCCAGGGTTTTGATATAGGCCTGCTGCGGGCTGGGTGAAGCGAGAAACAGAGAGACAGACAGAGAGAGAGACAGAGAGACAGAGATAGAGACACAGAGAGAGAGAGAGAGAGAGAGAGAGAGGGGGGGGGGCTGTCTGGGAAAAAGAGCTGAAGCTCCGTATTGGGGCTTAAGTCTTCATCCATCTTAATAATAAGCAACTAAACACCCCTCCCACTCTCTCTGCGTCTGGTCTTGGGAGCTACCTGGAGGCCCTACACAGAGCCAATTTAATAATGCTCTCCTCCAAGTGCTTTGCTGTGGCATGGACTGCTGGCTGGAGAGGGCCTGGGGTTGCACTGGTGCACTCTGGGAAGAAAGAGGACCGTACTGGGCTTAAGGCAGTGTTGTGGAGGGTTAAATGTATCCGTCTTAACAGTCAACATATATATTCAGAATTCAGATTTCATGAGTCAGATTTCAGTATATTGATCCCCCCACCTCTATTGATATTCAATTGCAGTTAAATGCAGTACAACTACGTTTCAATAAATAATATAACCACTGTAAGTAGTCATTAATTCTGTTCTGCTTACACCTTGATGTGAATGGGAGGGCCACTTACACAGTAATGAAAGACTTGTTCTGATGTTGTCACTGTTTAACTGTAATGAAAAGTAGCATCCCTATTTGCTTTGCCTCCTGTTTGTTTGCAGATAATGCAGACAATCAATAGGGAGAGTAGTTAAGTGTATTATACATTACAGAGAGCCACCTCGCTCCTGGCCTTGATCCTGCTGCTGCCACTTTGGGTTATGTTCAGAGTAAAGTACTTTAACCAGGGATCATGGAGCATAACAGACTGCAGACCTACTTTGCATATAAAGTAAACAGCAGCATAATATGGGGAGCCTTAGCAAAACTAAACGGCTGTACTGTACACACATTGACATGTCCAATCACTTGAATTTACCACAGGTGGACTCCAATCAAGTTGTAGAAACATCTCAAGGTTGATCAATGGAAACAGGATGCACCTGAGCTCAATTTAGAGTCTCATAGCAAAGGGTCTGAATACTTGTGTAAATAAGGTATTTCTGTTTTTTATTTGTTATAAATTAGCAAAACTTTCTAAAAACCTGTTTTCGCTTTGTCATTATGGGGCCATTTTAGAATAAGGCTGTAACAAAATGTGGAAAAGGTCAAGGTGTCTGAATACTTTCTGAATGCACTGTATGTAGTATTGTCTGATGTCCACTTTCCATGTATAGCCTACCTTTATGCCAACAACCATGTACAAAAAAGTATACAATTATTAGTTTAATTGTATTGTTTTATATACAGAAAGACTTAAATAATACAGGAAAATTCCACATGTTGTTGGAGAGAACGGAATATTCAATGCTTAAACGCTATGTTAAGGTTCTCTCTTCCATGTCCTCAAGCCTTAAGGTGAAGATCCATGACTTTTATTTTCCTCTCAAAGCGTCTCAGAGCCCAGCAAACAAACTGTTGTATGGATGTACCATTGATTTCACATTCACACATCCAGACTTAAAGGGACTATGGGATTGCCCATGAATCCCAAATCTGTGTGCAACCAACCCACAGCCTATAAAGTCGACATCCACTCTCTTCTGTAAACTGGCAAGATTATTCACTCAACAGGATCTCCCCCCTTTCATCCTGCGAACTACAGGCCAATCCGGCCGCTGACAGCCCAGTGATAGCATACAGATGGAAATGAAATGGTGGAGTGGAGTGGTTCTGTTTGTCAAAAACAGCAGGGCTAGCTGGCTGGCTGGCTGACTGGTTGCAGAGTCTGAATCCTCGCAGTACTGTACAATGCTGGGAAATTTACAGCCAGCTTGGCTTCTGATGAACTACTGCTCATCACTCAAAACAATGTACACCACACAGCTGCACGTGGCACACACTGTAACACAACTCATTACCTAAACATACATATAGGCCTACTGTGACCATAAAAGTATCCCTCCCACTCCTATACTGTACACCTCACTACACAACATCTGATGGAATGGCAAGCACACACAGACACACTCTAACACACACAGACACACTCTAACACACACAGACACACTCTAACACACACAGACACACTCTAACACACACAGACACACTCTAACACACACAGACACACACTAACACACACAGACACACTCTAACACACATCATTTTTTGTTGTTGTATTGTTTGTATTATTATATAAAACAAAATGTTTGTATTGTTTGTATTTCGTAGTATTTTAAATGTATGTGACTGTCCTTGTCATGTTTTGTGTTTTTTTGTGGAACCCAGGAAGAATAGCTGCTGCCTCTGCAAAAGCTAATGGGGATCCTAATAAACAAATAAACACCTCACAGTTTTAAGACAAATAATTGTATCGTTATACATGGAAGACACTAAAGCAGTACGCTCAGGGCTCTGATGTGCCACCATTTTGATCACATATGCTCCTTAATATTTTACTGTGCGACCTGGAATTGTTTTATAGGAGCACAAGTGTGTCTCTAAAAACAATAACCCAGATAATTATTAATCTACCTTCCCAATGAAAACTAGTTTGAAAATGTATGTTTGAACATATATGTTGAAATTGAAATGATTTCTGAACGATACACCATCCTGCCTTGTTAACAACATGAACGGATTAGGCCTACTGTTTGATTTGAGAGAGGCACTCCTCCCTCACCTCTTTTGCCTGTTCAGGTCATGGGCCATAGACCGGTGCACCGCGGTTCATTTTAATCAAACTCCCTCGTAGACAGCTCTCTTGCAGGTCATCATCACACACGTTCTAAAGGACAGTGTACAGTTTTCAATAGAAAAATAGTGCTTTTACATCATGTAGAATCCTAATATTCCACAAATTACTTTTTAATTTCAATGACAGGTATTTGTATAAAAATTTTAGCTTTTTATAATAAACAAATGTATTTACATAGTTATATATTACTTTCTAAGGCACATGCTTCAGAAGTAGCTAGAATTCATATAGGCAAAGCTGTATCTCAGTGGAAGTTAAAAAATCGTATTTTCTGGTGCTCCTAAATTGTATGTTGCGCTCCTAACTTTTTTAAATTGGTAGCACCAGTGCTACCAATGAAAAATGTTCATTTAGAGCCCTAAATACACTACATTTTGAAGTGAAAAGTGAAATAGCAGAGATGGAAAATGCAAAAGGGCCAGTTGACCTTTGATTGACCATAGAATTAGAACACATTTTGAAACTCTCTGTATGTCCCATCTATAGCAACAATCTATGCATTTGTTTTCGTTGAGCACTCCATATTGTAACATGTTTTCTTATCTGTGTAGTTATCAGTTTTATCAGGAAAGACCTTATTGAGCCATATGAAGAATATCTTCCTTCCATTTATAGTCATTATTATTCCAGTGCCCATCAGATTGCACCATTGGTGAAGCAATCACATTGACCATCACTGAATAATACCAAAATTATTTAGGTCTATTCGCAAGTTCTCTCCTCCCTCTTATCAGCAAACAGAGTGTTTTTCTCTTTTCTTAGGGGTCGAATGAAAGGCCCCATCTCTTTTCTTGTGAATCAAGGCGCAGGAGAGGCCTGGTCCTGGACTGATTCATGTCCGCACACTGGCAGGATGTTATGCATGGATAATTGATTGTGGGAGCAGCATGGCCACCGTTGGATCTCGATGGTGCTGCCGAAATGTCACTTTACTGATGTTACAGCGGTGCAGATATTAAAGGCACTGCTCTCAAAGGCTTCCATCCCAGCCTCATCCTCTCCCACTGTGTCTGGGAAGACAGCGCTCTTCTGTTTGTCAGGGTTTCATTTCAGACAGGCACATCTCGCATGCCCAGCCTTATCTGCACAGGACAGCGCACCCCCTTCAAGAAGAGGCATTGAACATTTCCAATCATAGGAATATATCACCTTTCTCTTTTAAGTGGAAATCAAAAGTATGTGAATAGAAAGAAAAAAACGGACATAATTAAGATACCACTGTATCTGTCCATAGGTAGTTTATATCCAAATGCCAGAAAAATTACACTCCAAGCTGAAAGTGTCCATTCCAACAATAATAAAAGAGCATTAATTTCAGGAAAATATTTTCATGCTAGTTTTGAGAAGTTGTTGAGGGAAAATTGTTTGGAAATGTTTTAGACATTGAAGTCACATTTACTATAAAAAGTGTGGGATTAAATGAGAGGAATCCGGTTAATTTGAGCTGGAGTTAGTGGATAGAATAGCAAAGGCATACCAGGGACAGGTAAACTATGTTAATCTACAAGGTTTATACTGGTAAAAATAGAATAAACCTGCATGCCTCTTCGCTTGCACAAAGCCCCTGGTTGAGGCCAATTATTTCCAAATACAATGAAAGTAAGAAATAATATTTTACCTCCAAATTTCAGCCCTTATCAATAATAGCTGGGGCACCTGAACCAATTGTTATTTGTAGAACCAGCTTACACACAGCCATCTCACTGGGCACAGACGTCAGTTCAACATCTAGTTTTGATTTACATTTGGTCGAGTTGTCAACTAACGTGAATTCAACGTTAAATCAACAAAACATTTCAAATCATTGGATTTAGGTGAACATTTGGGTGAAAAAAGACAACAATCCATTACGTTGATAACGTTTTTCAAATCTAATCAGTTTTCTATGTTGATTCAATATCATCACATTTCATTTTTTTAATGAAATGACGTGGAAACAACGTTGATTCAACCAGTGGGATGCCACTCAATGAGGTAATACAGTTATCTCCAAAAGTATTGGGACAGTGGCACATTTTTGTTGTTTTGGCTCTGTACTCCAGGACTTTGAATTGTGGTTAAATGGCAGACTAACATCTTTAATTTGAGGGTATTTTCATCCATATCGGGTGAACCGTGTAAAATGTGCAGAACTTTTCGAATATAGTCCCAACATTTTAGGAGACCAAAAGTATTGGGAAAAATGTACTTATATGTGTTTTAAAGTAGTAAAAAGTTTAGTATTTGGTCTCATATTCCTAGTACGCAATGACTACATCAAGCTTGTGACTCTACAAACTTGTTGGATGCATTTGCTGTTTGTTTTGGTTGTGTTTCAGATTATTTTGTGCCCAATACAAATGAATGGTAAATAATGTATTGTCATTTTGGAGTCACATTTATTGTAAATAATAATAGAATATGTTTCTAAACACTTCCACATTAATGTGGCTGCTACCATGATTATGAATAGTTCTGAATGAATTGTGAGTAATGATGAGTCAGAGAGAGGTATGATATTTATGCCTCTGTAACTTTCTCAATTATCATTACTCACGATTCATTCAGGATTATCCGTCATTTCTAAACGATTCACCTGAGATGGATGAAAATACCCTCCAATGAAAGCTGACAGTGTGCACTTTAATCTCATAGTCATTGTATTATGTATTATTTCAAATCCAAAGTGCTGGAGTACAGAGCCAAAACAACAAAAAATGTGTCATTGTCCCAATACTTTTGGAGTTCACTGCATGTATCATACTTTAGTGTGATCTAAATGATCATACAGTCAATCTTTAGTGTAGTTCTTTACGCTCTGTGGATATGATAAGAAATAAGGAGAGGGAGTGAATTGAGGCCTCTGTTTCTCTGCCTTACCAATATACTTCAATCAACAATTAGAAGCATCGGTTTTTCCATATAATCAAGTGTGAATGAACATGTAAGCTTCGCCCAGTATTAACAGAATTTGGCCTTTCCTCCACACACAGTGGGCCTTGCTGGCGTGTGAATCCACACTAGCGTGACTAAGGTAAAAGGCAAAAAGCTTGAGGAGGGGAAAGGACCTGAAACAGACAGGCGGGAGAGACCATAATATTGGGGTTTTGTATTGAAGAAGGGAGAACATTGATAGTCACCATATGTCTGTAGTGCATAGACTGGGGGTCTACAGTAAATTACATTACCCAACCCACAACTTGAGCCAACTGAGAGATGTGCGTAACGTGGCCTGAGATAGCTATCGTGTGAAAAGTGGGCTGCTGTGTGTGAGAGCCATGCCCTGATCAGTCATGCTGTGTTTTTGGGGAGTGACAGAGGACGCAGCAGCTGCATGGTTCACCTGTCCTGTCCTGTACACGGCTCTCCATCAACACTGACTCTTCCCTTTTCATAGGCCGGCACCTTCCCTTGTGTACAATTAAAGGAATGTCACATGTAACATTTATCTAATGTGACAACATTTACAAGATCTCAGTCCCACTGTTTTGCAGACATATAGAATGATATGGTTTTCCATTTGTTTAAGTCCACCGTGATTTAAGAATGATACGCATAAACATAGGCCCCATGTCCTCCAGTCACCAGGTTACCAGCAAACAGCTATGTACTTAAACTATATGTAAAGCCTAATACAGACATTTTTTTAACTGCACATTAATTCAAACATGCTTTCTCATTGCACAGGAAGAATGTTGTCAGAAAACCTGGAAACTCTTGCGAATGGAGAATTAAATTGTTTTCACATACAGTACATTTACTTGGTTAAGGGTAGATACTCAGAGTACTTAAGCCACTTAAGACTACTGTCACTCTGTGCTTATCTAATGTGAATATTATGAATGCAGCCACTCAGAGTCTATCAGCGAGACACAGAGCACCCTGTGAGAGAGAAGAGAGAGCGGACCAGAGGGAAGCACAGGCAGGGGAGACCTCAGCAGAGCAGAGCAGGGTCGGGGAGCGGCCCGTGGGCATGGCCTCTCTCTCTGTCACCACTTCGTTAGGCACGAAACACTAATCCTGCCTGTGTCTTTATTACCCTCTCCGTGGAGGAGCAGGCTAAGGGGTGGCTGGGGGTGGGGGGTACCGCTGCAGGGACCAGTCATCAGCATTAGTGTTTGAAGATAGGCCATGCTGCATGGCATTAGGGGATCTAATGGAGGCAGAGAGAGAGAGATTTAGACACTAACAGAAAGAGAGAATGCATCAAAAATGGGATAGAAAGAGAGAGGGGGGGGGGGTGGGAGATAGGCAGTGTCACTTGTACCCCCCTCAAAATAGTTTGGGAGGGGGCATAGTCTGAGGGCAGGGAGATTACTGCAACCATAAACGGCTCTAGGGCAATTGTGTGTTTGAGTCGTTACACACACTCTAATCAAAACAGCACATTCATGAGCTGCTGCTTCAATTTGCAACATTGTCTCTGTTGGATGTAAACAACATGTTCTCAACTGGATTTACATGGATATCTTTGAGCACATAAAAACTTGGAAAATAAGTTATGTGAGTGGTACAATTTAATTCTGTTTGACTTGATGATAAGTATTATGTTGTTTCTAACTTTTGTTAGACCAAGGGAGTGAAATTAGTTTTATTTTATGGTATCCATTGGACTGCAAACACCGACAATATGAAAGTTCGGAAATCTAAGTTCCCTGAAATCGAGGTTCCTTGTTGAAAGTTGAAGTTACTGAGCTGGCGCCATCTTGTGTCTGTTGAATGGCCATCTGCTAATCCAGGTGTTTAAAATTCACTCACTGTCACCTTGCTCCCCAGATCCCTCCACACACAGGCCTCCAGCTGTCACCTGAGCACGTGGCAGCATAAGGTAATATCATCGAGATGCAATCAAGATTATATGCTTGTCACTCATCGCCTGCTCTTGGAGGCTCACAATGCGTGAAAAAGACACAAGATAAAGCTTATGCACAGATCGGCAGATAAAATGTCCCTAAATATTCATCCCATATTCAACTGTAGTGGTACAGGCTCTACCTGAGTGGGAGGAAAAACCCAACCAAGAGTAGTTACCATAGAGTAGTGGATGTATGATTAGCATCACACCACCACACTATGACTGAAATGTAGCAATTCAATGTATTTTCAAAACTCTCCTCAAATGTTTTAATCTCTCCCCATAGAGCCAATTTTACTGTGACCATATTGAGTAGTGGCACCTCTTTCCTGAGTTTCTGAAGCAGGGTTTGCTGCTGTGTATCTTAACCGAACAGGGCCTTTGCATGTACATTCATGTCGCAAAAACGAGTTTATTTCCATGTTTACACCGTTTCATATTCAGAGCAATGGTAACAGGATTACTTTGTGACAAACGGTAATTGGTGGAATTCCCTCATTTCAGTCAGTGGATTTTGTTTTTTTTTCTTTCTGAAAATGATTCTGTAGTGTAGAATCCCCAGTGGTTGGATTCCAGAAGCCCTTCAGGTTTATGAGTAGACCTCTGTGGTGTGCCAGATAAAGCAGAGCAGGGAAGGCCTGGCATGGCCTGGCATGCAGGAGGCAGAACTCGCTGGGGAATAATAAGCTAGAGTTCACTGATCAACACTCAGGCTCCTGCTCCTCTAACATACATCGACAAGAAGATATCATCTGTGGCCCAATGAGCAGAACACCAGAGAGAGAGAAATCTCAACAACAACAAACCAATAAATATGATATATACACTGAACAATAATATAAATGCAACATGTAAAGTGTTGGTCCTATGTTTCATGAGCTGAAATAAAAGATCTCAGGAATTTTCCATACGCATAAAAAGCTTATTTATCTCAAACTTTGTGTACAAATGTGTTTACATCCCTGTTAGTGAGCATTTCTCTTTGGCCAAGATAATCCGTCTACCTGACAGGTGTGGCATATCGACTGAGACCAGCCACCCGGACAGCTGATGAAACTGTGGGTTTGCACAATCGAAGAATTTCTGCACAAACTGTCAGAAACCGTCTCAGGGAAGTTAATCTGTGTGCTCGTTGTCCTCACCAGGGTCTTGACCTGACTGCAGTTTGGCTTCTTAACCGACTTCAGTGGGCAAATGCTCATCTTTGATGGTCACTAGTATGCTGAAGAGATGGCAGACAACATGTATGGCGTCATTTGGGGTGAGCAGTTTGCTGATGTCAACTTTGTGAACAGAGTGCCCCATGGTGGAGGATGGGTTATGTCATGGGCAGGCATAAGCTACGGACAACGAACACAATTGCATTTTATAGAGGGTCATTTTAATGCAAAGAGTTACGAGATCCTGAGGCCCATTGTTGTGACATTCATCCGCTGCCATCACCTCATGTTTCAGCATGATAATGCACAGCCCCATTTAGCAAGGATCTGTACGCAATTCCTGGAAGCTGAAAATGTCCCAGTTTTTCAATGGCCTGCATACTCACCAGACGTCACCCATTGAGTATGTTTGGGATTCTCTGGATTGACGTGTACGACAGCGTGTTCCAGTTCCTGCCAATATCTAGCAACTTCGCACAGCCATTAAAGAGGAGTGGGACAACATTCCACAGGTCACAATCAACAGCCTGATGAACTCTATGCGAAGGAGACGTGTCTCGCTGCAAGAGGCAAATGGTGGTCACATCAGATACTGACTGGTTTTCTGATCCACTCCCCTACCTTTTTTAAGGTATCTGTGACCAACAGATGCATATCTGTATTCCCATTGATGTTAAATCCATAGATTAGGGGCTAATGCATTTATTTTGATTGACTGATTTCCTTCTATGAACTGTAACAGTAAAATCTTTGAAATTGTTGCATGTTGCATTTACATTTTTGTTCAGTGTACAGTCGTGGCCAAAAGTTTTGAGAATGACACAAATATACATTTTCACAAAGTCTGCTGCCTCAGTTTGTATGATGGCAATTTGCATATACTCCAGAATGTCATGAAGAGTGATCAGATGAATTGCAATTAATTGCAAAGTCCCTCTTTGCCATGCAAATGAACTGAATCCCCCAAAAACATTTCCACTGCATTTCAGCCCTGCCACAAAAGGACCAGCTGACATCATGTCAGTGATTCTCTCGTTAACACAGGTGTGAGTGTTGACGAGGACAAGGCTAGAGATCACTCTGTCATGCTGATTGAGTTCGAATAACAGACCGGAAGCTTAAAAAAAAGGGTGGTGCTTGGAATCATTGTTCTTCCTCTGTCAGCCATGGTTACCTGCAAGGAAATACGTGCCGTCATCATTGCTTTGCACAAAAAGGGCTTCACAGGCAAGGATATTGTTTCCAGTAAGATTGCACATAAATCAACCATTTATCGGATCATCAAGAACTTCAAGGAGAGCGGTTCAATTGTTGTGAAGAAGGCTTCAGGGCGCACAAGAAAGTCCAGCAAGCGCCAGGACCGTCTCCTAAAGTTGATTCAGCTGCGGGATCGGGGCACCACCAGTACAGAGCTTGCTCAGGAATGGCAGCAGGCAGGTGTGAGTGCATCTGCAGGCACAGTGAGGCGAAGACTTTTGGAGGGTGGCCTGGTGTCAAGAAGGGCAGCAAAGAAGCCACTTCTCTCCAGGAAAAACATCAGAGACAGACTGATATTCTGCAAAAGGTACAGGGATTGGACTGCTGAGGACTGGGGTAAAGTCATTTTCTCTGATGAATCCCCTTTCCGATTGTTTGGGGCATCCGGAGAAAATCTTGTCCGGAGAAGACAAGGTGAGTGCTACCATCAGTCCTGTGTCATGCCAACAGTAAAGCATCCTGAGACCATTCATGTGTGGGGTTGCTTCTCAGCCAAGGGAGTGGGCTCACTCACAATTTTGCCTAAGAACACAGCCATGAATAAAGAATGGTACCAACACATCCTCCGAGAGCAACTTCTCCCAACCATCCAGGAACAGTTTGGTGACGAACAATGCCTTTTCCAGCATGATGGAGCACCTTGCCATAAGGCAAAAGTGATAACTAAGTGGCTCGGGGAACAAAACATCGATATTTTGGGTCCATGGCCAGGAAACTCCCCCCAGACCTGTGGTCAATCGTCAAGAGGCGGGTGGACAAACAAAAACCCACAAATTCTGACAAACTCCAAGCATTGATTATGCAAGAATGGGCTGCCATCAGTCTGGATGTGGCCCAGAAGTTAATTGACAGCATGCCAGGGCAGATTGCAGAGGTCTTGAAAAAGAAAGGTTAACACTGCAAATAATGACTCTTTGCATCAACTTCATATAATTGTCAATAAAAGCCTTTGACACGTATGAAATGCTTGTAATTATACTTCAGTATTCCATAGTAACATCTGACAAAAATATCTAAAGACACTGAAGCAGCAAACTTTGTGAAAATTAATATTTGTGTCATTTTCAAAACTTTTGGCCACGACTGTATATACACTACCGTTCAAAAGTTTGGGGTCACTTAGAAATGCCCTTGTTTTTGAAAGAAAAGCAAATTTTTTGGTCCATTAAAATAACATAAATTTGATCAGAAATACAGTGTAGACATTGTTAATGTTGTAAGTGACTCTTGTAGCTGGAAGCCGATGATTTTTAATGGAATATCTACATAAGCGTACAGAGGCCCATTATCAGCAACCATCACTCCTGTGTTCCAATGGCACGTTCTTTAGACTAGTTGAGCATCTGGAGCATCAGCATTTGTGGGTTCAAATACAGGCTCAAAATGGCTAGAAACAAAGACCTTTCTTCTGAAATTCGTCAGTCTATTCTTGTTCTGAGAAATGAAGGCTATTCCATGCGAGAAATTGCCAAGAAACTGAAGATCTGGTACAATGCTGTTTACTACTCCCTTCACAGAACATCGCAAACTGGCTCTAACCAGAATAGAAAGAGGAGTGGGAAGTCCCGGTGCACAACTGAGCAAGAGGACAAGTACATTAGAGTGTCTAGTTTGAGAAACAGACGCCTCACAAGTCCTCAACTGGCAGCTTCATTAAATAGTACTCGCAAAACACCAGTCTCAACGTCAACAGTGAAGAGCTTGACTCCGGGATGCTGGCCTTCTTATACTTGGCAAAAGATCTCTCTAATAAACAACAAAGGCTTACTTCATAAAGTTATAAAATTCAGGAAAGATGTGTCTGCTCTGCAATATTTGAGTAGTTGTGGCCTTGCACAGATGGCTCAGAGACTGAATTTGCATTGTCAGTGTATCAGACTAATCCACTTTTTTACCAGGTTACCTGGTTTGCAAATCACTAACAGGCATTTCCTGAGTTTGATCATAAACATACTATGAGCTCCTTCTGTAAAGAAATGAGTAAATGGATAAATAAATCCATGTTTTAGGCAAATGAGCTTGTGTACCACTGTGGGTCTGGCTCAGTTGATCCCAGCTGCATTTGTCGGTAATCACCGGTGCCTTTTGGATTGGCTCAAAGGCACGCAACAACAAAAAAATCCGCCAGCACCCCCTACACTTTGCCTAATCTGCTGTTTCACTGGGATCTTGTTCTTCGCACAAATGTGAAAGTGAATCTCTGCGGCAGAATGCACAGTGGCACATTAAACTGGGAAGAGTGTCTGCACACTAAAGCCCCAGACATTAAATCTGGGATTTACACTGGAATATAATTCCCTGAGGTGCCTTAAGAGATGTCTTCTTCAATTGAGAGGGATTTGATGCAGAAGTTCTTAGACAGAGCTTCAAGTATTTAGTTACCTTCATTTCCTCATTTCAGAAAATCTTGGAATTGAGAAAATCACATATTAGTTTGAACTAGTTTTCTTTCAGATCTTTTAACCACTGTATAATAAACATTACGGTTTTAAATAATGTATTGAATAATATAAACCTCAATCGCACTTATGTTGGGGCAAACAAATGCTCGAAATTTAAGGCTTGTTTTATAAACACCTATATTTACAGTCGTTTTATTGACAATATATGGGTGAATGCCTCCCCCTGGTGGATGTACTTGAACATACCAGTGCAGATATGTTGCATTTTAAAGTGAATTATGTTGCAACATATCTAAATGAAAATGTATTATCGTACACTCCGCATAATAAATTACGTAGGACTACAAATATGCCACGGTGTATAGAAATGGTTTAATAAATTATGTGATATTCTTTGATAAATTTAACCAAGCGTATTGTTTGTCACCTCAGCGAATCCGTAGCTGTAACGTACGTGTAACTATGTGTGTTCCTGTCAAGATAAAAGTCCTCTCACAAACAGTTGCTTTCCTGTTGCTGACAGTCACACACCCACTCTCTCAAGAATGGCAGGGAAAAAGGCATTAGTAATCCTCTCTAAAGGTGCAGAAGAGATGGAAACAGTTATACCTGTGGACGTAATGCGTAGAGCTGGGGTTAGTAAACTTATCGAGCTAGTTAAATTGGTTGCGCACACCAAACACTGATATAGTTAATTTGAGGTTGTGCTAACGTTAGCTGGCTGGCTCAATTTAGCTTGCTAAAAGCTGCATTTTAGCTAGCTAGTATTTTAGCAGATATTTTATTTACCTAGCCACAGTCAAGTTGAAGCTGCAGTCCAAGTTCGACACATGCTTGCAGATCTCTTTTTTGTTGCACTAACGTTAACTAGCAAGGTCGGTAACGTTAGCTACAACACAGCTATAACAAGTCTAGCAAGCTAACTTTATGTTGTACTTAACTATTATTATCTACCTTAGCTGGCCAAATATAACAGACATGATGAACAACGGCAGTTGTATCCATGGTTAGTTAGCTAATGTGTTGTCATGGTGTTAGCTAGCTAGCTAGTGTGTTGGCACATTCAAAACATGTAAGGTGAGTAAAAGGCCACTGCAAATGTCAAAGGTGACTGCACTGTAACTACTGTAGGATAGGAGGCTGAGTTTTTCAACTGAGAAGTCCCATACTCCTTTGATTATTGGGAATTTATGATTAAGGGGCAATGTCTGCTGAAGGTTATTGATGTATTTGTGCTTTTGTTTGTGTCCACATCCTGCAGATTGCTGTGATGTTGGCAGGGTTGACAGGCAAAGAGCCTGTGCAGTGCAGTAGAGATGTCTACCTTGTTCCTGATGCCAGCCTGGAGGATGCCCGCAAGCAGGTCAGGTCCTGCCTCCACACCCTGCAGTCATATTAGTCCACACAGCATTCTGTTCTCTGACTGCATAACGTTTACAATGCATTCTGAATCAAATGTTTTCCCACATTAAAACTTTATTTATTGATTAATGTACAAGGTTGATGCATCGGAAATTGGTACTATAAATGTGTTATCCGTGACCTTGTATCTTTTGATGCAGGGTCCGTATGATGTGGTTTTTCTGCCAGGGGGAGCTCTCGGTGCCCAACACCTGTCAGAGGTAGGGATGCAGTTAATGTTTGGCATTCATTGCAAAAACTTTTAGCTGCAGAATAATCTCTCCTGTGTGTCCCTGACATTGGCAATATAATGTTGCAGGTAGATACTGTAACATTTGTCTCTTGTTAATGTTTTGGTTGAAAAACAATAAATATATTTTTATGAACTATATTTTTCCTACATTTCAAATATAATTTCATTGGTATGCTCGAGATTATTCTTGTTTATAAAAACAAGCAAATATACAGTGACTATATGATGCTTAATTAATTGTATGGTTTTAGCCCTTACAACTACAAGCTCTGAAAGTTGTTCAACAATAACTTTAAATTGTTTTTCAGTCATGCTGGAAACATTGACTCATCTATTGCCCTCAATATTTATCAGACTGTCCATTTACTGAAAAGTCAGTGTTATAACACACATTCTGTATGAGAGTGTAGAGTGACTCAACTCTCTGTATGTGGCCTCCATGTTGTCTTGTAGTCACCTGCTGTGAAAGAGGTGTTGAAGGACCAGGAGGACAGGAAAGGGCTGATCGCTGCCATCTGTGCAGGTACTGTTCCTTCTGTGAGAATGTACAAATCCACCTCTAGATTATGGCTCACACACTCCAGGATGTATCTGTGTCAATGACCACAGCTGGGTCAAGATCTTGAGCTAAATATGTAACCGGTGATTTCTGTCAGACAGGGCGTGTAGTATAAGGCTGTCACCTTTCCATTATTAGTAAGCAGGAAACCAATACACAATGAGATTATGATAGAACGAGATATTAGTGCCACTGACAAAGCCCACTACCTCGGAGATTTTCTGCCTACCTGTGCTGATGAAGGGCACTGAAAGGATGTTGTGAATGAGGACAAGGGACCCATGTGTCAGAGCAGAGTAAAGGGTATCCTAGAAAACATCTGTTCCCACAGGAATATACACTGCTCAAAAAAATAAAGGGAACACTTAAACAACACAATGTAACTCCAAGTCAATCACACTTCTGTGAAATCAAACTGTCCACTTAGGAAGCAACACTGATTGACAATAAATTTCACATGCTGTTGTGCAGATGGAATAGACAAAAGGTGGAAATTATAGGCAATTAGCAAGACACCCCCAATAAAGGAGTGGTTCTGCAGGTGGTGACCACAGATCACTTCTCAGTTCCTATGCTTCCTGGCTGATGTTTTGGTCACTTTTGAATGCTGGCGGGGCTTTCACTCTAGTGGTAGCATGAGACGGAGTCTACAACCCACACAAGTGGCTCAGGTAGTGCAGCTCATCCAGGATGGCACATCAATGCGAGCTGTGACAAGAAGGTTTGCTGTGTCTGTCAGAGTAGTGTCCAGAGCATGGAGGCGCTACCAGGAGACAGGCCAGTACATCAGGAGACGTGGAGGAGGCCGTAGGAGGGCAACAGCCCAGCAGCAGGACCGCTACCTCCGCCTTTGTGCAAGGAGGAGCACTACCAGAGCCCTGCAAATGACCTCCAGCAGGCCACAAATGTGCATGTGTCTGCTCAAACGGTCAGAAACAGACTCCATGAGGGTGGTATGAGGGCCCGACGTCCACAGGTGGGGGTTGTGCTTACAGCCCAACACCGTGCAGGACGTTTGGCATTTGCCAGAGAACATCAAGATTGGCAAATTCGCCACTGGCGCCCTGTGCTCTTCACAGATGAAAGCAGGTTCACACTGAGCACATGTGACAGACGTGACAGAGTCTGGAGACGCCGTGGAGAACGTTCTGCTGCCTGCAACATCCTCCAGCATGACCTGTTTGGCGGTGGGTCAGTCATGGTGTGGGGTGGCATTTCTTTGTGGGGCCGCACAGCCCTCCTTGTGCTCGCCAGAGGTAGCCTGACTGCCATTAGGTACCGAGATGAGATCCTCAGACCCCTTGTGAGACCATATGCTGACACATGCACATTTGTGGCCTGCTGGAGGTCATTTTGCAGGGTTCTGGCAGTGCTCCTCCTTGCACAAAGGCGGAGGTAGCGGTCCTGCTGCTGGGTTGTTGCCCTCCTACGGCCTCCTCCACGTCTCCTGATGTACTGGCCTGTCTCCTGGTAGCGCCTCCATGCTCTGGACACTACGCTGACAGACACAGCAAACCTTCTTGCCACAGCTCGCATTGATGTGCCATCCTGGATGAGCTGCACTACCTGAGCCACTTGTGTGGGTTGTAGACTCCGTCTCATGCTACCACTAGAGTGAGAGCACCGCCAGCATTCAGAAGTGACCAAAACACCAGCCAGGAAGCATAGGAACTGAGAAGTGGTCTGTGGTCACCACCTGCAGAACCACTCCTTTATTGTCTTGCTAATTGCCTATCATTTCCACCTGTTGTCTATTCCATTTGCACAACTGCATGTGAAATGTATTGTCAATCAGTGTTGCTTCCTAAGTGGACAGTTTGATTTCACAGAAGTGTGATTGACTTGGAGTTACATTGTGTTGTTTAAGTGTTCCCTTTATTTTTTTGAGCAGTGTATAATGAACCTGCCAAATGGATGACCAGCAGCAGCGTCACATTGTGCTCTGCTTAAGTGAAAATAATGCTTTCTATTTCTAATGTGAAAGGAGGTGTGAAGTGCTTGACTCAATTACTCCATGTATAGGAGGTAATGTCATAGACCCTCGGGTCTCCCATTTCGTACTCCTCTTTCTAAACAAAATCAGTGTTGTGGAAGACCATAAGTTTGTGCATAATAATGATCATCGTCATCTGAGAGAGGGATGCACTGCCTCCTGCTGTCCCAGCCCTGGCCAGGCACTCTCTCTGGAGACGGCCGTTTGTCCAGCCTGGTGTCCTCAGGACGGAGTGGAGGCAGGCATGTAACGGGAGGAGCTGGGCTCTACTTAACTGGCAGGCACTCGCTCTGCCTGCCAGAGAGGAGTCTAATCTTTAGACTGCATGGGAAGGCAGCCAAGGACCATGATCAATAGCTTTCTATTTATTAAGTCTGAGGATGAGCTTACTGCAGTGCTAGGACATTGCCAATGTTAATGCAGCAGACACAAATTCCATTATTTTTAGTCTGTTTCCCCCCTTCCTCTAAATATGGTGTGCAGAGGTGGATTGAAACCGTATACGCTATGTGGTTAATTTTAGGTCCTATTTTATGGTAGTGTGATGTCTACTAATGAGTCTGGCTTTTAGTTGTGATGTCACCTCAATGTAACATGCTAACAAAAGTTAAGGTGTATTGATTGTGACACCTCTGGGTTTTTGAGAAGGAATAATTTGACACCTTTTGTTGTCCAGTGAGTGCCATGTCTGTTTTGAACAGTTTGAAATGAATACAGAGAAAGATATTGGTGTAACTCCTGTTCCCCCCTCACCTCAGGTCCCACGGCGCTCCTGGCACACGGTATTGCCTACGGCAGCACAGTCACCACCCACCCTGGTGCCAAGGACAAGATGATGACTGGTGGTAAAGCTACACAAACAGCCTGGCTGCCACAGGGCTAAGGTTCAGGTTAGGGTTGCAAAGGGCCAGAAACTTTCTGGGAAATTTCTGGAGATTTTCCATGGGAAGTTAAGCTTAGGAATATGGGGAATTTTGCTTAAATTCATTTAAAAAAGTTAGCTTATGACAGTGAACCTTGTGTATCCCACAAAAAAGGCAATTCTAGGTCTTGTGGCATATTTTGGTTAAACTATCCCCAATTCGATGGAATTGCAACCCTCTGCATGTGCAGTGCACTCTTCCGTCACATGTGCAGTGCACTCTTCCGTCACATGTGCAGTGCACTCTTCCGTCACATGTGCAGTGCACTCTTCCGTCACATGTGCAGTGCACTCTTCCGTCACATGTGCAGTGCACACTAATGAGATGCTATTGAGCCCACACAACTACCCTGTCTGAGCCAAGGACTACATGCTTTCTGGTAAGTTTTGATTACAATACTGGGTGGGGTGAAAATATTTTATGACATTATTTTTTGTTAACTAGTAAATAGTAGCCTACAGCAAAGTGTTTTAAATCCTTTTGAACTTGTTAACAATTCCTGCTAGTTAGTTTTTGCTACCATGTGGGTTTTAGCTTGCAATTCACCTGTTTCCTTTTAAAACATTTATCTTACAAAGCAGTTGTTTAATCTAACTGCTTAAATATTTATCTGTACATGGAATTGTATGTTTTTTTACTAATTTCTTTCCTAATCTTTACAGGAAAATTCCACGGGCACTATCTGATGTGTGGAGACATTTCACTGCAGCTAATGTAGAAGGAAAATCTGTGTACATTTTGCAAATACTGTGCCAAATTATATGTGAAGAATGCAACAAAGATGCAGAATCATCTGGCTAAGGTTATAAAATTCCCTCCGTGCTCACAACAAGCAACCTCTGACAAAAGTCCCTCTACTTCTAGTCGAGGTGAAAATGATGAGTCCGACACCTTATCGATAGCAACAGCTCATGGTCCTAGTGGAATCAGATGTTTTTTTGACTCAATGGAAAAACGTAGTCAGAGAAATGCTGATGAATGTCTTGCTCGAGCTGTGCATACAACTGGTTCACCTCTGATGCTCACAGGCAATGTGTATTGGAAGAGATTTCTGAATGTTCTTCACCCAGCATACACCCCATACACCCCAACCAGACATGCTTTATCTACTCATTTGCTGGATGCAGAGTTCAACAGAGTTCAAGTGGAGGTCAAGCAAATCATAGAGAAAGCAGACTGTATTGCAATCATCTCTGATGGGTGGTCGAATGTTCATGGGCAAGGAATAATTAACTACATCATCTCCACCCCTCAACCAGTATTCTATAAGCGCACAAACACAAGGGACAACAGACACACCATTCTCTACATTGCAGATGAGCTGAAGGCAGTCATCAATGACCTTGGACCACAGAAGGTATTTGCACTGGTGACAGACAATGCTGCGAGCATGAAGGCTGCTTGGTTTAAAGTGGAAGAGTTCTACCCTCACATCACACCCATTGGCTGTGCTGCTCATGCATTGAATCTGCTCCTCAAGGACATGGCACTGAAAACAATGGATACACTCTACAAGAGGGCCAAGGAAATGGTTAGGTATGTGAAGGGTCATTAAGTTATAGCAACAATCTACCTCACCAAGCAAAGTGAGAAGAATAAGAGCACCACATTGAAGCTGCCCAGCAACACCTGTTTTGGTGTTGATGTCATCATGTTTGACTACTGCAGGGGAAGGAGTCTCCCCAAGAAATGGCCATATCAGTCTGCCGATATGGACAGCCCCATCAAGAGGATCCTCCTGGAAGATGTATTTTGCGAGAGTGCAGTGGCGTGCCTGGGGCCTGGGCCTTCAGTGAGGTACTACACAGTCCCACCCGAATTAATCCACCTCTTATTACCATCATTATGATGCCATGGCTCTAGACACTATAAATTTAGACAGAAACGCAGTATAACCAGGCGTTGCGTCACCTTGAAATTGACAAATTGACATTTTTGGGTAAACAGTGTTTACCCAAAAACATGACACAATCAATGAGTCTTTTCAATATTTCCCTTCACCTTTTCATTGTGCAGCTCCGTTGCCCTGCACGCTTGTTAGTTGAGCTGTAGATCCATTCCGGTGTCCCCAAAAGTTTTCAAAAGCACAATTGCTTGTAAGTGCCCAGCCGTACTTTGGTGTCTCGTTGCTGCCTTGGTTAGACAACTCAAGTGTGCAAAGCCAGTGTGGCTCCAAACACCAAATCGATCACTTGCAAATAATAGGCATTCCCAGCAGTACAGTTTGCAGTGCTTCTCGGAGCCTGTGAGCCATTGACAGCGCTCGTAGTTGAAACTTTGAAAGTGGCTTTCCCGCCTGTGACAGGCTTTGTGGCGTCGGGCGACCTCTCCTTACAATGTCTAACTTTTCTTGAAAAGTTCGTCTTGAGAATGGCGTTATAATTATATCCTCGACCAAATCGATATCTTCTCCTCCTTCCGCCATTGTGGGTTGAAAAAACAGCTTAGTAGTACGCGAATTAATTCGTTTATCAAATTCAGTTTCCTAGATCTGCATAGACCTGCCCATAGGACCTGCCTCTCAATATTGGTAATCCAATCAAAAGACGTGCACGCACTACGCCTGCTAGCTGGCTCCTGTGTAACACTGGAGCCAGCTAGCAGGCGTACAATAGCCAACTCTAAAGCTGATTGGTTGACACTAAATTTTAATTTCCATTCACTATAAGCTACAAGCGCCCGCACTGTTGATTCTGAAGGCCTGAGGGCAGATTTTAGACCCCTGGCAACACATGATGGCTGAATATGATTGGATAAAAGATCTAACATAAAGACCAGCCCTCCAAATCTCAACCTGGGGCTGGAAGCAGTGCAACCAAGAGGAAAGCTATGAAATGAAGAGTATAACTCTTACTCTGGGGAATAATTTAATACATATTTGTGGGAAAATATATTTAAAAAAAATATATTCTGATGATGTTTAGGCCAGCAGAGAAGGCCTTGCAGGCCCTGACGGCCCACCACTGCGAGAGTGGTAAGCCTGAAACTCCTGAAACCTATAGCAGTAGCCATTGCATGGATTGAGGGAGACAATGCCATCCTGTCTGATGTTCAGACTCTGCTTGCAGATGTAAGAGGAGAAATCCGTACTGCCCGGCCCACTTCACTGTTGCTCCAAGCAGAGGAAACTGCAGTTCTGAAATACATCAAGAAGCGTGAAGACTTCTGCCTGAAGCCCATACATGCCACAGCATACATGTTGGACCCCAAGTATGCTGGCAAGAGCATCCTGTCTGGTGCAAAGATCAACAAGGCCTATGTTATCACTACTGTGCCTCGCCACCTTGGCCTGGATGAGGGCAAGGTTCTTGGCAGTCTGGCGAAGTACACTTCCAAGCAAGGGCTTTGGGATGGAGATGCTTTATGGCAGTCGTGCCAACATATCTCAGCCACCTGGTGGAAGGGACTTTGTGGAACTGAGGCTCTTTCCCCTGTTGCCTCCATCCTCCAAAACCCACGAACATCAGCTGCCTCAGAGCACAACTGGTCCTTGTTTGGGAACACACACACCAAAGCACACAACAGGCTGACCAATACAAGGGTTGAAAAATTGGTGGCCATCTGGGTAAATCTGAAGCTTTTTGAGCTTGACAACAAGCCATCCTCAACAAGGTTGGAAAGTGACTGTGAAGATGAGGTCTCAGATTCTGATGTTCAAGAGGTGGACATTGAGGAGGTCCAGGGAGAATACATGGAAGCCTGAGAGGAAGACAACCAAAGCTTTCGTTTCTAGATTATCATTATACAGATGTATGTTGAAAACATATTTGGGAGATGCGATAGATCATTGGGGATCATTCAATATTCCCTTTCTTTTGTTCTGTGAAATCATCCCATGTGAAGAGTCAACTCATTTAATTAAAGTTACATTTGTAACTATTTTTATTTTTTTCCATTTCTGTTGGAAATATTTAATAATTTGCAATTGTCTACTTAGAAACAAACCTTTTACCTTATGTCTCCATATGATATGGTAAATATATCCAATGCAAAAAACCATCTACATTTAAATGGTATTAATTTTAAATGGCATATTCCCACAGAAAGTTTCCACCTCTGAATATTCCCCAAAATGTGAAACCCTAAGTTCAGGTTGATTAATCTCTGCACTCTATAGCTAGTTCATAGCCACTGTGGTACTTGTTTGTTAGTTGGTGGTTACACAACATACATGCACATGTAGGAAATCTTCCTGTATGATGACTCCGCAGGCTGTGTGGCAGGAAATGCAGCACAATGAGAAGATCCCAAGTACTACTGAACAGTGGTGACAAATCCTTTGTGTCCAGCAGAGGGTGCTGTAACAAGTTTCTTTATGATAGTCATCAATACAAGTTCATTATGCACCAGCATTTGATCAGATTCAATCAGTAAACACCAACATAAATACTTCAAAGAAAGACTGCATATACACAAGTTAAATTACGTAATAAATGCAAGAAGGTTAAACCAATGAATAAGTAGTGGTACTAAATAATCCCCATTTGCAGAGTATTATACAATGGTGTTTCTCTCTCTTCACCACTGTTCCTCTCCACTCCCTAGGCCACTACAAGTATTCTGAGGCTCGAGTCCAGAAGGATGGCCATCTGATTACCAGCCGCGGGCCAGGAACCAGCTTTGAGTTTGCCCTGGCCATTGTAGAGGAGCTCATGGGGGCTGAGGTTGCTGCTACTGTCAAAGCACCCCTGGTTCTGAAAGACTGAGTGGTGTTGAGCCTTTCAAACTAAAGCACTGTCAACTAAACCCTAAGTACTCCACACTGTTCATCATGGTACAAATGCCAATCATTGTGAACAAAGAATAATTATTGACAGGATAATGTGCAATAGTAAGAAGATGCATTTTTATTATTCTCTTCTATCCTTCCCTGGGACATGTTGCCCCTGCACTTTAAGCATCAGTGATTTGGGATTGTTATTGCTTTTTATAGGAAAATCACCAATGTTAAATTGTATTGATTTAAATATCAAATATATTGCTGTCTTCACTGTCCAAAAGCATTGATGTAGCTTCATCATTAAAGTCAACTGAGCCCCCTTCAGACTCTTGGTACAGTGACGGTATGTGTATATTTATAACAATGACACTGGAGGTAATATGAGAGTATGCATTCGACACGACAGTCAGAAATAACAAGAGCAGTAGTTACTGCCCTTCGCTTTCGTTAGAATTATCATCAACAATGAAGCCGCAGCATGAAATCAAAGTTATATTTGTGTTTCATCACACAAATAAATGGCTACCGATCAGGTTATGGCTGAAGAATCTTACTGAATCGACAATTCAAAAATTGAATTGGTACAACAGTGCTGCTGGTAATCACGATGGTTAAGGCTACGTGACGAATTCGACAACAATACATGTAGGCTAAACAACAGATTTGAGAGCTTCATATATGATTTGACTGATTGCAGTAAAATGGATTACGAAAACACAGGTGGACGTGGGAAACCTAGCTGCTAAATTGATTGACAACGAGTATAGGCAATGAAAAGCTTTGCATGGTGGTGTCGTCGCGTAAATAGCCAATGAAAGCATCGCCCCAAATAAACGGAGTGGGTCTGCAGCAGCGCATGGTGAGTGTCAAAGCGGTAAAAACAAGGGGCTGGTGGTTCAGATTGATGAGCAGAGGATTTTTAACAAAATACAAAGGTAAACGCTAACTAATTGACGAGCAGAGGATTTTTGACCAAATACAAAGGTAAACGCTAACTAACTACTGTATACGGTACCAAATCACGTTGTCGCTCTGCAATGTCACGGTAATGTAGTATGGCACGTCCAAGTTATTGTTCACTCAGCCATTTGAACGAGCTAACCTCCAGAATACAAGTTCTCAAGCAAATTAGTGGGTTAGTTAACTAGCCAGCCAACGCGATGCTGGATAAACTAGTAGTCTACAATGTAATATTGTATTAACTAACAGTAATTTAACATTGTAAATTGGTATACAAAACATTACTTGTGATTTGACTGAGGGTGCCTCGCTAGTTAGCTAGCTAGTATAGTGACGTTATGTGCCACCACGACACGCTTTACAAAAAATACCAGTGTACGAGAGACTGGCATAAGGTTACACAAAATCTATGTTAATGGATGCCTTTTTTATTTTGGGTCCATACGGTAATCGCAGTCAACTAGTGATTGATTCTTCAAAGCAAACGTGACCGCTCATGAAGCAGAGCCTTGTATGCCATTATGGGCTGTCTTGAGTAGGAACCCAAGTCTTCAGATTCACTTTGTAGAATCAATGTTTTTTTCCCACCGAGATAATATTTGTTTTATATTGGATATTCGGTTTTCCCTCGTCAATAGTTATTGAATTAAGCATGCCATGACTTAATATTGTATATTCTGAATCAGGGATGGATGGAGAACCATACACACCTTCAAAAAAAGTCAAAATCATAGGCATTAATAGAGTAGAGGCTGTTGTAGAAGTAAAGGGGGACCTATTCCAGGTCCCCCTTTACTTCTACAACAGCCTCTACTCTAATGGGATGGCTGTCCACTCGATGTTGGAACATTGCCATGGGGACTTGCTTCCATTCAGCCACAATAATTAGTGAGGTCGGGCACTGATTTATATATTTAACTAGGCAAGTCAGTTAAGACATTCTTATTTACAATGATGGCCAAACCCGGACAACGCTGGGCCAATTGTGTGCCGCCCTATGGGACTCACAATCACGTCCGGATGTGTTACAGCTGATGTTGGGCGATTAGGCCTGGCTCGCAGTCGGCGTACCAATTCATCCCAAAGGTGTTTGAGTTGAGTTCAGGCCTCTGTGCAGGCCAGTCAAGTTCTTCCACACTGATCTCAACAAACCATTTCTGTATGGACCTCGCTTTGTGCACGGAGGCATTGTCATGCTGAAACAGGAAAGGGCTTCCCATAAACTGTTTCCACAGTTGGAAGCACAGAATTGTCTAGAATGTCATTGCATGAATTAGCGTTAGGATTTCCCTATACTATATGGGCCTAGCACGACCCGTGAAAAACGGCCACAGACCATTATCCACCAAACTTTACATTTGGCACTATGCATTGGGACAGTTAGCGTTCTCCTGGCATCCGTAAAATCTAGATCCGGTAGGACGTCATTGTAAATAAGAATTTGTTCCTAACTGACTTAACCTAGTTAAATAAAGGTTAAATGTAAAAAATAAACATTGGTAAATTGTGATTCATCACTCCAGAGAACGCTTTTCCAATTGCGGTGAGCTTTACACCACTCCAGCCTACGCTTGGCATTGCGCGTGGTGGTCTTAGGTTTGTGTGTGTGGCTGCTCGACCATGTGCTGAAGTTGCTTCCAGGGGCAGTTTGGAGTGTTGCAACTGAGGCCAGACTTTCTACGCGCTTCAGCTCTCGGCGGTCCCGTTCTGTGAGCTTGTTTGGCCTACCACTTCGCAGCTGAGCTGTTGTTGCTCCTGTATGTTTCCACTTCACAATAACAGAACTTACAGTTGACCTGAAAAGCTCTAGCAGGGCAGAAATTTGAGGAACTAACATGTTGGCAAGGTGCCACCCTATGATGGCGCCACATTGAATGTCACTGAGCTCTTCAGTAAGGCTATTCTACTGCTAATGTTTGTCTATGGAGATTGCATGGCTTTGTGCTTGATTTTATACACGTGTCAGCAACAGGTGTGGCAGAAGTAGCTGAATCCACCAATTTGAAGAGGTGTCCACATACATTTGTGTATAGAGGTCGACCGATTTCAAGTTTTCATAACAATCGGTAATCTGCCTTTTTGGACACCGATTATGGCCGATTACATTGCAATCCACGAGTAGACTGTGTTGCAGGCTGACCCTGTTACGTGAGTGTTGCGTCAAAAGGACCTTGTGGCTGCAAGGAGCCAAGATAAGTTGCTAGCTAGCATTAAACTTCGTATACATTTTTTTTTCACATAATCCCTAGTTAACTAAACATGGTTGATGATATTACTAGGTTAACTAGCTTGTCCTGCGTTGCATATAACCAATGCAGTGCTTGTTAATTTATCCTCGAATCCACAGCCTACTTCAACTTCGCAAACGGGTGATGATTTAACAAAGCGCATTGCCGAAAAAAGCACAATCTTTGCACAAATGTTTGCCTAACCATAAACATCAATGCCTTTCTTAATATCAATACATAGACATATTTTTTTTAAACCTGCATATTTAGTTAAAAGAAATGCATGTTAGAAGGCAATATTAACTAGGGAAATTGTCACTTCTCTTGCGTTCAGTGCAAGCAGTCAGGGTATTTGCAACAGTTTGGGCCGCCTGGCTCGTTGCAAACTGGGAACCAATTTTACATAATTATGACATAACATTGAAGGTTGTGCAATGTAACAGCAATATTTAGATTTAGGGTTGCCACATTTCTGTGTGTTTATTATAATTAAGTCTATGATTTGATAGAGCAGTCTGACTGAGTGGTGGTAGGCAGCAGCAGGCTCATAAGCATTCAATCAAACAGCACTTTCCTGCGTTTGCAAGCAGCTCTTAGCAATGCTTGAAGCACAGCGCTGTTTATGACTTCAAGCCTATCAACTCCCGAGATTATGCTGGCAATACTATAGTGCCTATAAAAACATACAATAGTCAAAGGTATATGAAGTACAAATGGTATAGAGAGAAATAGTCGACGCGTCATTATTCCTATAAAAACTATAACCTAAAACTTAACTGGGAATATTGAACCACCAGCTTTTATATGTTCTCATGTTCTGAGCAAGGAACTTCAACGTTACATGGCACATATTTCCCTTTTACTTCTCCAACACGGTTATTTAAACCAAATTGAACATGTTTCATTATTTATTTGAGACTAAATAGTTTTTATTTATGCATTATATTAAGTTAAAGTAAGTGTTCATTCAGTATTGTTGTAGTTGTCATTGTTTTATTTATATATAAAAAAATAAAATCATAATTGGTCGACCTCTAAAGTTCCAGTCAATCGTTTGGACACCTACACACCTTCCAAGGTTTCTTTATTTTTACTATTTTCTACATTGTAAAATAATAGTGAAGACATCAAAACTACAAACTAACACATGGAATCATGTAGTAACCAAAAAAAAAATCTAAATATAGTTGAGATTCTTCAAAGTAGCCACACTTTGCCTTAATGATAGCTTTGCACACTTTTGGCATTCTCTCTAACAGCTTCATCAGGTAGTCAGTTGGGATGCGTTTCAATTAACAGGTGTGCCTTGTTAAAAGTTAATTTGTAGAATTGATTTTGTTCTTAATGCCTTTGAGCCTATCAGTTGTGTTGTGACAAGGTATGGTTGGTATACAGAAGAGAGCCCTATTTGGTAAAAGATAAAGTCCATATTATGGCAAGAACAGTTAAAATAAGCAAAGAGAAACAACAGTCCATCATTACTTTAAGACATGAAGGTTAGTCAATCTGGAAAATTTCAAGAACTTTCAAAGTTTCTTCAAGTGCAGTCGCAAAAACCATCAAGCTCTATGATGAAACTGGCTCTCATGAGGACCGCCACAGGAAAGGAAGACCCAGAGTTCATTAGTTAACTGCACCTCAGATTGCATCCCAAATAAATGCTTCAGAGTTCAAGTAACAGACACATTTCAACCGTTCAGAATGAATCAGGCCTTCGCGGTTGAATTGCTGCAAAGAAACCACTACTAAAGGACACCAATAATAAGGGGACTTGCTTGGGCCAAGAAACACATGCAATGGGCATTAGACCGGTGGACATCTGTCCTTTTGGTCTGATTAATCCAAATCTGAGATTTTTGGTTCCAACCGCTGTCTTTGCAAGACGCAGAGTAGGTGAATGGATGATCTCCGCATGTGTGGTTCCCACCGTGAACCATTGACAAGAAGTTCTGATGGTGTGGGGGTGGCCTGCTGGAGACACTATCTGTGATTGATTTAGAATTCAAGGCACACTTAACCAGCATGGCTACAACTGCATTCTGCAGCGACACTCCATCTCATCTGGTTTGCACTTAGTGGGACTATCATTTGTTTTTCCACAGGACAATGACCCCAAAAAACACCTCCAGCCTATGTAAGGGCGATTTGACCAAGAAGGAGGGTGATGGCGTGCTGCATGAGATGATCTAGTCTCCACAATCACCCGACCTCAACCCAATTGAGATGGTTTGGTATGTGTTGGACTGCAGAGTGAAGGAAAAGCAGCCAACAAGTGCTCAGCATATGTGGGATCTCCTTCAAGACTGTTGGAAAAGCATTTCAGGTGAAGCTGGTTGAGAGAATGCAAAGAGTGTGCAAAGGTTGTCTACTTTGAAAAATCTAACATTTATTGTGATTTAACCCTTTTTTGGTTACCACATGATTTCAAATGTTATTTCATAGTTTTGATGTCTTCACTATTATTCTACAATGTAGAAAATAAATTAAAACCCGTGTGTGTGAAACATCCCTTTTTCAGGACCCTGTCTTTAAAAGATAATTTGTAAAAATCCAAAGATTCTTCATTGTAAAGGGTTTAAACACTGTTTCCCATGCTTGTTCAGTGAACCATAAACAATTCATGAACATGCACCTGTGGAATGGTCGCTAAGACACTAACAGCTTACAGACGGTAGGCAATTAAGGTCACAGTTATGAAAACTTAGGACACTAAAAACGCCTTTCTACTGACTCTGAAAAACACCAAAAGAAAGATGCCCAGGGTTCCTGCTCATCTGCGTGAACGTGCCTTAGGTATGCTGCAAGGAGGCATGAGGACTGCAGATGTGGCCAGGGCAATAAATTGCAATGTCCGTACTATGAGACGCCTAAGACAGCGCTACAGGGAGACAGGACAGACAGCTGATCGTCCTCGCAGTGGCAGACCACGTAACAACACCTGCACAGGATCGGTACATCCGAACATCACAACTGCGGGACAGGTACAGGATGGCAACAACTGCCCGAGTTACACCAGGAACGCACAATCCCTCCATCAGTGCTCAGACTGTCCGCAATAGGCTGAGAGAGGCTGGAATGAGGGCTTACAAGGAATGAGTGTTACACCGAGGCCTGTACTCTGGAGCAGGATCGAGGTGGAGGCTCCGTCAATGTCTTGGTTCGGTGTGTCACAGCATCAACGGACTGAGCTTGTTGTCACTGCAGGCAATCTCAACGCTGTGGGTTACAGGGAAGACATCCTCCCTCATGTGGTACCCTTCCTGCAGGCTCATCCTGACATGACCCTCCAGCATGACAATGCCACCACGCACAGAATGAGCAGTATAGCTGATTTCCTGCAAGACAGGAATGTCAGTGTTCTGCTTGCGACAAGCCCGGATCTCAATTCCATTGAGCACGCCTGGGACCTGTAGGATCGGAGGGTGAGGGCTAGGGCCATTCCCCCCAGAAATGTCCAGGAACTTGCAGGTGCCTTGGTGGTAGTGGGGTAACATCTCATAGCAAGAACTGGCAAATCTGGTGCAGTACTTAATGCAGCTGGTGGCCACACCAGATACTGACTGTTACTTTTTGATTTTTGTTTCTCGGACACGTTATTCAATTTCTGTTAGTCACGTGTCTGTGGAACTTTTTCAGTTTGTCTCAGTTGTTGAATCTTATGTTCATACAAATATTTACACATGTTAAGTTTGCTGAAAATAAATGCAATTGACAGTGGGGGCATTTAAAAAATTATTTTTTGCTGAGTGTATGTATGTTAATAAAAGCTACATACAAACCTGGTCTCTTTTTTTTCTTCTCTTGAGTAAGGGAGCTCCAAAATGCAGGCGTTTCAGCCTAGCTCAGTGCTTTCTGTGGTGGAACAAGCCAGCGGAAAATACCGTGACTGGCTCAGTGTTCTGTCACTCATGGGGACACTACGTCACCGCCAGGTCTAAGGGTAAAGCTCTAAAATTCTAGCCCCTTGGGTGCTGCCATAGAGTTACATTAGAAGTGCCCATCCAAGAAGGCTCAAGGTCATTGACCACAGATAAAATTATGTCAAATCACGTTATATCTACAGTAGCTTTGATTGAACATCATACTTTCAAAATCTTAGCTAGCAGTCATCATACACACAGGAAACTGTTGCGCGTGGAAAAACCCAGCAGCACTGCGGTTCTTGACACACTCAAACTGGTGCACCAGGCACCTACTACCATACCCCGTTCACAGGCACTTAAATAATTTGTTTTGCCAATTCACCCTCTGAATGGCACACATACACAATCCATGTTTCAATTGTATCAAGGCTTAAACATCCTTATTTAACCTGTCCTCCCCTTCATCTACTCTGATGGAAGTAGATTTAACAGGTGACATCAATCCGGGATCATTGCGTTCACCTGGTCAGTCTGTCATGGAAAGAGCTGGTGTTCCTAATGTTTTGTGCACTCAGTGTACGTCTATACTATAGGATTACAAAATCATATTGTGTGCTATAAGCCTATACATAAATGCAAATGATGCTGTATGTTATTCAAGCTTAGCCTACAGTCGTATTCATGTCACTACACTGTCATCCTCTTTGATAGCACATTTCTGGCATGTTAACATTTAGCGCCGTTGCACATACATGCTAGCATGTGTTATTCTGCTTGAGCAATCTGTACAGTAGAGCAATGGAGGCCTGTATGCCTTCCTTTTTCTGGACGGGGTGTTGGGGGGCCAGGGTGAAGTCACACTAACTCATTGGTTAAATGATGCAATTATAGAAGTCTTCTATTCAAGTAAGTAAATATATTTTGAAGATACCTACATGAACATTGTGTGCAGGCTAACTCAAATGATCTGCTAATGTAATATTAGCCTAACAGCTAAACTGGGAATTGATTAGACTTACCAGTGATGAAATGATTGGAGCAGACCCTAGGTCATCCTCCAGATCTTAATGGGCAAAGCCATTTTTTTTCTCTTTTCTGACAGGTCTTGAGTCATATCTCCTTGGTGTTTCAACCTTGTTAGAGCAGCCAAATACTGCACAGAAATTGACTGTGACAATGGCTCAACTAGTTTTAGGCACTGTTATCATGCAGCTTGGGTTAATCAGTCTGTCAGTAATTGATGCAGTGGTCTTCCAACATATCCGCCAGGAGGTGTCGTACGTCAACTGGCAACCCTCTGTTTGTGAATCCAGATATCCAGATATGAGAGCCGTTTGGTTCCAGGTGAAGACAGTCTTAGTACAGAAATGCAGGGAGCATAACTGTCACTGGGTAGTGAGTGAGGGGTTAATATGAATGGGTGGGTTGATATATTTATATATACAGTTGGAGTCAAGTTGACATACATCTTAGCCAAATGCATTTAAACTCAGCTTTTCACAATTCCTGACATTTAATCCGAGTAAAAATTCCCTGTATTAGGTCAGTTAGGATCACCACTTTATTTTGTGCACATTTGTGGCCTGCTGGAGGTCATTTTGCAGGGCTCTGGCAGTGATCCTCCTTGCACAAAGGCGGAGGTAGCGGTCCTGCTGCTGGGTTGTTGCCCTCCTACGGCCTCCTGATGTACTGGCCTGTCTCCTGGTAGCGCCTCCATGCTCTGGACACTACGCTGACAGACACAGCAAACCTTCTTGCCACAGCTCGCATTGATGTGCCATCCTGGATGAGCTGCACTACCTGAGCCACTTGTGTGGGTTGTAGACTCCGTCTCATGCTACCACTAGAGTGAAAGCACCGCCAGCATTCAAAAGTGACCAAAACATTAGCCAGGAAGCATAGGAACTGAGAAGTGGTCTGCAGCAGAATCACTCCTTTTTTGGGGGTGTCTTGCTAATTGCCTATAATTTCCACCTTTTGTCTATTCCATTTGCACAACAGCATGTGACATTTATTGTTAATCAGTGTTGCTTCCTAAGTGGACAGTTTGATTTCACAGAAGTGTGATTGACTTGGAGTTACATTGTGTTGTTTAAGTGTTTATTTTTTTGAGCAGTGTATATATGTGTATATGTATATATGTGTATATGTATGTATGTGTGTACTGTATGTATGTGCCCAGTTGGTAGTGAGGAGGGCAAACACTTAAATGCCTGTCAGGGACAGGAGCACAGATGGTGCCCAGAACTCCCTTATGTCATTGCCTGGCTCCGATCCAGAGGAGAACATCCTAATACACTTCAGACACTCACTCTGGGCATACAGCGCACACTCGCCTGGGAACTGTGATCATGTTAATAATGGAAAAGGGTTCTAAGAAGCCCAAGCTGCATTCTCCTATCCAGCGGTCCTTCAACTCCCAATGAAGATACATGGCATTTATGCCCCCTAGTCTTCTGTCTGTGGGACCCTGCTGGGACATGTGACAACGGTTGATGTGAGGTGGTGCAGCTGGCACCAGAAGCTGGAGATGTGACCAGAAATGTTACCTTTAGCCCGATACCGCCGCGCAGCAGTCGCAGAACAAGGAAATATCAGTCCACTGAGAGAAACATGCGATTTAACTTCACTACACTTTCTAGAGCAGCGGTCACCAACCGGTCGATCTCCAAAGCATTCCTAGTCGATCGACAAATATTTCTGCAAAAAACCCAATGATAAAGCCTTATTTATTTGGTGGTAGGTGCACCCAATTTCAGGTGCCCTGTTGCCATTTTTAACCATTTCATGTGGCTGAAGGCATAAACTCTGCCTTCCCGGCAGGCTCGGAGAGCATATCAAGTGCACTATTATGCCTTCCACTGGCCAATTGGATGGGTCAGATTAGAGGTCGACCGATTTTATGATTTTCAACACCGATATTATTGGAGGACCAAAAAATGCCGATACCGATAAATCGGACGATTTTTATTTTTTTATAAATATAATGACAATTACACCAATACTGAATGAACACTTTTATTTTAACTTGATATAATACATCAATAAAATCAATTTAGTCTCAAATAAATAATGAAACATGTTCATTTTGGTGTAAATAATGCAAAAACAAAGTGTTGGAGAAGAAGGTAAAAGTGCAATATTTGCCATGTAAAAAAGCTAACGTTTAAGTTCCTTGCTCAGAACATAAGAAAGCTGGTGGTTCCTTTTAACATGAGTCTTCAATATTCCCAGGTAAGAAGTTTTAGGTTGTATTTATTATAGGACTATTTATCTCTATACCATTTGTATTTTATATACCTTTGACTATTGGATGTTCTTATAGGCACTATAGTATTGCCAGCCTAATCTCGGGAGTTGATAGGCTTGAAGTCATAAACAGCACAATGCTTGAAGCACAGCGAAGAGCTGCTGGCAAATGCAGGAAAGTGCTGTTTGAATGAATGCTTACGAACCTGCTGCTGCCTATCACCGCTCAGTCAGACTGCTCGATCAAATCATAGACTTAATTATAATATAATAACACAGAAATACGAGCCTTACGTCATTAATATGGTCAAATCCGGTAACACTCATTTAGAAAACAAAACGTTTTCTTTCAGTGAAATACGGAACCGTTCCGTATTTTATCTAACGGGTGGCATCCCTAAGTCTAAATATTGCTGTTACATTGCACAACCTTCAATGTTATGTCATAATTATGTACAATTCTGGCAAATTAATTACGGTCTTTGTTAGGAAGAAATGGTCTTCACACAGTTCGCAACAAGCCAGGCAGCCCAAACTGCTGTATATACCCTGACTGCTTGCACAGAACGCAAGAGAAGTGACACAATTTCCCTAGTTAAATGAAATTCATGTTAGCAGGCAATATTAACTAAATTTGCAGGTTTAAAAATATATACTTGTGTATTGATTTTAAGAAAGGCATTGATGTTTATAGTTAGGTACACATTGGTGCAACGACAGTGCTTTTTTCGCGAATGCGCTTGTTAACCTCTCTTGGGCACGTGAGACGGTAGCGTCCCACCTCTTCAACAGCCAGTGAAACTGCTGGGCGCCAAATTCAAATACAGAAATACTCATTATAAAAATTCAGAAAACAAAACATATTTTACATAGGTTTAAAGATTAACTGCTTGTGAAGTCAAAACAGGAAGACAAAAAAATCAAAATTGTATCCGTAAAGTTCATAGAAACATGTCAAACGATGTTTATATTCAAACCTCAGGTTGTTTTTAGCCTAAATAATCGATCATATTTCAACCGGACAATAACGTCATCAATTTAAAAGGTAAACAAGAAACGCACTCTCTCGGTCTTGCGCAGGAAAAAGCTCTGTGACACGGCAGGGTCCACTCATTCAGACTGCTCTTACTTCTTCATATTTCAGAATACAATTTCATTTTTTCAGAATACATTTTTCAGAATGCAATTTGAGTCCTAAGTCAATGGATACTGTATTAGCATTGAATAGAAAACTACAAAACCCCCCAAAAAATAACCTGAGAAAAATCCATTCAGGAAGTTTCGCCTGCCAAATCCGTTCTGCTATACTCAGACACTATTTTAACAGTTTTGGAAACTTTAGAGTGTTTTCTATCCAAATTGACCAGTTATATGCATATCATATATTCTGGGCCCGAGATGCAGGGAGTTTAATTTGGGCATGCATTTTATCCAAAATTCCGAACGCTGCCCCCTACCCTAGAGAAGTTAACAAAGAAGTAGGTACTCCTACATGCTTAATTTAGTTATTAATGTAACTTTAATTGTTCTACAAACATTGTGCTATATTTTTTTATTTTTAATACACTAAGCCTGCACGATGTGACTAATGATTTGAAAAAAGTTGATGGAAATGCATGAGCTGACGCAGCAGATGGGAACGTTTACCTTGAAATGTTGATAAACTGAGGCTATTTCTTCACATAAGCGCAGCGATGCACACACGGCTGTAGGCCATAAGCGCAGCGATGCACACACGGCTGTAGGCCATAAGCGCAGCGATGCACACACGGCTGTAGGCCATAAGCGCAAATGTTCGATTAGCAGTAAAACACCGTTCTCGAAAGTGACCACGAATGCGATTATGCACATAATGCTTTTATTATAAACGTGCATTTTTATGGTAAATTCTTCCCCCCAAAACTTCAAACTCACGTGCTGCTTATGTATGCCAGTTAGGCTCGACACCACTTGTAAAGCGGATTAATGTGCTTAACTTCTTAAAATTATTTGGCAACTAGTTGTGATACAAACCTTCTCAAAACATATAGGCCTATGGGCTAGGCTGCATGAGGTGATGGAAAAAATGGATTCTGCTAGTCCGTGGTGTGTAATTGGTCCTGATGTCTAGAAGGTATTTTCGGTCATATGCGACGGTAGCGGCAACGTTATGTACAAAATAAGTAAATTTATAAACAACGCAAATAAATGAACAAAAAACGCAATCGGCTGGGGGCACGTAAAACGTCTGCGCCTTCTCCAGCGACAGCTTACATATCTTACATAATAATAATAATAATAATAAATGTACTGAGTAAGAGCAAACGTATCTAACTAACATAATTAGTTATACAGTGTTGATAAAACATGTTTACTGGAGAACTGAGACGAAGTAGAGACTCTGGACAGGGTGGATGAGGTTTAATTAAATGCAATTTATTCAGAGGTAAAGATATCTGAAATAGCGTGCACGGACCCTTTTCATCAAGCTCAAATGGAACTATCCGAAAGAAGCCCAGATAACAGAGTGCATATACATTTTATACAGTACAGAAAGTAGGTTGAGTCTGGAAGTTCTGGTCCTCTGGTTGGTTCTGATGAGTTGGGCGAGGTCTCCTTCAGGCCAGTATCACTGTCCCATTGGCTCTGAGTAGAGTTCTTTGTCTTCAGAAATGTTCAGCTAAAACAGGAGATTAAGTGTGTGCGTAGATGTTCCTATTTTGACATTTCTGTGTGTCTGTAAAATGTTCAGACTGAAGAGGAGTTTTTGTGTGTGCGTAGATGTTCCTGTCTTATCTGTGTTTATGAAAGGTTTACGTCAGCCCTCTGTCCTTGGGTATGTGTGTGTCTCAGTTTCTCGTGATATGCAGTACCAGGCACCACTTTTCTTATCAGTCTTTATGAAAAGGCCTGTGTCAGCCATCTGTCTCTGGGTGTGTGTGGGTCTCCGTTTCTGCTATGAGTTTGTGAGAAACCCTGTTTGGAAAGAAGTTAGTTATAACAATGTATTAGCAAATATGCTTGTGTTATAATAAATGATATTTATTACAAATCCCCCTCTTCACGTCTCACAAGAGACGTGACAAACGCTAGGACAAAAGCTACAAGTGGCAAAAAATAGAGTAAACTTTATCAGAAGATAAAGTTTTGATTCCCCCTCTTCACGTCTCACAAGAGACGTGACATAAACTTAGGTGAAAGTAAGAAAAGCAAAAGTAAACAACCAGGGAAACTTTCTCAGAGAGAAAGTTTTAATTCCCCCTCTTCACGTCTCACAAGAGACGTGACATAAACTTAGGTGAAAGTAAGAAAAGCAAAAGTAAACAACCAGGGAAACTTTCTCAGAGAGAAAGTTTTAATTCCCCCTCTTCACGTCTCACAAGAGACGTGACATAAACTTAGGTGAAAGTAAGAAAAGCAAAAGTAAACAACCAGGGAAACTTTATCAGAGAGAAACTATTCCCCCTCTTCACGTGACAAAAGCTATGAATGGCGTTTAATTAGTCATCAGTCCAATAGCCTGGCTCAGCATCCTCCAGGGCAAGCATAGGAAACATCTGTCCCTTCTCTGCCTGGTTGGGATCAATAGCATTAGTTATGATCCTAGTGGTCAGTGTTCGAATACATGGAATGCAGCAGCATCCACAAAGCACCAGTATCGCAGTGAAGACAGATATAGATACCAGTATGGAGGAAACAAGCATCTTATATTTCCCAAACGCATCCATCCAAGAGTCCCACATAGAGGTGTCAACCCCGGAGTGGTGCTTCATCTTCTCATTAAGTGTACGAAGACCCTCTAAGGCAACAGTAAGACTACCATCAGTTGCTGTGTTATTGGGAATGAAAGTACAACATTGCTCCCCGAACATGGCACAAACACCTCCGCGTTCAGCCAACAACATATCCACCGCGATTCTATTTTGGAATGCCATCAGGGATGTAGCTGCCAATTGTCCATGGACCGCCTCGAAACCTTGTTGAGTCCAATTACCTAATTTTTTAACCAAAAAACGAGAAAATGTTAAACCCTCAGGTCCATCCCTCTATACAACCTGTACCAGGTGGGCTCGTCGCCACCCGGGAACTTCAAACCTTCACAACAGGGAGGACAAACATCACTTTTTATTCATTCGACAACCTCTACTACAGCAAACCAAGGGTCCTCCTCTGTCAGGCCCACTCTCCTGCGAAAGCTTGATTCCGTATCAGCCTCTCCAACTGGAGCATCAAGCAACGGCATCATACCAGAGGTCCTTGCCCCATCTGTAACAGACTTCTTCAAACAAGGTATGATACAGGTAGCACAGCACATGAGCATAAGAAAAACAACAACTAGAGTCAGAAATCCAGTAACCATCATTGTAGTGCCAGTAACCATCATTGTAGTGCACTTACCAAACCAACCACCCAGCCAGGGGAACAGTCCACTCTCCTCCACACCTGCAAGACCCTCCATCTCCACCGATAACCTTGCCAACCCACTCAGAGCTTTTTGAAATGCTCCCATCCGGACTAGTATTGTTAGGGACAAACGTGCAACACTGTTCTCCAATCATTTTACATACACCTCCCTGGTTGGCCAGTATCATGTCTAGTGCTAGCCTATTCTGTCTAGCAGTTCGAGAGGTGGCATCCAATTGTTCAGCCATCCCCCTAAGTGCAGTGTGGGTGTAGTTGACAAATCATTGTTGATTATATTAAAGATAATTGATCCAGGCATTTTGTTTAGTATCACCAATAGCTGGGCCAATGGTGGGCATCAGATGCCACAGACCATCATTTCTGTTTAATGCCTGGAATTCGTGGGGGGACCCCTATTGGGACCCCCAACAGGTTGGTGTGGATGTTATCTGTACCCTCGGACCAAGGAGCGTCACGGCTCTGCCATCTCCTGGGTTGGTTCCGAGCCTCTGTGTCATGTGCAGCTCTCAGAAGTTGGTCAGCTGTAACCTCAATAATAGGCAATGGTGTTATCAGACTGGCCAAAGCACATGTGCCCTGACAATCTCCTTTCAAAATGGGGTCAATCGCCTGGCAGGTCCACACATCCACCATACATCAGCAACACCTCCAGTTAATAGTGGCATTGGTGATGCAGGTAGCAGTAGGGAGCCTCCCATAGTCTATACCCCTACCTGTACCAGTGTTACAGCTGTAATATCCCCCATATGCCTTAACCCCCCATGGTGTCTTCTGGGGAGGGACTTCTGGGAACACAAGACTCAGAGTTTTACACAGGGTTGAATTTGGCTTAAACTTTCCAATATGCACATCCAACCTTCCCCATTACTTAGGGCAAATGGGTGAGCAGCCAGAATAGGTCTGGCATGTCCACATACGACACAGTCCTTTCTATTTATTGTTTTGCAGGCCAACCACATATTCTCCCTTTCCTCATAACCAGTTTCAGTCCCCAATTGTTCACTATCTGAGATGTCTTTTACATTTATTACCTGTCCCAGATTGGAGAGCTTAGGTGATGGCGTGGGACTTGGTCTTGAGGTGGTGGAGGAGGCCGGCTGAATCCCTGGTCCGTTGGAACTGGTGGTGGTTCTGGCAGCACTGTGATGGTAACATCCCCATCGTATCCTAAACAGACAGCTCAGGACCAGAAGCAGTCCTGTAAAGCCCCATCCTCTCCCAGAGAACACATCATCAGCTAGAGATCAAGCAACACTTTCACTTCTATGAACGTACACAGTGAGGAAAGGTCGGGGTCAGGGAATTCTTCATTAAGGAGTTGACCCCTGAGCTTTATTAGCAACAGTTCTTCTCCTTAACTCTGTGATCATTCGGCAGTGTCAGTGTGTCTCACCCTCCAAGTGCGATATGCCCCCAGGTCGAGTGAATCACCTTCTCCTTTAATTCATCTGTAACGCATAAAATCCTGGACATACAGGTTTGGTTAACCACCAGTTTCTCATTTGTTTTATCTGATTATATATTTAACTTCTATACCTATTTGTTAGCTATAATTATTATTATTATTTATTTTTTAATTATTATTATTATTATTTATTTTTTTAATAATTAGTTTATTATCCAATAGGCCCCATCCTATCCTAGACCACAATGTACCCATCCCCCTCTTGATACCTGGCTCTAGCCAGGTAACAACCTTACCTATTCTAAATAATGACTTAGGTAAGAATAGTAAAATATTCTTATGTTCTACATTATCATGTAGGAGCGCCCCTTTCATGTCTCCATTCAGTAACTGTTATCTACCCATTCTGTTATCCATGTCCTGGCGCCCCTTCCGAAACTCCCCTCTCTGCTCTCAAACCTTCAAGGTCTCAGCAGTGTAGGGAGGGCCTGTCTGTCTGCCCTTTCCCTTATCTGTCTGTAACAACTGTTTTGTTTCCAAATTTTAACTAAATGTCTCACTGTTTGGCTTCATCTAAACTCATGGATTTTTAGAAAAACATGTCTATGGTGGCAATTTCTAGAGTCCTTACATATTAATTTACCTCAAAACCAGTATACCAAATGACCACATGCATTATCTACATGACCATCCCCCGAAGCTGATCAGACTTCAAGAGACAGCCATGATGCAGGTCAAAGGTTACAACACCCCCTTACATTCGTGTTCCATACCATGTCTAGACCTATTAAAGAACCCCTTATCTTTAAAAATTAAACATTTCCTTGTCTAATTAAAACTCAGAAAATAAAACTCTGAATATTCCATATATGAGTGTGCCCCTTTAAGATACCTTGTCTCTGGGAACATGTAAATCCCCTTAACCCAAACGTTTACTACAAACAAAACATAATTACATAGTTATACCTGTCACAAGAATTTAAAACATGGCCAAGAGGATTAAGTCCTCACCACATTAAAGCTCAGGCTTGGACTTAGGTACCGAGCGGCGACCAGTTAAAAAATAGTTATTAACCTGACCCGGATTTGCCAATTCAGCACGAGCTCCCGAATGATCAAACTCAGTTTAATTCCGATGCTACCTAGAAGGGTGTCCGAGGCGTGTACGAGGTTGCCAACAACTTACATCTTCAACTTACACTAACTTCTAGTCCCGGACACTGATACAAACTTGAACAGACACTTCAATCTTATGGATACTCCTAGTTCTAGCAACTAGCCCCATTACTAAGATGTGTCATTACTTCTCACTTATCTTACGGATACTCCTAGTTGCAACTAGCCCCGTTTCTAAGATATATCAGAATAAATGGCAGATATCTTTACACAAGTGCCTTCACATGTAAATACTTTATACCCTGCCATTGGACCTTGTGAATCTGTTTGGAGAGAGCTGCAGAAAGTTCCGTCAGTTTTCTCACATAGTCAGACATTGCAATTTGTTGTACATCAAGAGCGGGCATATGACCTCCCTCTCTTGGTGTACCACACATCTATCTTAGCCTTCAAAGTCTGATTGGCCCTCCCACGAGGTCTTGAGATTGGGGCCTGTACATTTATATTGTTCCTTTCCCCCTGCCCTGTCCTGTATTTTTTGTTCTAGGTATTCATTGAACTCTAGTTTTGGGCCATTAGCGGCTGCCATGGTAAATTTCAGGATCAGGTTTGACTATCTTAGTGCACTTAGCCCGTCACTGGCCGAGGCCAGCAATGTATTCTCGGTCCTGACACCGACTTATCTCTGGTGCCCCACACTCGTACACAAATAATTATTTACAGCAGTTATTACTGTTAAACAGATTTTGTTAATCGAGTTGTTATATATTTTCCCAGAAGGTATCAGAATCGCCCTTCTGGAACAATATATCTACGAACTCAAGCGCTGCTAAAATAATTATCAATTCAATTATAGGAATTATTTTGCAAAAGTTATCAGCGTTTTTCAGTTTTTCGAGTTGTTATATATTTTCCCAGAAGGTATCAGAATCGCCCTTCGGGAACAATATATCAACGAACTCAAGCGCTGCTAAAATAATTATCAATTCAATTATATGAATTATTTTACAAAAGTTATCAGCGTTTTTCAGTTTTTCGAGTTGTTATATATTTTCCCAGAAGGTATCAGAATCGCCCTTCTGGAACAATATATCTACGAACTCAAGCGCTGCTAAAATAATTATCAATTCAATTATAGGAATTATTTTGCAAAAGTTATCAGCGTTTTTCAGTTTTTCGAGTTGTTATATATTTTCCCAGAAGGTATCAGAATCGCCCTTCGGGAACAATATATCAACGAACTCAAGCGCTGCTAAAATAATTATCAATTCAATTATATGAATTATTTTGCAAAAGTTATCAGCGTTTTTCAGTTTTTCGAGTTGTTATATATTTTCCCAGAAGGTATCAGAATCGCCCTTCGGGAACAATATATCAACGAACTCAAGCGCTGCTAAAATAATTATCAATTCAATTATATGAATTATTTTGCAAAAGTTATCAGCGTTTTTCAGTTTTTCGAGTTGTTATATATTTTCCCAGAAGGTATCAGAATCGCCCTTCGGGAACAATATATCAACGAACTCAAGCGCTGCTAAAATAATTATCAATTCAATTATATGAATTATTTTGCAAAAGTTATCAGCGTTTTTCAGTTTTTCGAGTTGTTATATATTTTCCCAGAAGGTATCAGAATCGCCCTTCGGGAACAATATATCAACGAACTCAAGCGCTGCTAAAATAATTATCAATTCAATTATAGGAATTATGGAAATACCAACATCACAATAGAGGAAAAATACAAGTCAGTTTTCAGCTCGGCGGCTGCACCACGGGCCAAAAGAAAACTCAGCTGTCCTCCCAAAAGTTATCAACTAGTGAGTCTCGTGAAAAGGCCAATCTTACACAACATTTCAAATTAACATTTCCACATTTAGTTTTATTACATAACAACACTAACACATTGATCGCAGGTTAAGTTCTTCACAGTGCATTTAGTTAAGTGCCACGTCATCCATTTGCCCGACTATCTGAACTTGTATTTTTGTTTTATTTTGTTGATTCCCCCTAGGTAACTTCCAAGTGTTTTAACCAATCAAATGTTGTTAAGTCTGGGGAACCTTTTCTAGACTTGGATTCTCACGGAATTCTCACTCAACCCGACTGTCTGAATCTTTTTATCAAGTCAGTTACAATTATCTTCTACCCGACTATGTGGATTTATCACAACACCCATTTACTTAGATTCTCACGGCTTCTACCCGACTATATGAATCTGAGTCTCACGGCTTCTACCCGACTATGTGACTCTATATCTCAGATATCTTTACATGTTTACTTTTACATTTACAATAGACATTTATCATAAATTTGACAGTAACCCATACTCAACCTCAGTACTTCTGATCTTTAATTTGGATTTTCCTAATATACAATATGCAGATTTAACAGGTTTCTGCTTACCTTTGTTTTGTAGGCCTTATAGATCAGTTTCCTGAGGTGAGCTAGATTCCCGGCTGCTCCTTCGACAGGTCACCCTTCCTTTCTGATCCGTCTCTCACTTGTCTCTTTTCTCTATCAACTTTTTATGGACCGAATTCAGAGAAGAAAACCATCCTCTGCTACCAATTTGTTGATAAAACATGTTTACTGGAGAACTGAGACGAAGTAGAGACTCTGGACAGGGTGGATGAGGTTTAATTAAATGCAATTTATTCAGAGGTAAAGATATCTGAAATAGCGTGCACGGACCCTTTTCATCAAGCTCAAATGGAACTATCCGAAAGAAGCCCAGATAACAGAGTGCATATACATTTTATACAGTACAGAAAGTAGGTTGAGTCTGGAAGTTCTGGTCCTCTGGTTGGTTCTGATGAGTTGGGCGAGGTCTCCTTCAGGCCAGTATCACTGTCCCATTGGCTCTGAGTAGAGTTCTTTGTCTTCAGAAATGTTCAGCTAAAACAGGAGATTAAGTGTGTGCGTAGATGTTCCTATTTTGACATTTCTGTGTGTCTGTAAAATGTTCAGACTGAAGAGGAGTTTTTGTGTGTGCGTAGATGTTCCTGTCTTATCTGTGTTTATGAAAGGTTTACGTCAGCCCTCTGTCCTTGGGTATGTGTGTGTCTCAGTTTCTCGTGATATGCAGTACCAGGCACCACTTTTCTTATCAGTCTTTATGAAAAGGCCTGTGTCAGCCATCTGTCTCTGGGTGTGTGTGGGTCTCCGTTTCTGCTATGAGTTTGTGAGAAACCCTGTTTGGAAAGAAGTTAGTTATAACAATGTATTAGCAAATATGCTTGTGTTATAATAAATGATATTTATTACAACAGCCTGATAATATCAGTGATGGTGTAGACCTAAATCAGCATGTTGTTTGTGCAACAGTATCTTCTAAATCATAGAGGAATATGCAAAGAAAGAATATATTAGCTACATGAAGTAGCTAAGAGAACATGCAATGCAGCCATAGCTTATAGGGTCCCCTAGGAAACACGTAGCAACACTTTAGTTCCCGACCCTGTCAAAATAACTCCTCCCTGGCTTTTTAATTCGTCGTCATCTCAAACAACACAGTATTCAAAGTGCCCACTATTATATTCTAACTATAGAATTAGAACAGTCATATTTCCATGATTCCAACAGTTTTGCTCTAATTCGCAAGTCAAATTGCAATTGCAGCATTTGGTTAAAAAAAGTCAGAGATTATTTGCCCATATCATGCAGCACTACGTGGCAGTGTGGAAATTCTCAATTGTGCAGTGGTGTGAAGTACTTAAGTAAAAATACCCAAAAAATTACTTTAGTACTTTAAAGTATCTGTACTTTACTGTTTTTATTTTTGACAACTTTTACGTTTATTTCACTACATTCCTAAAGAAAATACTGTACATTTTACTCCATACATTTTCCCTGACACCTAAAAGTACTTGTTACATTTTGAATGCTTAGCAGGACAGGAAACTGGTCCAATTCATGCACTTGTCAAGTGAACATCCCCGAGTCATGTACTGCCTCTGATCTGGAGGACTTACTAAACACAAATGCTTTGTCTGTAAATTATGTCTGCGTGTTGGAGTGTGCCCCTGGCGATCTATAAATTAAAAAAACAAGAAAATGGTGCCATCTGGTTTGCTTAATATAAGGAATTTGAAATATTCTTTTACTTTTGATACTTAAGTAACAAAAGTAAATGTAATTGATGTACTTAAGTATATTTAAAACCAAATACTTTGACTTTTATTCAAGTAGTATTTTACTGGGTGACTTTTACGTTGATAGAACATTACTCAAGTATCTTTTACTTTTACTCAAGTATGACCATTGGGTACTTTTTCCATCACTGCAATTGAGTGCAGGAAATGCAGAAATTATGAAAGTTCATAAATTTAGTTTTGGTTGAATTGAACAGTATAAAATAATCAGAATGGAGGCACTTAGAATGTATGTGTTGCCACACTAGGATCACTCACTACTCATAAAGCAAATGTAGAACTTTTTATTATTCAAAAACTAAAAACGCTGTCATATTTTGCTCATGTCGCCCAGCCTTACCTGTAGTCCATGATCAGCTCCTTCGTTTTGTTAAGGAAGTGGTTATTTTTGTGGCATTACTCTGCCAGGGCTCTCACCTCTTCCTTGTAGGCTGTCTCATCATTGTTGGTAATCATGCCTACCACTGTTGTTGTCAGCAAACATGATTGAGTTGGACACATGCGTGGCCACGCAGTCATGTGAGAACAGGGAGTGCAGGAGGCGGCTGAGCACACATCCCTGTGGGGCCCCTGTGTTGAGGATCAGTGTGGCGGAGGTGTTGTTGCCTACCTTCACCGCTTGGGGTCGGCCTGTCAGGAAGTCCAGGACCCAGTTGCACAGGGAGGGGTTCAGACCCAGGGCCCTGAGCTTAGTGATGAGCTTGGAGGGCACTAATGTTGTTGAAGGCTGAGCTGTAGTTGATGAATAGCATTCTTACATAGGTATATCTCTTGTCAGGGTGGGATAGGGCAGTGTACGGTGTAATTGTGATTGCACCGTACACTGAATCTACATTGAATCTGTTGGTGATATGCAAATTCTAGTAGGTCCAGGGTGTCGTGTAAGTTGGAGGTAATATGGTCCTTAACTAGCCTCTCAAAGTATTTCATGATGAGAGACGTGAGTGCTATGGGGCGATAGTCATTTAGCTCAGTTACCTTCGCTTTCTTGGTTATCAGAACAATGGTGGACATCTTGAAGCAAGTGGGACCAACAGACTGGGAAATTGAATATGTCCGTAAATACTCCAGCCAGCTGGGCTGCACATGCTCTAAAGATGCGGCTTGGGATGCCCTCTGGGCCGGCAGCCTTGTGAGGGTTAATACACTTAACTGACTTATGTCGGCCACTGAGAACAAAGGCACACAGTGCTTGTGAGCGGAGGGGGCCCGCATTAGCGGCCCGACATTGTTTTCCTCGAAGCGGGTGAAGGAGGTGTTAAGCTTATCTGGAATCGAGGCATCGGTGTCTGCGATGTGGCTGGCTTTCCCTTTTATAATCCAAGACTATCTGGAGTCCCTGCCACATACACATCGATGTCTGAGTTGTTGAATTGCGACTCCTCTTTCTCCCTGTACTGTCGTTTTGCCTCTTGCCTTACTGATGTCATAGCTGGTCTGTTTTGTACACATCCATGCATGTTCCCAGTCACCTTGCCATGGTTAAATCTGGTGTTTCGTGCTTTGTTTTTGGTTTGGATGAGTTCTAATCATCTCAGTAGTAACAACATTGTCTATGCACTTCCTGATGAACGCAGTCATCGAGTCAGTGTATACCCCTACTATTCTCTGAGGTGACCCGGAACTTTTCCCAGTCCGCCTGATTAAAATAATCTTGAAGCATAGAATCTGATTGGTCAGACCAACGTTGAACAGGCATTAATTTAATTGTGCCCAGCACCACTCCTCAACCCAGATGCGAAAAAGGATTGCGTAGTTTGCAGCCCTTGTACTCCGTCTAATACAAGATTTCATGTAATGCTTTGAGAAGAAAGGCAGTCAGATTGTGTAGCCTAATTGCTGTGTTTTCTCTGGAAAAAGGGAAAAAATAATGCAGTGTCAGCCAGGCTTTGAACCCGCTCAAGGCTTTTTTGTGCTTCAGTGATGAGCTACAAGCCTTGCCCTTGTCTCTGAGAAAATGGTTCCCTGCCATTGTCTCTGTTCTCTCCAATCATCGCTTTAATTAATTCATATTGGACAAAGCCGATTCCCTCTTCCTTCTTTTTTTGTATTTTTTCCCCACACTGTCCGTCTCTTGCTCTCTCCCCCTGTTCCCCCGCATGCTTACTCTAGTGCTGCTGACAGTGCAAAGGGAGGTGTGAGGGAGGTAGGGGGTGCCTTTAATGCATCTGTTCTCAGTGACTCTCACTGACTCTCAAGGTTCACTCATCACACACACATTCATTCTCTCTCTCCCGATCTCTCCCGGTCTCTTTCTAGCTGTCTCATGCTCATTCTCTCCGTCACTCAGTAACATAACCACTGACACAGGAACGCATACTATAGGGGAGCCATCCACCAGTCCTGTTTCATTCATCCTCACTCTCCTCTTGTCTCTCTCGCCTTCTTGGAATCTTGCTGTACCGTTCCTGCTCTGCTCTACCTACGTCAGGAGGATCAGATCGCTGCCTGAGCAGTAGCCAGCACCACTGAGCAGAGGTAGGTGTTAGACTACAGCATCATGGCTGAGGCGCCGCTCTCCTGCATCTCTTTCCCTCAGTGTGTGTGCTTGTAGCACAGAGCAGATGACATACAATTCGTCAGTAATTAGCATCGTATGGATCTAGTCTTTGGTTTGTTGCTCTTGCTTCACTGAGAGGCGTCTGTGCATACCATATGACACTGGGTGTATTTCTGCTCTGTCTCCCCACTCTCTCTCGGTCTGTGTCTCATGTTTTATGCATGACCTGTCCTCTTAAATTAATCCCGGGGACTGGCCATGCTGTGGGATTTATAGAGAACCACCTTAAAATAGCTTTGCTGTGAGGGTACACGCACGACACAAACGCACACAGTCTGTACTGAGTGGTTTTGAGCCGGAACCCTTACCTGCTCCTGTCAATGCTGCAGTGCCCATCTGTTGCAGACAATGTCGTCTTTATGCAACACACCCCAGCAAGACATGTAAATAACCTGTTTTTCTAATGTTGTGATGTTTTGTAGTCCAACGGTTGTGACAGTTGGCTGTGGCTGGCTGTGGTTTATTCCATCACCTTGCTGTTCTCATGCTGGGGCTATAGCAGCTGACAGTGGCGCTGAGGCTTCCTCTGGGTTCTTGTCCAAGGCTGGGGTGAGCAGCACAGGAGAGGCTGGCTGCAGGGGTTTGGTGCAGTAAGTTGTTGCATGTAGCCAACAGCAGCAGAGAAAGGAGAGCAAGGCAGATCTCTGTATTGATACTGAATATCCTTAGGTGAGTTTTTACACCAGCCTTGCAGAAAGTGGTTGTCAGATATACAGTTAGTATGACAGCAATGTTATGACAATTTCGTTAATGTTTTGTGCACTGTTATAAATCTATTGAGATGGCAGACTATGTGAAGCATTTAGCCAACATTAACACTGTAAAGCTGTGATGTTCGGTCAGCCTTGACGAGGCCTTCTATAGGACATTGGAGAGGAACACTGGGTGTAATTGGAAGTAGATGTGTTATATCTGATCTTTGTAGTCTTCAGAGACCGACGTACTGTAACTGTACAACAGCAGCAGACTGCTGAGGGATGACCAGCCTGATACACAGTACATTACTCCCACAGAGGAGAACTTCCTGGATGCTCATGAGGGAGACTTCCCTAAACAGAGCTCTGTAATAATCCTCTAGTTGAGAGGTAGTGGCCTGTCTCACGTCATTAGCGCTGTTCATGGGCCATACATACATGCATACATATTGTCTGTGTATTGTAACACATCTGCCCAGCAGGTGTGTTTTCTTCCTCAGCCCTCTGTGGCTGTGATGCATAGTAGTCTTAACAGCAACCCACTGTGGGAGGGGTTTATATGTCCCTCTTAGGTGTAACGTGTACTCTGAAGTGAGTCAGGGTTCAGCAGAGCTGTATACCTTGACAGTTATACAGCAAACTTAATGCAACTCAATGACCCTCTTGCTCTGGCAGTGCTACGTACTGCCTTCTGTGCGTCTTAACCAGTACATCTTAACAAGACCGCTCTGTATTACCTCATATTGGTCACTTAAATTCTAGTTGATTTGGCGAGAGTGAGTAAAATACCAATGACCTGCAGTTGACTTTTCTCCGTCCTCACTGAGGATTCCGCTTGCTAGCCTCAGCTTTGTTCCAGCTCTGTTGGATTAGTGTGATGTGATTACTGTGTTTTTTCAGAGGGCGACAGACAGCCTCACACTGGTTTGGCTCTGTGACAATACTGTTTGTTGTTTCCCAGGAAACGGAGACCACACGGCCAGAAGAGAACGGCTTCCCCAGAGGAAGCTTCCTCCTGGTGTTCTTCTGAAGATGTATAGCTGTGTTATGCCTGCTAGGAATTTTCACTGACTAAAAAGTGCCATGATACTAGGCCTATTGAGTACATTGCTTCGTCCAGTTTCTACAGAATGCGCCTTCCAGTGCTAGATTCGCTGTAGGGTTTGTCCCTGTGAGTGGCCTAGAGTGCCCTTATTGCTGTTGTCATAATGCTGTGCCAGTGCCTCACACTACATGCTGTGTGGCAGGACTCTGTCTTCATAGGTTTTAAAATCACCCTGATGGCAGTGAGCCCAGCACTAAAATATAGCCGTTCAGTGGAAGCAGGAGGATGTAGTGGCTAATAAAAGGCTTAATTGATTCCCAGTGATAAAGTGCTTAGTGTAGACGTAGCTGCTGGATGGACTGAGCTCCACTCAACATTTTTGGCACCTTGTCCTGACTGAACTGGGTCCTGACTGAAACAAGTAATGCAAGGTAATACCAAAATAACCTTGGGCAATGGTAAATACTATATCTCAGTTCAGATGCATTACTAACACACTTTTCTGAATTGAATTGTCAGACTGAACTCTTAATGAGAATGTAGAAGCCCTGCATGGCCAATTGCCATATGAATGACCTCCGTGGTAAAGTCATTCTGATATTTTCTGGGGTGGTGTAGTAATCTCAACCTCCCACTCAGACACTGACGGAGCTGATCAGAATTGAAAGTGTTCACACCTCACAGGGGGCCTAGCTGTATATCGCACTGCAGCAGACCCTGGCCCAGCCCTGCACACAGCAGTCATCTCTCCACACTTCCACTTTCACAAGTCACAGAAATGACATTCATTCTCAGAATTTCCTACCCAGCTTCACATGTGATAATGACTAACTTGTCTGTTCCAATGCAGAAAGTGCAATGTTTGACTTGGGATCCAATAATAGGCTACTAGTCAGAAAGTACCTATCTGAATAAATTCACATAGCCTAAGTGATATGTGAATTAGACTATTGACTACAGTGTATATAAAACCATTTGAATTCTGACGTGTGTACAGTATACTTTGAACACCGTGGTACTTCTCTGTACAGCGTGTGCTGGTCCTGCCTGGTGAAGTACAGCTGCTAGGCAATATTTTGTGTGACGCTGAATGATGATCTAGCGTGGTGTAGACACGTCACTTATGTGACAATGCCGTTTTGTGATGGGTGAGTTATAAGGGAAATGTCTGCTCCTGACATGGTGGCTTCAGATTGATTAGAACAGCTCAGTGTGGGCTGTGGATTCTACATCTCTACTGTATGTGTGCTCTCTAGGTCTGTTCTAGGATCAGGTCCCCCCCCTTGTCCATGTAATCATTGATCTAAAAGACAAAACTGTTCCTGAATCAGCCCTTCTACTCTGAGATGCTTGAAACATATGGCCCCTACTGTCAGTCTTCTCTGTGCTGGCCCTGGGTAGTGTAGTGCAGGGCTCTGTATCAATAGGGGGTTGAGGTTCTCTCAATAACCCTGAGGGATAAAGGCCATATGTACAGAGCAGATGCCTGGTTCGTGTCACTGCCGTGTGCGTTTGCTCGTGTTGCCACGCATCCCTCGGACTAATGGATGCTATTTAGCTGCAGGGCCTCCAGTTAGCTCGAGCACAGTGATACACAAAAGCTACAGCATGTCACTCCCTGCTGCGGCAATCTGAGATCTATACAGTAACCTCCAAATAGACACTGGCGGAGTCTGAAATTTGGCTTGCCTACTACTTATTTAAACTGCATACTGTGTACTAATCGTACTATTTGGCACATACTGTTTAGTATAAAGTATGCCATGGCCGAAATATACTACTTTTGGTGCATTCAAGACCACTGGGAATTCATAAACTAAATGAGCTCCGACTGGGAAAAATCGTGACATTGGTGATCTTCAGGTCGGCGAAGTCGGAGCTCTAGGATGATGCCTGAGATTCTTACTTGCAATTCCGAGGTGGATGACCGTTCAAAATGTTTTTTCAGTCGGAAACACGTTTTTTTCGAGTTGTCTTCAGGATCAGTTGAGGCTTCATATGAATCGGAAAGGATCACCTATGCCCCACCCAGTGACCTTTTTGTGTTGTTTTGGGCTAACATTAGCTAAGTAGATAGCATTTAGAACAACGTATTTAGAGTAAACTTGAGTGCATTGTAGGCCTACGCATGTATAAATTGAAGAGTCACCTGAAGCTTGAGAGCAATGGGAGATACAGTAGTGGAATGCAGTGATGAGGCAGAGTGCTCGTAATGAGGACGACTGGCTACTACTCTGAACTGTATGTGGTGAGCTTTCTGGCCCCTAGAGCTGCTGAGGCATCACCCAAGTGGGTGCCATACATTGACATTTTTTGCCAAATTTTTACGGTGTTACTTTAGTGCCTTGTTGCAAACAGGATGCATGGTTTGAACATTTTTATTCTGTACATGCTTCCTTTTCACTCTTGTCAACTAGGTTAGTATTGTGGAGTAACTAAAATGTTGATCCATCCTCAGTTTTCTCCTATCACAGCCATTAAACTGTAACTGTTTTAATGTCACCATTGGCCTCACGGTGAAATCCCTGAGCGTTTTCCTTCCTCTCCGGCAACTGAGTTAGGAAGGACGCCTGTATATTTGTAGTAACTGGGTGTATTGATACACCATTCAAAGTATAATTAATAACTTCACCATGCGCAAAGGAATATTCAATGTTGGTATATAAACCCCTTTGCGAGGCATTGGAAAACCCCTCTGGTCTTGATTCTGTGTTTTGAAGTGCACTGTTTGACTGAGGGAACTTACAATTATCTGTATGTGTGGGGTACAGAGATGAGGTAGTCACTCAAAAATCATGTTAACCACTATTGCACACAGTGAGTCCATGCAATTTATTATGTGACTTGTTAAGCAAATGTTTACTCTTGAACTTATTTAGGCTTTCCATAACAGAGGTTGAATACTTATTGACTTGTTATTTCAGCTTTCCATTTTTTATTAATTTGTAAACATTTCTAAAAACATAATTTCACTTTGACATTCTGGGGTATGTCGGCCAGTGACACAAAATCTCTATTTAATCAACTTTAAATTCAGGCTATAACACAGCAAAATTTGAAAAAAGTCAAGGGGTTTGAATACTTTCTGAAGGCACTATAGCAAGCTAAAGGCACGGCAGGCAGTAGATCTGTTTTCAAAGCTGTAACATTATGAAATAGTCAATTTTAAGGAGAACAAAAACGACTTACATTTGAACACCACCGCCGAAGCTTTGCTTTTCGCCGTCTTCCAAATTGTTTACTTGATCTAGCTATCAAAACTCGCAGCCCCCCTCTTCTAATGCGTTGTGGCTGTGAAATTCCTGAAAAGTGCATGAAATTCTACCTGATGAAAAGCCGAAATTAGTTTAACATCCTGGCATTTAACACACATGATTTTCGAAAATTCATACTATAAAACATTATTTTTCTTCGCATACTGAGAATGTGTCATGCGCAATTGCGTTGTTTCCTGCTATCTGTTGATTTCGGTAGCGTATCTTATCTAATTGATCGGCTGTTGTCATAGCTGAAATGACTACTGTATGACATCTGGTCATTTAAACTATTCTCGATTTTTGAAATGTCACATACATACTATTAAACGCCTTACAATTTACGACGCAAGTATGGGAATTTGGACACAGCCACTGTCCCAGTATACAGGAAAGGCTGTCGGACATTGACAGCCCGAAGTGTGAAGGAAAATTCCACGATGGAGGGCTCACAGATCTACTGTAGGAAGATGTTTGTCTGCTCTGCTGCAGTGTGAGCTGTGCATAGGGCTACAACACCAGAGCTGGCAGAACACGGAGAGGGGAGGGAGAAGAAATGAGAGAAAACACTTCAAGACTGAGTAGGGAGGGAGGAATACAGTTAGAAGGAAAGCAAGCGTATATGAGAGTGAGATATAAACAAAGGGAGGCTGGTGGAGAAGGGCGGGGCAGCGTGACTTTATTGCTGAGTAAAGCTATAGCTTACTGCTCTGCAGCTGGTCTCTGACCAATCATGGCAGAGCTGCATGACAACTCACCAATGGGCTGGGCCTGCCTGTTTGTTCTGTTTCGTGGAGGACAGCGTGTGTGTTTGGGATTTGTGACCAACTCCACCTTGGCTCTGTGCTGTGCTGTCTCATGGATTTGGGGACTGCCAGCCAGGTCCAGTAAGGGGAGAGAGATGGAGGACACATTGAAACTGTAGCTCAGTGGCACTGGCAGCCTCAGGCTGCGGACTCAGACTCTCAGCAGGACATGTGGAACACAGCCTGACAGCACAGAGGATGTCTCACTGATGTTCACACTGATAGTCAGACACTGATGGATACACACAGATACTGTCTTTATACAGTACAGAAATATGCACGGTGGCTTACTTTCTGTACACAGATGCAATTCACTATCAGGCAATAGCCTACTTTTTGTGTCCTTTGTAAAAATGACACTCACCAATTCACTTTGACTTACTAACCTTTCACATAGAAAATATCGGAGAACAGTGGTGCATTCACATTGATCAGACAGATGTTCCATTCACATTGATCAGACAGATGTTCCATTCACATTGATCAGACAGATGTTCCATTCACATTGATCAGACAGATGTTCCATTCACATTGATCAGACAGATGTTCCATTCACATTGATCAGACAGATGTTCCATTCACATTGATGCACCTCAACTCTTTGTCCAACATTGGGTACATTTGAAGTGTTTGATGTCTAGTCCTGTCACACTACCCTATACTGTTTCACTGTAACTCACTGACACAGAACAGTGGTCTATTCTCGTCTTATTGTGAAACAGACTTGCACTCTCTAGCAGTAGGCATGTTCTAAACACTACAGCCCAGAAATAGACTGGGAAACAAGCACTTGCCTGGCCCCACACATTGATTGTCTGTGACACAGGTTACAGCCAGGCCTCAGGCATGTGGCCACAAACACGATGATGATGCTAACCCCAAGGAAGAATTCCATTTCCTCTCCTCTCATCATGGACTATGACACACAAACTGTGCTGCTTGGGGTACCTGCTTGGTTTTCAGTCGGCAACATGCACTTGCAGCGTGCATCAAAGCGCTCTTTGTATAGTAGTGCATGTTCTTTTTATACAGCAGGCTGAAAGATGAACCTGTTCACTTCCTACGCTAAATGGATTGTGTTGGACGTAGTGAGTCAGAGGGGTGTCTTATAAAAAGAGCAGTAGGAGCCTGGCCTGTCCTGCGGTGGTGGTGCGTATGTGGAAAGTGACCCTGCGATGGCATCTGTAAGCGTGTGAGTCAGATGTGTGGACATGTATCAAGTCAGACAGATGGAACCCAACACAGTATTTTTATTGTGTGTTCACTTGAGGATTTTGTTAAGTGTGTGTTTCTGGGACATGGCTGCCTGTGCTGTACCGTCCCACAGCTGATCCAGGAACAACTTCGCCTCTCTGAGCTGCCTGTCTGCCATGTAGAGACCGTTTGAATCAGATGGTCTGTGTCAGAGGCAGATTGTCAGTGCACTCAGGAATAGCCCGTGTACACTGAACAAAATATAAACTGAACGTGCAACAATTTCAAACATTTTACTGAGTTACAGTTCATATGAGGAAATCAGTCCATTTAAATCAATTCATTAGGCCCTAATCTATGGATTTCACATGACTGGGACTACAGATATGCTTCTGTTGGCCACAAACGCCTTAAAAAGGTAGGTGTGGATCAGACACCAGTCAGTATCTGATGTGAACACTATTTGCCTCATGCAGCGCAACGTCTCCTTCGCATAGAGTTTATCAGGATGTTGATTGTGGCTTGTGGAATGTTGTCCCACTCCTCTTTAATGGCTGTGCGAAGTTGCTGGATATTGGCGGGAACTGGAATGCACTTTCGTACACATCAACCCAGAGCATCCCAAACATA